>NC_048307.1:25624266-25924266 GCF_013100865.1 Trachemys scripta elegans | reverse complement strand
AAGACGATGCAAAGGGAGAACTTCTGTTGCATAGCAGACTCATTAATCGTCCTCAAGAATGAAATCAGGTGAAAGGCTGGCTATGTACAGTCTTTTGTATTTGCCAGAAGTTGGGTTTGGCCCAGCTGTCGTCCAGAAAACAGTACATGATTTGCAAATAGACTTTGCAAACAGTTCTAAAGGTATTTTCTGTACCATGTAATATTACGTGGCTGCTAAATAGCCAGGTAATATGGAACAGGGCTTTAGCCTCTAACTATTAGAGATTGGGATGAGATTTATGTGGGGCAGGTTATCTTGAATCTGCCTCCTGTGGGGTTCTTATACTTTCCTCTGAACCATATGATGATGGTGATTGTTAGAGACAGGATACTGGACTAGACTAACCTTTGGTCTGATCCAATCTAGCAGTTGTGGGGAGGGATAGCTCAGTGGTTTGAGTATTAGCCTGTTAAACCCAGGGTTGTGAGTTCAATCCTTGAGGGGACCTTGGGGATTTGGGGCAAAATCAGTACTTGGTCCTGCCTAGTGAAGGCAGGGGATTGGACTCAATGATCTTTCAAGGTCCCTTCCAGTTCTTGGAGATAGGATATCTCCATTTATTATTATTAGTGCTTATGCTTCTATGTAACAGTGCATGGTGAAAAAGCTAGCAAGTCATGGATAAGGTTTATTTTAAGGTTAATAAAAAAGTTTACTCCCATACCACTCAACCTCTATCAAGTTTGACATACTCAGAATATAAGTCCTCTCCAGTAACATGATTCACATACAGTTAATTGTACCATTTATCCATTAGAGCTGGTCAGGAATTTTCTAAATAAACATTTTTGTCAGAAAATGCCAATTTGTCAAAACTTAAACTGTTTGTAGGAAAGGGTCACTTTTGACACATGTCCCGATTTGAAAAACTTTTGGAAAAAATAGTTTTGAAATTGTCAGTGTTGTGTTTCAATGTTTTTGGAACAGTTTTGTTTTTTGTTTCAAAATGACTGTTTTGAAATTTAAATTAATTTATCCTGAAACAAATAGAAGGCCAAAATCAAAACATTTTGAAATTATCCAAATTAAATGTTCTGAATGACCCAGTCCAAAACTTTTTTGGATTTTCAGTTCACAATCTTTTTTGAGATGTTGACTTTTCATTCTGATTTCAGATGGTGGGGTGGAGTGGGAATTAAATCTTGAAAGCTCTACTGGGATGGGAAAACCATCCCCTGCTTCCCTGTGTTAACTATCCAGCATTTCATGTAAAACTCTTATTGATTTTAAAGGGAGCTGTGCACGTGTAAGCACTGTAGGATGAGGTGCTTAGAGGTATAGATGTGCTGATGACAAGAATTCCGTTACCTGGAAAAGAATGGACTAGTAGTTCAGTACAGGACTGGGATGCAGGGGGATCTGCGTTTCTAGCCTGTCTCCAATTTTTGTGTGTGTGTAAGTCACAGAACTATGCTTTAGCCAAATACAGGTCTTTGGGGTCAATATGGGGGTAACTGGGTTAACCTGAATGGCCTGTAACATACAGGAGGTCAAACTAGATGATCTAATGGTCCCATTCTTGCCTTAAACACGATGAATAAGAATATAGGCTATCTCAGTCCACAAGTGTAAACTGGAAATTCTGATATTTCGCTGCCTTACGCGGGAGTTGTGAGGATACATTTGTTAACTTTTGCAAGGTGCTCAGGTACGTGGAGTTAGGTTGAGACAGGTAGGGTTGTCAACTTTCCAATATTTTAAAACTGGACACTATAGGCCGCCCCGTTGCTCGCTCCCCCATCTCCTGGGACTCACCTCCACCTGCAGGGAGGGCTGGGAGCCTGCCTGCATGCCCATTCAGGGCATGGCAGGGCTAACTGTGGGCAGACCCCAGAGCCAGGGGCAATTGGGGCATAGCAGGGTGGGGAGGTCAATCCCCGGAGCAAGGTGCCAGGTACAATCAGGCACGACGGAGCAGAGAGGTGATTTTCCTCAGAGCGAGGGGCCTGAGAGAGCTAGGACCCAGCTGAGAATGCAGTACCCACCTCCTCTCTCCTGGAGCTGGGAGCCAGTTCCTAAGCTTCTCTCCAGTCCATTAGCTGATCTCCTGCAGCAACAGCTGCTCTTCCCAGCCTCCCAACAGCAGAGGCCAGTCACTGCAGTAACTGGACTTTTGGTGTCCGGTCAGCAGTACTGACTGGACACTGCACAGGTCCCCTTTTGACCGGACTTTCTGGTTAACAAACCGGACATCTGGCTACCCTACGGGTGATCTGGCCAAGATTTTGAAAGTGATCTAGTGACTGTATAAGAGTTTGGGAGCCCGACCTGAGACATAAAGGGGCCTGATTTTTCAGAGGACGGATGTGTAGCGTGGCAGTCATCCCACTCCCTGGCTAAGAGGAGTTAAAAGCAGCCCTGGAGAGGGCTGCAGCTGAGAAAGATAGGTTGATTGGGGAAACAGCCACAGCTGGGGACATGCCTCAATCAGGCCACAGCTAGCCCTATAAAAGGGCTGTGAAGCAGCAGCTCATGCAGTCTCTCTCTAGCAGTGGAGAGAGAAGGACTTGGCTGCCTGGGAGCTGAGCAGGGTGCCTGGAGTGGAGCAGGGCTGGGGGAAGGCCAGAGGAGCTGGGGAGCTCTAGCTTGGGAAACCCCAAGGCTGCAGGCCTTGCTGAAGGCCCAGAGCAGGTACTGGGGTTGCAGAGGTGCAGCCCAGGGTTAGGTAAAGGCAGCAGGTCCATACCCCCTTTGCCAGTGATGAATGGCTTGTGTACTGCAGTCTGCCCCAGGGAGCGGGGGCTAGATGATGACTGGCAGTAGCCACTGAGGCAAGGTGGGGTTAGAGGGTTGGGAGTTCCCCTGAGAGGGGAGACCCAGAGACTTTGGGGGTACTGCTGGGGGAAGAACCCTGATGTAGAGGGGCACCAGGGTCTGAGAGGGACGCGGGGGCCAGCGGCAGGCAAGACACCGGCCTGCAGAGGGCGCTCCGGGCTGGAAGAGCTAATTCCCAGGACGACCAGCAGGAGGCAACATGCCGGGGAGTCAATGCCTCGCTACAGGATGCTTTTTACTTTTTGAAAATAAGAACCCTGTAATTGATCTCAAATTGGGCACCGAAAAATTCTGTTGCGCCTTGTATTTGCTTTTTGACATGTTGACTCGGGCCTAATGCAAAACTCACTGAAGTCCTTCTGTTAACTGCAATGAGCTTTGCATCAGACCTGTGATGAGAACAATCCTGAAAACGTAAAACTCCTCAAGTAGAAACTTCAAATAAATATTTGAAAGGATGATAATGCCTCAAAATTATTCATGAAATCCCACTAAATGATCCCATCATGCACCTGTCATTATAATATTTAAATTCTGACTTTCCCTCTGCACTTGTGTTAATTAGTGATGGAACTGCTGCTTAAATATTAAAAATTGTTTAGAACTGAGTTCAAATCAGGCTTACTCCTTTGTCTGAAACATCCAGTTGATTGATTTTTTTTTTCATTGCAATTCTTGGACCCAACCAAGTGCAGAAATGAGGAGACTTTATTTGTAGAAGGGCAGTAATGGCACAGTATTCTTTTGCTCTTGGGTAATCAAGGAAATACAAATTCAAGGTCCAGTTGTGCCCCTAGGTGGCCCTATTGATGCAATGGACTTGTCTGATGGCTTTCCTTCATTATGCTCAGCATTTGTTTGAGAGGGAAGCTCCTCCCTCTCAGATAGGAAGCCAGCCCATCCAAGTCATGTCACAGAGAAACCATTGTTGCATCTGTGTTTTGGATGTATAAGTCTCAAGCACCCATTCTTCAGCCAGTTGAGATGGAGCAGAAGAGTGGGGTACCACAACCCTGCTGGGAGAGGTCAGGTGAACAATAGTCTGGGCCAACAGGGAGGACCACTGTTCAGGGAATGTGGAGTGAGGGGAAGTTAATGCTCATGTTAATGCTCATGTTAACCCTTCAGGCATTTAGGCCTTTGTACCATATGATTGTCTTCCGGTGAAGTGAGAGAAGAATCCAGGGTACTTGCAGATATGTAGTAACATCTGTGGTGTGGTTGGTGTTTGTCTCTGACCACACTCTGCAACCAGAGGATGATGTCTGAGAGAGATGTTGGGTTGAGAGTCGTCTGGTAGTGCCAAGTCTCCACCTTATTACTAACCCCAATATCTTCTATGGCTGAGCTGTCCTCAGCCCAACAGTGCAAAGCCGAGTTGGGGTAAAACATGAGGTAGCTACCTACGGCAGGCATTGCATTCATATGCCCCAGGCAGTCTGAAATTAAAGTGGATCCTTTGGGTGGCATTGCTCAGGAGGGTAGAGTCTGAAGGGAGGAGGGAATCCTCCATACCAACACTCACTGCTGGCATGAAAAATTTAATCAGGACTAAAAGGCAAAGGTTCATATATGGAGGGGAACATGAATGTTTGGTATGAGGGGCACTTATCTTTCATCTAGTATCACCTAAAGGGTAAGCCAACTGCCCAATAGGTATTACTCTCCCAGACATAACAGGCAGTTAATCACGTCTCTGATAGGTGTCACTTCCCAAGCTCTGCTATTTAAGTACAGAAGTTATCAAATAAAGATTATGCAGTTCTACTCCAAAAAGTCATACTGTAGAAATGGCCCAATGGCAGGGCGAGGCGTGCTTATTGTCTATCAGGAATTGTGTTCTAAATGAGCTCTTCTTCCACATTTAAAGTCTCTCTTCCTCAAACAGCCCTGCAAATTCCCCTTGGGAACTGAGAGTAAAGCTGGATTTCTGCCGCCTTATCCATCAAGATCCGTAATAACAGTTCTACTGACCAAATTAGGCCCTCAGTGACCCCAGTGTTGCCCAATGGTCTCTAATAGGTGTAAATGTTTGGAAGTTAGTAAGCCACTCTGTGGATGATGTGCAAGAAGGAATAGAATTTATCTCACTCTGTCTTAGTCTTCGTGTCTATTAGGGAGGAAACACAGGAAACCCTCTTTTTGTCGGTAGTGCAGACAGATATAATTCTGAATACATATGTTGAGTAGGTGCCCTTTTTTTCCCCATAGTCACTGTTCACCATAGACCAATTTAAGGTCTATAGGTGCTGAATGCTTTCAAGTCGCATTGAAGTCAACAGGAAATGAGTGCTCAGCAACTCACAGCACTGGGCTGAAACAAAATGCAATGCCTATGATTGTCATTAATTGTGGTACACAGGCCAAATTCTCTGCTGACCTAATTCCATTGAAATCAGTGGAACAGACAATTTGGCCATTTTATTTTATTTAAAGTGTTACCCGTCTTTTTTTGTTTGTTTGTTTGTTTGTTTGTTTTCAAATGGCCCTTTTCTTTATTGGGACAGCTACTTAGCTGGGATGATGGGACACGGGACTAAGTGGCAGGCCCAATTAAATGTGCCATGTTCAGTTCTTCAGTCTTAAAATCCCACACTAATTCCAAATTAATTTAGAATGGATTCACTCATAGCCATTTAAAAGGTCTGCTGCTGGGCACTGCATGTAGCAATTTACTGCTGGGATTCTGATTCTTTTGAATGTGCAATAGCGAGAATTGCTCATGCCTCGTCCCACAGAACTAACGAGCTGGAACTGTACGTTAGATTGTATGCTGTCTTAATACTAGAGGTGCATGTCTGTTTACATTAAAATGCTCTAGAGAGTCAGGCTAGGTCTGTGAGTTAATGCTGTGCACCGCCACACAAGAATCATTTTATAGTCTCTGGTTTCTTATTACTCCCAAGGCCAAGAAGGAGCAGACTTAGGTCTTGAGTTGGAAGGAGTGCCTCCTCTTTTATCACAGTGACCCCTCTGATATATCTGGATCCCTTTACAGGCTCCCCATTTTACACCCCATCAAATTCAAGCTCCTTATTTTCTCCTTCAAGGGCTTTCATGACTCTTATTGCTCCATTTTTGTGTCTTATTGGGGCAGCCCCTGCTCCCTCCAATGGTTCCAGCTATAATCTCCTCCAAATCCCTCTTCAAGGCTCACCTCTGCCCTGACACCTACAAAAGCCAGTCAGCCCTCTAAGCTGACCAGTAGTTGGGCATAGCTGACTGTATTTATTAATTAACAAACCTTTTGCCTGACATGGAACCATTAAGCTGGGCACACAGCTCACCTGTGTTCCTGTGTCACCTCCTTACTGTTACCTTAAGAACATAAGAACGGCCGTACCGGGTCAGACCAAAGGTCCTCTAGCCCAGTATCCTGTCTACCAACAGTGGCCAATGCCAGGTGCCCCAGAGGGAGTGGGCCAACAGGCAATGATCAAGTGATCTCTCTCCTGCCATCTATCTCTATCCTCTGACAAACAGAGGCTAGGGACACCATTCCTTACCCATCATGGCTAATAGCCATTAATGGACTTAACCACCATGAATTTATCCAGTTCTCTTTTAAACGCTGTTATAGTCCTAGCCTTCACAACCTCCTCAGGTAAGGAGTTCCACAAGTTGACTGTGCGCTGCCTTCCTCCTTTCTCCTTATTCCCCATACTTGTTCTCTTGATTCAGACTAGACTGTAAGCTCTTTGGGGCTGGACTGTGTCCTTCAGCATCAAGTGCAATCGACCTGGATCTTGATTGAGGCAGTTAGGTGCTATTGTAAAACAAGCAATGGCAATGTACTTTTCTGCCACACAAGTTATTATTGGGATATGAATAGTACTTTTTCCAAAGGGCAGAGACCTGGCCTCACTTCTTGCAGGTGCAATTTGTGTCTGGAAAAATATGTTACTGCAGTATTTGATTAGTACTGGGACTGGCTGGGAAAAATGGACTCCCACTTCCATGAAAAATGTCAAGGTTTTGGAAAATGTATTATCCCAAATCCAGGTGGAAATCCAACACCTCAACATTTTTAATGGCAGTTTGTTTAGTTAAGAACTAAATGTTCCCTGCAAAATGAACATTTTGGTGATTTCTGAAATGAAATATGCTCATAGGCTCCCAGCATCCTACCAGTTGAGCTACCAAGGAACTGGGGAGCTTGGGAGCCTGGGCAGGCTGCCACAGAGCCAAGGTTCCCAGGGTTTCCTGGCTCATTAGTGGCTGACCAGAGTGCCTGGAAGCCCAGGCTCCCCAGCCACCTGCCAGAGGAGATACTGAGGAGCCAGGAAGGTAGATGGGCCAAGAGGCTTCCATCGAAATTTTGTCAGAATCAACATGTTCCCACAGAACTTTTCTACTTTGACAAATCAGCATTTTCTGACAGAGAAAAATGTTCCAGTGGAAAATTTCTGATTATCTCTCATAATCAGGTAAAGTAAATAATAATAATACCTAGTTGTGTTATAGCACTCCTCTTCCATAGATGTCAAAAGCACTTTACAAAAGAGGAAAATATAACTGCCCATGTTTTACATGATATTGGGAAACAGGTATGGAGAGGTGAAGTGATTTGCCCGAAGTCACCCAGCAGGCCAGTGGGAAAGTTGAGAATAGGACCCAGTCTCCTGAGTTCCAGTCCATGTCCTATTCTCTGGAACAAGTACTAAGGTTTGCACAAAATGTATCCACAGTGGAGAGCCTGCCCTGCTGAAAACTCACACTCCATTTTTCTGGCGACAAAGAAGCCAATTTCCCTAAAAGTCCACTACAGAGCTTTTGTTCAGACAGCACCAAAGTTTTATTTCTTTTCCTATAACATAGCCTCCCATTGTTTAGAGACCCTGGGATCCAAGAACTACAGGAAGCTGACTAAAGCCATGATTTCCTTGAAATCCTCAGAGTTTGAACACTACAGCTTTTCTTTCTACATACAAAACCCCTCACAAAATCTTCTTGAACCAGAAGGCAACCCCTGAGAATTTTGGAACAGCAGGTGCTTCTGTCAGGAAATGAATACAAATCCTTTTAACAAATTCCTCCTCCACCTCCCATACAGTCTCCAAAGCATTACATAAAAAAAACATAGTAACTTTTACAGTCTTTAAAAGGACCTTGGCTGACAGCAAGAGAAGATTTTCTTCCTGATATCTGTTTTCCTTTCTGATTTTTCTCCAACTTTCCAAGTGAGTCCCTAGAAGCTCAGGATAGGTCGTTTTATTTTTCACAAATGGCATGTTACCAAAAAGACAGAGGGGAAAAGATGTGTAATCAAATACCGTAATATCCTCTCGGTATTAACTACATTTTTTTTCTTTCTTATGCCAGCTGCTCCAAACTTTAATGACATCACTGAATATGACATAATAGTTCTCTGGCATCTTTAAAACCCACCTGATCCCAAAGTCCTCCACCTCACAGACAGTTGTTATTTCCAAAATTACTTCTAATCTAATTTGTTCTATTTTTTTTTTCTCCTGACATCACTTTTGGCAAAAACTCTAGCCCAGGATAGAGAAGTGATTTGGAAACCAACCAGCTTCCAGGACCAGTATAAAGAGTCTACAAGAAGCATCAACAATTTAAACCCAAGGAGAATAGAAAAATAAGTGTTTGCTTCTCACTGTCAGACCAGACCATTTCTGGAATTTTGAAGCTCCAATAAAAGAAAATGTGAAACTGAGGACTCACTCATGTGTGCTCATGAGTTTCTTGGGGTCAAACCCTTCAATCTCTGTACCGCTTTCTCTCAGTTCTTGCTCTGGCAATTTCCCACAGGTCTATAAGGACTGAGTGAAAACTGAAGGCTATATCATGCCATGTATATGTAAGCGGGGGAATGGTCCCACTATTGTGGGGAACTTTCCTGGCTTCTGCACTACCCCGGTGAAGTGGGCTAGCAAAAGGATCTGAGTCCTCACTCCCACTTCATTTACCCAGAGGCCTCCCTACCCTCGAGGACTCCCCTTCCACTCTCCTGTCTCACAGAGTCCTCGTAACCCTAACAAGGCTGGACCCAGGATTCCTGGGGGGGCTCAACCCCCAACCCTGCTGTGGTCGCCTGTGACAGGGGCTAGGGTATCCCCACTCTGGGGTACTCTCTCTGCACTGGGCACCTCCCTGACCCACTGATCATTTCATACAATGTAAAGCAAATACAAGTTGTTTAATTAACAATTAATTTAAAAAAAGAATAAGGAAAATTGGGAAAGGTTAAAGGAAAACACATCACCCTGCTCTGTGGCAGGGAACATTACAAACAGTGTCTCTGGACATCAGGGTACTTCACAGTCTGTTCCTTGTCGGTCCCAGGTCTCCTTCTCAGGCCCTGGCTGACCCAGGCAATTCCAGCTCACACAGAGGACGGGACCCTCCTGACTCCCTGATTAGCCTGCCCACCCTGTCAATCAGGCTCAGAGGCTGAGGCTGACCTGGAGCATTGGCCTCTCCCCAATCTTTTAGTTTTGGGAGCTAGCCAACCAAAACACCCCCACTGAATGTTAGTAAGGGGGCAACAGTCCAGCTTAAAATATATGTAAGGGAACTCCTCAACTCAGTCCTTCATTAGGGGTTTTGCTACCTGCTCACTTGTTAATGATGCCCAAAATAGTGGGCTAGATTCATAGTTTGTGTAAACTGGCATACCCATGTCAATGGAGCTGTGCTGACTTACCCTAGCTAAGGAGCTAGCCCAACATTGACGTGTTTTCAATCCTATCCAGCGTACTTGTGAGAGATTTCTCTTAGCAGAAGAGGAAATAAGAAAAGAGAAGCACTAAAAGGTTGGGTATGTAGTTTGGAAATTATCTTTATCCCCATATATTCAAAAGCACTGTCCATTTAAAACAAAAATCTAAATCTGTCACGGAACTGTATGTCATTTCTGTTTTTTCTTTTTAAAGTTATAGTCTTATTGATCTCTTTTGATCTGCTGCCAACTTGTCTAACTAAGGAAAACTACTCCTCTGACATCAAAAATATTTACTGCCGTGTTGTGTCAAGTAGAAAGAATTGTTATAATGCTCTCAGGTAAAGCAATCCATAGAGGACGATAATCTGAGGAAGTAATTCTTCTTTAGAACTGACTTCTTCCCTGAGAATGGGAGTTCCATTTCCAGTGGTGGTTAACCTGAGGGCTCCTCTAGAGGTTACCCATAATGCACAGGGTGCCAAGCTGCAGTTGTTGCACACACAGAGTTTTCATTGACTAAAGTTGACAAAACATGTGCATGTGGACAGTGGAACTCAGCTGATTTTGAGGGCCAAGTCTTCTCTTTTGTAAGCTCCATTTTACTTCTATGAATCTGCTACCGCTTGGCTGAAAGTGGCTTAGGATGAATGAATGAATGAATAAAAATAAATGAGGAAAATGGTGATTCTGTGTTTCTCTCTGTCAGAACCAGAATTACCAATTCATACATTCAAAGAATGTCTCTCTTTTCTACCAGCCTTGCAAAGTTCTGCTGTCTCAGGGTGATGAGTGAGTTAAAACACCATTATTTTTGTTATCATTCTCATCAGTATAAATGGCAGAGGTGTAGACTTTTTTTTTTTTTTTGCGCTCAGGCTTTTAAATTTTCATGACAACTTTACTAAGCTATTTAATACCTTATTAAACACACAATTTGTTTCTACCTGTATCTTAACATGGTGCGTTAAGTAAGAGTTCCAGTAGGAGGGCTAATAAATCCTACACTCAGCTGGGCAAAACTTCCAAGAGTGGCCTTTAACTTCAGTTGGCTCAGTTTCTGGGATTTTCACAGCTCCTGACAGAGTTATTGACTTTCAGTGAGACTTTCCTTTTGGCTCCTTTGAAAATCTCATCCTTGGAGACTAACAACTACAGCTCCTACTGTGTTCACCAGCAGTTGATCATCCTTCCCCCCCCCCCCTTTCATAAACAGGCCATAGGTGTCTGTGCTTGGACATCTAAAAATAGTCACACATCTGGTGGCCCATTCTGCAAATTGAGGTCATTGTTTTAAATAAGAAATATAATCAATTTTTCAGTGCTACACTCACTCATTTCTAGAAAATCTCTTCATGGTGAGACCCTGGAAGAGAACAGGTGCTCCAAGGGCCCAATCCAACTCCCATTGAAGCTAATGGAAAGACTCCTCAATAGGAATTGGATTTGTTTTCTTATGCACAACAATAGCCAATGTTGCGCACTGTTCATAATACTGTATTGTACGTATCTGCTGATGAAGAAGACTGATCATAGCTGAAACTTGACTCCGATAATTTGCTTGTAAAATACAATAAATCTCTGGATCAAGTCCTCAACTTGTGTAATTGTCATAACTCTGTTGAAGTCAAATTACAGCAGCTAAGGATCCTGCCCTCTAAGTTTGTAATGGGCTTGATTCAGAATATTAGGTTAGTGGTAATGGGTCACGGTAACGAATGTGCACTGAACTTAGCAGACATTTCTAATATTATCTACGTATAAATTTAAGTTGACCGGTAAGGTAGTCACAACTCTCAAAAAAATATGATTTTGCAATTACACACATAACTTTCCATCCATAGATACAGTCTTTTTTACCCAGGTCTGTAAGTAAGTATTACTATCTTGTCTTAGACCTTTCTCAACTCTCACTGAAATTAGTGGGAGTTTGCCTGAGGAAGAACTGTCTAAAAACTGAGCAGGGACCTCAAGATTTGACTTGAGGAATTTTCTCAGGGTGGAACAATGAGTCATTCTGGAGTAGAATCCTAGCTACTTGCTCTAATCATTAAATAATGTTTTCAGTCAATAGGACCTTTCATTTATTTGTTGCAAGGGACTGTTTAATTTTTTCCCAAAATACGGTTTTCCTCCATACATTTAAATTCTTGCATTATTCTCTGCATTTCTTTGCAAAACTACCAATTGTATAATCAGGTTATACCCCTTTTCCTCCCCCTTCAATAATTTCTTGTTTTGCTGATAAGATTTTTCATACACAAAGGTTTTTCCCCCTCCTTTATAGTGTATTCGATGGTATATCCAGTAGCTCTTCAGATCTAAAGCATGCTATTAGAAAAACCTAACACTCCGTATCCCAAATGGGTCGCTTCCCAAATCTAAAGCTGAAATCCTTTTAGCTAATACTGTTCAGGTGACTTAGTACTAAATTATATTTTAGAAAGATATGGTCTGCCCTTTACATTTTCATGAGGCTACCATTCAGTCAATTTTAAGGCTGTAATTCTTTCTCAGAGTTGCCATGGAAACAAGTTAGTGTTCCACCGCTGCCTTCTGAAAACCAGAAAAGTGATCGTAGATCATTTTACTGCTCCTGGGTCGTTATGTAGTGTTGCTGTTCTGAGATTCTCTTCTCCTACACATGCTTTAACAGTAGAAAGCCACATGCCATTTTAGCTCTTCAAGTGCCATGTGTCAATTAGTTCAGCTGAAGCTGTGTTTAACATATGAATGCTGCATTAATTCTTCCCATCTGCTGCTCCTAGCATTTATCTTAATACACATACCCAGTTTGGGGACTCTTGTCATTGGAGGTGCAATTTCTTGAAACTTGAGCTTTGTATCAGTTAACATCATTGGATAACTTGGGATACTAAAGCATTTCTGGTATCAGTGTGAAACTAACGATGTTCTGTTCTCTATGGGTTCTTCTATCACACTCATCTGAGTAGTAGTATCTGAGCACCTTCCAGCAGTGCATTCAGCAAAATGGCTCATATTTGTTACGTGTTTGTTCTCTCGTCCTCTCCTGGGAGGGCGGGGGGAGTGTGTGCAGTGCAGTATCTTGTTTGGGAATTTTTGAAATATATAGCAACAAGTGTTCATACATATTTTATGTCAGAGAAGACAAAGTCAAAGAAATGCATGCTGCACTTGGAGCAGAAGATGGTGAAGTTTATGATGGTCCTTTGTTCCTGAGGGGAGTTTCTTCCACAGTCTTTGGTCAGCCCCCAAGAAAGCTCTGGTTTCATGAAATGTTAACAGATTTGTAGATCAAATTCTCTTGTGATGTAAATCAGTAGTGCTTTATTGATGGCAGTGGGTTTAGGCCAGTTTACACCACCAGAGAACAGCTTGGCCTGCAATACTGATGGTAATATGGCAAACCTATATATACTGCTTAGGGTTATTGTACAGGAATTCATGCTGTTTTCATTTTGCATTTAAGTATTAAGTCATGAATGTTTCTCTGATATTGGCCAGGAGGAGGTTTCTGTGAGCACAGTCCACAACAGAGTTCAGTTTTTCAGGTGGGTGTTGTGCTACCCACAGAAATTGTCATAATTGTTCATTTGACCCTTTTGAAAGGTTGTGCCTCAGTCTGCGATGCCAGCCATGTGCAAGAGTTGATCCAGCTTACTGAAGGGGTTTTAAGAAGCTGCTATTATTGCATTTGCTACCTTTATTGGAGAATGCAGTGAACAGAATTGCCATTCTAGTCTCTTCTTGGTTTCTTGCCCACCAAACTCAGAAATAAACACTGCTTTAGTGATTAAACTGCTTTGATGGTTCTATCCCTTGAAGCACCCAATTATACTTATGAATATAAATAAACTCTACAGACAACTCTTCCAGCTTTCATACCCCTGAAAAATAAATGTCAACCTTTAGAATCAAATTCCTTCTCCCTGCTCTTCCCTCCTCTTCCCCACCTGATCACCTTGTTTCTACCATTATGGAGTCAGAACTTTCTTTGCCATGTGCTGCCACTTTGGTGTCACTTCAGCTAAGACTTCATTTGTGAACACCAGAATTGGAGAAGAGGTAGATGCACAGGAGGATGGAACCAAATGACCTGCAGAGACTCCAGTAGTTGGGACCATTGGGCACTAATAAGAGGAAGGCCCAAAGCAAATCTACAGAGTTGGAGACTTTGAAAGAGTTTGAAATCTTAATCTGAATTTTGCAGCACAGGCCCATTTCTTGTATTAATAACAGTAAACCCTCGCAAAGGAAGGAAACAGGTGAGATACAGAATAGAGCTATAACAAGCAGTCATGGCCATAACATTAAAGTAAATTCATCTGCATATTGTCTCCCTCAAGGTCAATATTTAATATCACTTCCTTCTTGTTTTCTTGTTTTCTGTAGTCCCAGAATTTGAGCCTGGACACTTAAATACATTAGTATTCTAGTACATCATCTATTGCAGATCAACTCATCATCTTTCTTTCATGTTGGAAGAACATTCCAGACTAGTTACATGAAACCTCCCCTCATCCACTTCCCACCTAAGAAGCACTGTCAATTGGGAAAGCAGGAAGTTGGTACTTTGTCTGGTACTTGAATGAGGCCATCTAATCCATCACCATTCATCAAAAGGCAATCTAAGACATATCTTCCTCTCACCACACTAATCAGTTCTTCATTATTTTTCTTTCTTCACTTGCGCATAGCATTGGGTGTATCTCTGTGAAAATTGCCTATAGCTTCCTTTCTAGATTCCTAAAGTCATCCTTGACTCTGCAATGAAAAATCCCTTCACTTGTGTGAGTTGTCTCTCTGAAAATGATAATCTGTGGGATAGTCCCAGCATTCTTCAAAAAACTCTTCCTGTCACCTCTCTCCTCATGGCATTTCCTAGGAGATAGCTCACCAGTTCTGTTCCCTTTACCTGTCTTGCAGCTTTTTTGCTGAAGATAAAGAGGTGACTTGACTATAGTGTATAAGTACCTTTATGGGGAGACAATACTAGGCACTGAAGGACTTTCTTTAATCTAGTGGGGAAATGCAAAACTAGAACCAATATTTTTTGGAAGCAAAAACCAGACACATTCAAATTAGAAATAAGGCACTTGTTTTTAATAGTGAGGGTGATAAACCCTTGGAATAAACTAGCAGGAAGTGGTGGATTCTACATCTCTCTAAGTCTTCAGATCAAGACAGGATGCTTTTCTGGAGTGCTCTAGCCAAAACACAAGTTATTGAGCTCGACCCAGAAGTAACTGGATGAAATTCTATAGAGAGTGTTCTATGGGAAGTCAGACTTCTTGATCTTCTGGCTTTAAATCCACAGATCTTGTTTGCACAATATTAACTTGTAAACTATTGTTTACAAAGCATCTCCCAAGTGGGTTGTGCATTGTGCATCTCAGTTAACAAATGTGAATGGTAAACTATGAACTACTGCATTACCCTAAATTAAACAAGTTGTTTGCTTTTGTGTTCGCTTTACTTTTAAACAAAATAAGAGAAGATACTTTTATTCCTTTTTTTTGTCACTATAAAAGGTGTAGTAAAAAGTGCCACCTGCAGTGACCAGATATCAAAATACTGCTGAGTGTGGAAAATAACACAACCAATTAGGGCTGTTTCACTGACCTCCAAAAGAAAAGCACCATCAGCTGGATACATTCTGTCTTGTAGGTGTTGGGAATTCAGAACACTGCTTAATAGTAATAAAATATGAGTAGCGTCTCTTAAACACAGTTTAATCAAATGTTTGCTCACAGGAGTTGCAACAAAAAATAGGGGATATGGGACATTACCATCATGGAGGCATGAAGCATATAGTTACAGTGCACCAACGAAAATCACCACCTCTGAGCATAGGAACCAAATGAGGGACTCACACTCAAGGTGAATAGGGGTGTCACAGGACAACTCTGTTGCTACCTGGTGAACTTTGGCCAATTCAGGTGGCTTCACCATCACAAACACACACCAGGTTGCGCTTTTTCACCAAGGTGTGTATTTATTCTTTTCTCACCTAGCAACATCGTACAGTGTCAACTTCCCTGCAGCTCCCACTCCTCAGCCCAGGCTCACCCTTTGAGCTACCCTTTGCTTCCTCTTTCTTCCCTTTATATTCTCCCAATTACCTTGTTAGCCCAGTGATTGCCACCCAGGTGCTCACAATCCCCCAACAGAAAGTGTATAATTGCCCCCACCTGGGCTTGCAGCCTTCTTCAGGCTGCAGCAATGTCAGTGATCAGGATGCTGCTGATAGTGCCCTGGGGCTTGGGGTCAGACTCAGAAACCAGATATCCAGCTATGAAAAAAAACTGGATTTAATTCCCAAGGCATGCTGGGTACCGGAAACAAAATAGCTGTCTGGCAGATAGATGGAGGGGGCTGGCTCCACTTAGGCAGACTGTGCAGGGCATGAGCTAACCAGACTCAGTGTAGGTGCAAGGCTTAGAAGCCTCCAGTGAGAGGAAGCCTCTTTGCAGACACAGTGCTAAGGCTGAGTGTCGGGTAACTTAAAAAATATCCAGCTGGGGATGAAATAGAGAGAGGAAAAATGTTATTAGTGGTCAGATTATGGACTGTTGCTGATGCTACAGATGCTGCTCAGCCTTCTTCACAGGGACATTTGTTCTGACCCGCTGTGGTGGACTGAGGGAGACTCCCTTCTACCAACGCCCTGCTGCTCATGCATACCCTGATTTTCTTTTCATTGTCTGCAGCTAGAGCTGAGTTTCCAAGTCTTTGGGTGTCACTGGACCTTAACTCTCACATGACACAGTAGAACAAATGGCACACACAAGTTATTGGGTGAACCAGGGAAAACCCCTCACCTCATGGTTTCCACATTGACTCTTATACGGGCGGCCTTATATGGTGCTGCTGATTTTGATGCCTCTTGGCTGTGAGTATCAGAAGAGGAGACAGCATGGAAATCAACACCCTGCTACCACTTATTCCCTCTGTTTCCAATAGCCATCTTTTCCTCTTAGAATCATGGATTATTAGGGTTGGAAGGGACCTCAGGAGATCATCTAGTCCAACCCCCTGCTCAAAGCAGGATCAATCCCCAACTAAATCCCCAAATGGCCCCCTCAAAGATTGAACTCACAACCCTGGGTTTAGCAGGCCAATGCTCAAACCACTGAGCTATCCCTCCCCCCTGAGATTTAGGCCAAGGTGCAAATTGTTTTTTCTTCTATTTCAAGTGTTTCACCCATACCTACTGTCTGTATATTTGGGGACCAGAGTATGAGTACCCGTGTGTTCTCCAAATACAGCCATACTTAAACATTTACCCCTTCTGTTAAAGCAATTCAAATGAGCAGATACTTGTGTACAATGTTCTGTTTTTCTGTGGGTTTTACACAGAACTATGGGCTGCCCCTTGTGACATCAGTGGGGGTTATCTGTAAGTAAAGCCCTATGGGTATCTGCAGACCATGTTTGCGGATGGCGGGTTGGAAGTAGATACAAATTTTATATCCACGCGAGTCCTATCTATAGGAGGAATGATAAGGAGCAGGACTCATCATGATGAGATTCCTTTTAATATCTGATTGTCCCCTTTTAGACACTTCAGGCACCAGTGATTCAGCAAAGCATCTAAGCAAGCATGTAATTCTTGTTGACATCAATAGGATTTAAAGTGAAGCACATGCTCAAGTGCTTTGCTGAATCAGGCCCTTAACTGCTATAAGCCTCTTTGTACAACCATAACATGTCTCTTCCTCACAGGGATGTGGTGAGACTAACTCAGCATGCTTCCCAAACATTCTTTTAATCGAATGGAAGGTGCTGTGTAACTGCAGACTGTTCTTTAATATAATCAAGTAGTAAAAAGTATAAATGTATTTGCACCCCTTCTTTCTTATGACTAGTTGTTCTAGCAGTGACATCAGCAAGCCAGCCGTTGCTCAGATGTCATGATGGAGTCATGAAAAAGTTCCTAACTGTCAGGGTGGTTAAACACTGGAATAAATTGCCTAGGGAGGTTGTGGAATCTCCATCTCTGGAGATATTTAAGAGTAGGTTAGATAAGTGTCTATCAGGGATGGTCTAGACAGTATTTGGTCCTGCCATGTGGGCAGGGGACTGGACTCGATGACCTCTCGAGGTCCCTTCCAGTCCTAGAATCTATGAATCTATGGTATACATGCACAGGTAGACTATTTAGAAGCTCATTTAACATAAAAGAATGATATCTTTGTCAAATGGACATTGTAGAGTAAGATTTATTTTTTTAAAACAGTTTAATGTTTTGTGAGTCTTGATAAAGGAGAACTGCATGCAAAACTACTGCTCAGCCTAATGGTATGGAATAGAATAGCAGATTGCTGGTCCTTTGGAGCACCGAGGTGAAGTTTGCCTGTTTCCGGTAGTAAGCCTGACCCTTATAGAAAGTGACTACCTTCATTTTATTATTGTAATGTCCTAATAGCAAGTCTTGGTATAACCTGCAGGGCTGGAAATAATGAGGGAGCTGAATACAACACTCTCAGGGCATGGGCTTAAAGTGATAACTATTCAAGCGTAGCCTTTGACTAATGCAGTTGCTCTTGCACATCAAATGTCAGAAATGCCACACTTCATAAGAAAGGGCTATAAAACTTCATTGTGATCCTCCAGCTCAGAAAGCCTTGCTCAAAGGACTAAAAAGTGTTTAAATCTGCTGTATTACATGTAGGGAAATGTACACAGAAACTAAAGAAATTCCAGGTCACCTGCCTTACATGAGAAATGTGTTTCCCATAATCAGAGACTTTAGAGTACCATGTCCATACGCAGTGTTCTTTCCCAGTTTATTCTGCAATATTATAGTAGCCAGATAAGGCCACTGGAAGGCAGCCAACAGAGTGATATGTAGAGAACAGCATGGATGTTTCTTAAAGCATTTTGAATCCTTCATTCCAAGCAAACCATCTTGCAGGAGTGAGTCTGATCCATCATGAGTTCACCCATCAGCTGGGTGGCAACAGCTGACGAAGATGCAAACAGAAAGCAAAATGTTTTCCTCCCAGCAAAGGGACGTGATGTTAGAATGACGCTGTGTTGCTTTGTACTGTGAAAGAAATAACTCTTTTCTTTTCCTGAAATAGTCATACCAAAAACAGCAAAAGTCTCTCTGTCATGGTCATTCTTGCCACATATCTTTGGGGGCAGGGACTGTGATTTTGTTCTGTGTTGGTACAGCACTTTGCTCAGTGGGCTCATAGGTGCTGCCACAGTACAAGTCATCAATGAGATGGGCATTATTAACACTGATACCATAATACCACTTTATATATCAGATGCATCCACTGTGAGCTGATGTCATCAAAATGTGAGTAAGCAAACTTAGTCCAGATGATGGTTATCTATGACTTAGGTCATTTTTTCCTTTCCTTTCCTTGGGTGGCCTCTGGGGAAAAAAGGCAGGCACTGTCTAGCCTGCGTGCTGGGGGAACAGGAGTCTCTGGAGCATTACTATTGGCTGGTGGGATTCAGTAAGATTGCAGAGCCTCTCTTTCAAATAAATATTGTAGAATCTCTCTTAGAAGTAAAAGGACAGGATTTTCTTTTTAGAATCCTTCAATGTTGTGTAACTTCTGCCTGCAGCTACTAACTTGGTGCTAGGAAATTATGAAAGCGGTATCAAGCTGGTTGCTTGAATTTCATGTTTACCAAAACTTGGATCAGATATTTGAGTTCATCCGAGGTTTGTTCTCAAATACTCTAAATCTCATACCATTGACTTCAGATAAGTCATCATCTGGAACTTTGCCATGATTCCCAAAAGCAGCACTCCTGGTGAAGACATCACCGTAGTGGCCATTTCTAATTGGCTAACACTATTATACAGTTGCTGAGGTGCCTTGCTTTAAGGCCTTACCTGCAATCCTTACTTCTAAAGACTCTCACTGGGCTGTGTAAAATGCTTTCACAAAAATATTTTGCAATTTTATTTCAAGAAACATCTTACCTGCAAAATTGAGCCTTTTCCCAACATTTTGCAATATTATTATTACCATTGTGCCAGGATTCCAATGTGCTAGGTGCTGTACCAACACAGAACAGAGAGACAGTCCCTTCCCCAGAAAGCTTACAATCGAAGTTAGGGGGATTACATATCCAACAAATATCGAAAATGTTAATGGTCTCATGCTAACAATGCATATCCAACTTTAGTCAAAAATGAGAGTACTAGGGCTCCAAACTTGGCTCATCTTCAATCAAAACTGAGAAGAACAGGGAGTTTCCCCACTGTTTGTTCTACAGGTTCATAAACTAGGAGTGCTTCATTTTAGTCCCCTGGTTGTCTCTGGGATCTCAGGTAGCACTGGTGAGCTAACAACTTCTGATCACATGTTTGCAATCCTTTCTCTTGGACCTGGACTTTGCCTGAGTCTTCCATAATGTTGGGATTCCCTTCAAGACCTCTTTCCACTAGTCTTCCCAAGAACTCAGTTTGACTCCAGCCTTCGTCATTCAGGTATCTTTATTTGGCGTACAGCAGTGCTATGCACAGTTGATTAGACTCAAACACAGGGTATATCACAGCTCCAAAGTTACACAGAAACCGTCTCCATTTATATATAGTACACATCTCACTGCATTTACTATACATAACATCACACATTTTTTCATTGGCTTCATTGCTTTGCAGGAACCAATCCCTGTGAAGCATGTACTGTCCACTGTTCGACTTCCTCTCTACCTCATCTCTACATTCCTAACTTATTTTGTCCTTTATCTAGTTCATAGTAAATAATTCCCTGGGTGTTCTCCCTCTTATCTTAGTTGGCTTAGGCATTGTCTTCTTAGCCTACTGACCTATTTACTTATCTTATTTAGCACAAACATTCTGATTTCAACCTGATGATTCATTTACCTCTCTAATTCTGTCTTCCAAAAAGTGAGGCCTCCCTCCATATGTTAATTACCCAGGCCAGGCCTCAGCTACACATATCTTTGTGACTTCTTGGCTGGATCCTTTTAATGCACTGTACATTAGCCTGCCCTTGAAGTCTCCCAGAAGCATAGGTGCTGGAACTATCGATGCTGGTGGTGCTGCCACACCCTGTGGCTTGAAGTGGACTCCATTATATACAGGGTTTACAGTTTTGATTCAATGGCTCTCAACACTCCTGCCCAGAAGCTATTGTAGGTGCAGAACATGTAATTGGAAACATAGTGTGCCTATTTTCTGGAGAGTTCACCGGTTCCATGTTTGACCCCAGGTACAATGAAAGCTATTGCCTTTGATCTACGAAACTATATAGTTTGGGTCCTGGCTATTTGAAAGAATGGCTCTCCCTCAGGTATGGCAAGGTGTAGTTGACCTCAAATTAGGTGCTCCACCTAACAGTCCCTAGATTTAGAGTGCTGGAGCTAGGTGCTGGTCATTCTCAGTACAAGAAATTGTTTCCCCTGGGTCGGATGGAGGATGAGTCTTTCAGTCACTGAGGCTTGGTGCAAGGCACATCTCTTCCCTCACGCTTTTAGGTCTGGTGGATTGGTGCTAACCTGCCTTCAGAGAAGGTCTGCTCCACAAAAAAAAGTTTTCTCTTTCAGATTTGATCCAGGTGTTTTGAGTTTCTATAATTAGGCCCATTTTACACATTAAAAATTATACATAGATATAATCCATCTGTTGCTTGTAGGCATTGTGATGTTTTTATTTCAAAGGGGGCCTGTTTTATTTTATTATGAAAAATGTGTGTTCTACACAGTGCTGGGTAAAATACCAGAGCTATATATTCTCTCTCCCACTGTCTCTTGAAATTTGGAACTGTCTGCTCTCAGCTCATCTCATCTCTGCAGAACAGGTTGTTCTGTGCTCTAGATTACATTGGAGGCATAGATGCATTATTAGTGAAAGACTCTTTACCTTTGAAACTTTATTTTGTGTTAGTAGCTCAATAATTCAAATGACTCAGTCAAATGACTGTTGTTTAGAGCATTGTAACAGGAAGTGCTGGGTTGCAGGGGTTTAAACTCCTATTGTCCAGTGGATAAGGCGCAGAGCTCTGGATTCTTTTCCTGGCTCTGCCGTAGACTTGCTATGTGACTTTGGGCTAGTCATTTCCACTCTCTGTCTTTCTCCTCCCAACCTGTATCCATCTTGCCTCTTTAGAGTTTAAACTCTTCAGAACAGGGACTGTTCCTTCCTGTGTGGATACATCCAGTGCAAGGGGGCCCCAATGAGATTTTGCTTTTCATGGTAACAGCCATAGCAGCCTCTTTCTTTTTGCACTTTGAAGAACCATAGTGACGGTACGAAAAAGTCACTATTTGCCAGTAGTTGCCATACAGCAACTCAGTGTCTTAGGTAACCAGCTCTTCCCTATACCTAGATCTGTGCTAACTCTCTCTAGTAATGGTTGGTATATCTGGTTTAATGCCTTCTACTCTGTGCATCAAATGGACCTGATTTGACAACGCCTTGAGTTGGTGGATGTTATGGGTGTATTATTTATTTGTAGTCAGCACCTGCTGTGATGCTTGTACTGTATTCAGGTAGTACTGGCCTAAATTGTCTACATGCCTCAGTTATTGACCACTGGAAATAATCCTCCTAAAGGCCCCCATGTACTGTCAACCCCCAACTTCCATGTAAGCATGACCACAGTAGTACTAGTTCCCGCCGCCATCAGTAGACACTTTCATACTCTGGCTTATTAAATCATTGTGGCTCTAAGGGGGTTATGAGGTGCAGGCAGGCAGCACACTGGTGGCAGTTGCTAGAAGCATTCAAACTGCAGCAGTCCTCTCTGTTCATGACTGAGGAGAGCCCTCTGAGGCCCCTTTAAGAGCCTGTCAGCTGTTATGAAGAGGTGGCGGGACTACTATGACTTACCCAGTGTTTGTGCTCCCTGAATGCTGGGATTCTGGCTCACACCGTGCAGTGTAAGAGGTAGGGGAGAGTTCCCTGAACCTTTCTGGTCCATCGGTGCCTCCACCACATCCCACACACAGGGAGAGCCACCGGCCACAGCTGGCCTCTGCTGTGACCCCTTTATATGGTGATTTAGCTATACCTCAGCGAATGTGCCCCAGACCAAGGGCTGCCCAGCTGATGGACTGACATAATCAGCCTACCTTATTCCTCTTTGGCAGCTGCTGACACAATGGGCAGGGCAGGGCTGGAGGACACATGGCCTGAACCAGCAGAGCCGGCCACCAATGGCTGGGAGATGCCTCTGTAACTTAGCTAAGGGGCCAAGTTGTTCCATATTGGGCTGGGCCCAGAATCTGTGATGTACAAAGTCAGCTTACAACTATCTTTGTACCCTCACCCCATCCCCAGTTCTCCTCCCTGAGAATTGCAGCTCTAAATTTGAGCTATAACTTCCCATCTGTTAACTTCCCTTAGTTCCCCTCCCTCAAATGATGAGCTGATTATCAAAGTCACCCTGTGACTTGTACACTGTGTGGTATAAGTCAAAAAAAGAATGCAAGAGTTTCAAAACAATGTGCAAGACTTCCTGGTGGCAGCACAATCAAGGCAGTTTCCCATATTTTGTTCTCTATTTTGCAACAGCAATTTTTCTAATGCTTTTACCCTATTAATAAAGAGCAACAGTTGATTTTTCCATAACAGTTCATATTTACTAGCCAGTTATGTCAGAAGCCAGTAATTGGGATTCTCAGTGAATATCCTTTTTCTCCATTAAGTCCTTCACACATGCAGTTCAGCAAAACAGTCAAGCAGGGATTGAAAATTACACAAGTCCAAGCTGCAAGACTTGATTTATCCAGCCCTAAATCATTTACTTTCAAAACACTTGACTAAGGAACCTGTGAAGGCCTGACATAGCTTTTAAGGTCTTATCAAACATTTGTTTCTATAACAGCTGAAAGCAGTGTGTCCTCATTTCCAAATATTTGACTTTAGCTCTAGTAAATTATCAAAGTCCTTAAAGCACATCATTCTAATTACCATCTTGCCATTCTCCTTGCTTGCATTCTGACTTATTTCACCCGCTTTAGAGTCACTACAGCTAGAAATCAGTGCCTGCCAGTTGGAAAATCCCCACCTTTTAAAACATTCTCCATTTGTATTCTCTTAGCATCTAGGAGCCCCAGCCACAGACCATTGGGATAGTTGTTGTGCAAACACAGGTGGTGCCTACCCCCAAAACATCAGGGCTTGTCTCTGCTGTCACTTCCCCCAGTTGGTGTAAATCAGGAGCAACCCCACTGAAGTCACTATGGTGGAAAAATCTGTGTAAAGGAGGTCAGAATCAGGCTTCAATTCATTAATGGTCAACTGATACAATATTAGCTGTTAAAAATCATGTGGGAAAGACTCTTGCAAAGATGATTTGGCTGAAAGGTCAGAACCAATGCAGTCAGGGCCAATGAATCTCGCAAAGCACTGGACTGAGACCAGTGATCAGAAATATTCTATTCTATACAAAAGCCAAAGGAACTCAAAATAAGGTTTCTGTCATTTATCAGTGGATTCCCTTTGCATTTATGCTTTTTATACACCGCTGCCATCCAAAGCATGGATGTGTTTGCCCAAATTTGCTGAATGCCTGTTCAGAGATTTACATCAGTGGAGTGTTTATCATAAGCAGGGCCGGCTCCAGCTTTTTTGCCACCCCAAGCAGCGAAAAAAGAAAGGGGAAAAAAAAAAGCCACGATCGGCAGCTGCTCTACCGCGCCGCTTCATTCTTCGGCGGCAATTCAGCGGCAGATTCTTTGCTCCGAGAGGGAGTGAGGAACCCGCCACCGAAGACCTGGACATGCCACCCCTTTCCATTGGCCGCTCCAAGCACCTGCTTCCTGCGCTGGTGCCTGGAGCCGGCCCTGATCACAAGATAATAATTCCAAACTGTTGCAACAGTGTATTCAACCATTAGGCATTACACATAGCCCATTGTTCACGTAAGTGATAATTTTACTTTCAGTTCTGTCTGGGTAATGAATAAAGACAGTTAAGACTGTAACCTATTTTCAGAAATCAGAGTTCTATCAACATGGACTTATTTATGCTAATGAAAATGATCTTTTTATAGCACTTGTCACTGAAATAAAATGATGTCCTGCCAACTGTGCATGTTTGCCAGTGGCTACAAATTAATCAGCTAAACTGGAGTGGTAATTGGAGTAAAGACAAGTCAAGGGGCAATGAGGCCAAGTTTAGCAGAAGTAGTTGTAAAGAAGAATATACCCTGTTTAGTCAGTGAAACAAAAGAACTGTTGGCTTTAAGTTGCTTACATAATTTTGTTGTTTATGTAACTCTTAGTAGCTTCTTCATCAAGAGTCTTTTGAAGATAAAATACACAGAAGATGGATGTGTGGGGGGAGTCAAACATAATCCAAAGAAAAAGAGCCCAAACTTATTTTTTGTAAAACCCTCATGCTTTTAAAGCCACTATCTTGATATTTATCAGAGGGGTAGCCATGTTAGTCTGAATCTGTAAAAAGTAACAGAGAGTCCTGTGGCACCTTTAAGACTAACATGCTCCCAATACTTCTGTTAGTCTTAAAGGTGCCACAGGACCCTCTGTTACTTTTTATCTTGATATTGAGGGCGGCTGTCTCACAATTTTTGAGCATTTGGGGTTTGCAGTGCTGTGAGTTTCCAGGTAGTGCCTGTACTCCATGGTGCACACAGAAGTGCCTGAGATCTGGATGGACTGGGCCACCCTGAGTGTTTTGTTCCTATGTATGACAGTTCCAGTCTCACATACTGTTCTAGAATCCATGCACTGACTTGGAAAATGAAACACTGAAACCCAGGGCAAAGGGTTGGTGAGGGCCTCACTGAAGCTTCAGTTCCTCATTGTGATGTGCAGAGAAGTTTGCACATGCTGCATAGCCAAAAAAGAAATACATTTTGGTGATGGGCCCATTTTGACATGACAGGCTCTTTAGGTACAACTGTAGTATAAGTGCCAGATTAAGGTATAAGCTAACTAAGCTACATTTTAGGGGCCTCCTAAAGAAGAAACAACTGACTCAATTTCAAATTTTATCAAAATTAGTTAATAAGAGAGATGGGAAAAAGAAGATTCTCTCTAAATATAGACATTTTCATTCAAATATGACAAAAATATACTCATCTGGTTACACAAATACTCTTACCCTACCGTTACCCTTCACTAATTGTTCAGTATTGACAGGGGGGAGTCCAGGGCTGAGGGAAAAAATGATAATTGCACTTGTAAAATTAGTATTTCTATGAATAAGTCTATCAGTCTCCTAAGGCAGTATTTTGTTGGCCAGCTGCTACTGGTAAAATTCTGACCGTGCCATCATAATTTATTTAAATAAATAAATCTCACTGCCGACAAAATCGGGAAAAATGTGAGGTCGGAGATGGCAGTGTCATGAAGCAATCCTGCCAAGTTCATACTCGTATGTTAGTGTGTTCTTTCTTCTTTTGATCTGCACATACGTATAATTGTGTATTTTAGTGTGCACACCACTTCCTGCATCATGCGCTATCCATGCTTCATGGTATTGAGTTTGCAGGTGATCCTTATGGACTTGGGTCGAGTGGGTTATGGACTTGGGTCAAGTGGATCTTGAGGAGGATAAATTTGCGTTTGGTTTCCCTCTGTCAGTTTCAGGAACTTTCACAGTAAATATCAGAGAATGCTGACGAAAGGCTAAATCGAGGGTTTTGAGAGAAGTAAAGGACGATATGCATATATATCAAAATATTCTGAGTACTTGGTGAGCAAGTTATTTCAGACTATGTACATATATGATTTATAGACTATTAAAGCCTATAATATTCATTATATTTACTTGAATTAGGCTAGTTTTTCTCACTTTTTCAATGCCTGTCTAGAGATTACCAGTCTTTTTTTTTCTGGTAAATTCTTTCTCTCTTTCACACATATAGCATGTTGTCACTCTGTGTGTCCGAGGTGTTTACTCAAGATTAATTAGTGGTCCTGGGGGAGACAGAGGATAGAGAAGTGAATGTGAAGAGAGATGTCTGCCTAGTAAAAGATGGATTTTCTGCTCGTCGGGTTTGGAATACGCAAGATATTATTTTATTATAGGTAGTATGCTATGTAAAAATTCTTATACAGACTTATAATCACATATCGTATGCATAATACATTGTATTTTTATAGTATAGCAAAAGAAAAATCCCAGCAATTCATAGTTCCGTAACGAAAATTAAATCAGAATAAACATTTGTAAATACATTTTTTATATATATAGTCTGGATAAACTTTGTATTTCCCTAACAAAATTAGTGAAACATTTTTTTTCATTTATTCATATGAAAAGAAGGATAATTTTCCTTATTCATGGTGTAAAAAAAATTTTTATATCCTCTCTTGTTTTCCTGAGAAAACATAGACAAAATAGCACTAACTTTCACAGAAATATCCTGGTAAAATAACACAGGTTTTTGGCATATATACATAAAATAATATATATTTCAGCATAAATATATAATAACATTAAAATATTGTTTGTTGTATAGATATATAAATCTCAATATTTATAATATAAAGTTAAATTTTTTACTTGTTTCAATAAAAAACTTTCTGCTACTAATTTTAGTACCAATATTAGGTAATTCAGCATAATCTTCTATAAAAACAAAACAAATTAATTTATTGGAAAAATACAATGCACGTACAATTTCCTGATGGTTGTCTTATTACCTGGGTGTAATTCCTATTAATATAATTAAATAGTTGAGCTTTAAGCTTGTGGGTTATCCACATCCTATATCCTCTATTGCCTCTTGTATCCTCTGTTGCCATATTATATCCTCTAAGAGTCTCGTTGCATATTCAGACAAGGAATTCCACAATTTAGATGCCCCAACAGAGAAGAAAAATTTCCTGAGATCTCTTCTAGTAAATTGTATTTACTGTATTTTTTTATTTTATATTTTTATATTGTTTACTTCTACCTTACTTACATATGCAATTAGTTCAAAGAATTAGTCTAAAATTTATTTCTGTCATGATGTCATCGTTACAGAGAGGGCTGCTGAAAATGAAGATTATTATTCTATTTTTACAACTTTGCCTTTGTATATATGCAAATATAAAGCTTTCGTATTTATATATTCAATTTCCTTTCTGTGAAAATAATAAATTCATTTTTATGGTATGGTGCTTTGTTTACTTGACACAGCTTAGGGCCTCAGAATGTCATAATCCAGCTCTGTGTAGTACAAATAAAATCAATTAAAAGCTAGAGCTGGTTGACAAGTTTCTGATGGACCAGCTTTCCATCTGAAAATGCTGTTTCATTGAAATCTAAAGGTTTTTCAGGAATATGTCAATTTAGACAATTTTCAATTGATTTTTTTAAAAAACAATTCAATTCAAAATGGAGCATTTCATTTCAGCTGTCTCATTTCATTTTGACTTTCTATTTCTTTCTTTAGACTCTTCACAATTTTTGTTCCAAGGTAAATTTTGAAATTTCAACTTTTTGTCACAGTTAGGAACTAAAGGAAATTTCAAAACAACAGAATTTCCCTTGGGATGGAAAATTCTATTAAAAACAAAACACCTTGTGAAATGAGGTGCTAACCATTTTGTTCAGAGAAGCACAGAAAGAGCTTACATTGTGAGAACTCCTTCTACCATACACTGAATAAGCATTTTATTTAAAATTGCATTTGAAAATATCATTTTATGACTTTCTTAAGATAAAGGACATGTTCCACCAGACTGCAGTGTTGGTATCTAATTAAGCACGTAATCTATCCCAAATGAGAAGACAAAGGGATTTTGTATTTGTGTTCTTCTTTACATCCTGTCATTGCACAGTTGTGCAGTGTTGTTGTGCACTGTTAAAGACAGTGTCTACATGCCATCCCAGAAAAGACTGCATTTCACTTATCTTGCAAGTATCTATTTACATAGGTTGACAGTTTTGACCTGGGTTGAATAGCAACAAGGCAAGAAAAAGGTTACTAGTTTGAAACAGTATTTAAAATTGTATTTAAAATGCTCAACACAACTTAATATCAATAAATTACTTCTCACCAGGGATCATCTAAAGTCTTATTGCAGGTACCTCTTTGTACATACTCAACTGTTTTTTTTTCTGTAGCCATTGTTCTTTCTCTTGCCAGAGAAGTTCATTTGCATGAACAGCATGATTTGTAATTCTTAAACTCAAGTGCCTTTGTTGTGTGTTCTTAGGAGTTAGAATGGTCGCTGTTGTACAGTCATGTGCTTAGCAATTCTGAGACTGTTTGCAGTCATTTGTAGCGATGAAGGTGAACTTTGGCAGGATTGGGCCCTATTTGAGTAATACAATGTCCTGTAATTATTAAAACAACTTGCGCATACATACAAAGATAGACACACACACCCCCATTGCATTTGTGAGCTTGGCCCGGTGGAATTTTCAATAAAATGTGAGTAATTATGGTATAAGGAGTATAAAGAGCTTAGCCAAGGCACATGCTCTGATTAAGTTCCTTCAGTTGTCATTAACATCAGCCCCTAAAGGACAACAGTGCTAATAATGCGATACAGGCTGAAAACAGTGGCATTTAATAAGAAAACTCAGTGGAGTGATTTAAAAGCACTAAGCATCTCTTGCAGCCTACCACTGAGGGCCAAGAGAATATTAATGTTTGGAATTAGTTAATCCTTCCCATATTACATGTGGACTAATTTGGATGCTCATTATTTACTTGGTATGAATTCAGCATAACAAATCAATTTATGGTGATACATGAGAGTGGATAGTAATTCAAAATCAAAATTAAGGGGCAAGGTGAAAACTGGCTCTTTGAAACAAACAGGAATTTAACAGGGAGAGCTCTCCAATGGCTTTCTAGCTGCAAATGGCTGTGTATATACAGGAAAGCTTAACACAGAGGGCTCGGCAACAATTATAACCTGATGTAGTATAGAGAAATGATCTTCTCCCATTTTCTTCAGCCCATAGTACAAGAATAGTGCAACTGTAGATTGTAAGAAAAGGCAACAGCTTCATAGTTGACTGTATTGGGGCCACTTCACACAGCACTGGCATTTTCAAGGATCACACCATGCTAGGGGATCTGCCTGATGTGAAGAGGCGCATTGCAGGATAGACACAACCCCCACATCCTTCAGGTCAGTGTAGGAGGCCTGGCCAAGAGAAATGGGGTATGGGATTCCCTATACCTCAGCGCGCCCATGCTGCTGCAACAGCCCCTTAAGAGCCATTGGCAGTGAGTGTAATTTGGAGCAGCCTTCAGGGCTAGGGACCAGGCTGGCCCAGGTCCAGCCAGCTCAGGACTGAGGGAGTACAAAACAGGCTTAGAGCCACCTTGGCACATGCACATATTCCTTTGTGTTCACCTCTCAAAGAGGAGGGAGCATGTGTGCTCCAGGGCCACAACCAATGATCTAAGCCAGGGGTAGGCAACCTATGGCACGTGAGCTGATTTTCAGTGGCACTCACACTGCCCGGGTCCTAATTTTAAATGAAGCTTCTTAAACGTTTTAAAAACCTTATTTACTTTACATACAACAATAGTTTAGTTATATATCATAGACTTATAGAAAGAGACCTTCTAAAAACATTAAAATGTATTACTGGCATACGAAACCTTAAATCAGAGTGAATAAATGAAGACTCGGCACACCACTTCTGAAAGGTTGCCGACTCCTGATCTAGGCCAACATCTAATCCCCCCTTTTAGCACAATGTATCATTAACCAGTGGAATTCTCTGGCACAAGATATTAATGTGGCACAAAGCTTATTGATTTATTGAAAGGCTCAGACAATGATATGCATGAAGAATATTCTCCTGGTTAGGTTTGCTAGGATAATGTTATAAGGACTGTCAGTTTCATGCTTCAGGAGATGAGCCAGCAATTCACCTTTACTTTGTGGTATACTGTTTTGCAATTAGTACTAGGGGAGGTTTAGATGTCCTCAGAAGCATCCAGCATTGTCAGCTGCCAGAGGCAGGATATATATCAATATAATCAGGAGGAGGGGGATAGCTTAGTAGTTTGCGCATTGGCCTGCTAAACCTAGGGTTGTGAGTTCAATCCTTGAGGGGGCCACTTAGGGATCTGGGGCACAATCAAAATCAGTTCTGCTAGTGAAGGCAGGGGGCTGACCTCAATGACCTTTCAAGGTCCCTTCCAGTTCTAGGAGATGGGATATCTCCATTAATTTAATTTATAATGTTCTCAGGTGCCAACTAGCAGGTACAAATTTGGAGTAACTATTGATTTAATCTGGTTATTCTGGATTCACAGTGGTGGAACTGAATCAGATAAGTAGGCCTATGTCCTACTGCAGTATGACAGCTTGTTTGGATCTTATAAAGGAATTGTCTTGGTTCAGAGCTAGCTGCACCTCTGTCCCCTTTGAGATCTCTCTCTCTCTTTCTCTCTCTCTGAATGAATCCCTTCAGAAGTCAGGCCTCTGCCCTTTACCTCTCTACATATGCATGTTTTCCCCCACTCTCAGACCAGGGATCTGGGTTGTATTACCCTGTGTCCCAACCATTCTTACCTTACAGATCTGACTGGGTTTGGTTACCTGTGGTTCTTGTTCCCCTCTGGGAGCTTGTAACCAGTGGGTTTCGGTGACCAGAGCCACCTTCTTAAAATGAATGTATTCTTTATTGAGGAACAAAGTATTTCAAAGAAAAAGAATGAAAACAACAAGAGGCCAGCATATGTTTAATTTCTCCAGCATCCTACTCATGTAGGCAATTTAGAGTGACCAGATGTCCTGATTTTATAGGGACAGTCCTGATATTTGGGGCTTTTTCTTACATAGGCTCCTATGACCCCCCACTCCCTGTCCCAATTTTTCACACTTGCTATCTGGTCACCCTAGTAGGCATCCAAGGTAGGCGCACTTCTTCAGGCACCCTAGCAGGTTCTGCAATCTCAGCCTCAGTTTCCCTTTAGTTCATCTCTCTCTCCCCATCTGTCTGAGTGGCCATCTCAGTCTCCTGCAAAACTTGTCTCCCTCCTGCTTCAGGGAGAGTTCCTTCTAGAACAGGCAAAGTTCTTTGTTCTCTGACTCCACAAATTTGAGTCTCATCACTTGCCAAACTCATTGGACAAGCCCACCTGGGCTCCTGAGCATTTGGTAGATGGATTGCTGGCTATCTGGATCCACCCTCCCTTCTGCTTCCTGGAGTCCATTTTCTTATACTCCTATATTGCACAAACTCAACACATGCATTCAGACAAATGTATAGAGCATATGAGGTGCATGGGTTGCTACAGCCAAATCTGTCTCAGGAATACAATCTAAAGCTGAGAGGTTAACTAAAAATAGGCTACTACCAATGTTAAGACAGGGCGTGGGTTTGGTCATTCAATAAACAGTAGATGCTTGCATCAGGAATGAAGGGCAGAGCTCACTCTGCAGTCACAGCTCAATGGGTACCAAAGATTTACCAGCAGGGTAGGCCTGAGAGCTAGTAAACAATTTTCCTTAGAAGGATTAAGAGAGGATAGGCAAGACAAGGAGGAAGATATGGAACATCTGATAGCTTATCACTAAATAGCCAGAGGGGTGAGAGCAAATGTCCCCATATTAAGCCACCACTTTGTTGTTTGACCCCATAGTCTAATCCCTACTCCTGTCCCCCTCCCACAAACAACCTCACTCCTAACAGACTTTGTAAGTAGTGTGACTCGTATGTACTGGCTTGTTTTTAATATTGTTCAGTAGCTTTTCAGATTGTTCTGCCACCCCCCTACCCTGGCGGTTGCTCAGTTCTCTCCCGGTCCCATTCAGAGGCATAGCTCCTCTTGGGCATTTTCAAAGCTGCTGCTGCTGCTTATGAAAATGCATCTCCCACTCCAAAGTAAGCAGATAGGCTAATAGCATAGGTGGGAAGGAGACATATGCTTTCCTCACCTCTAGCAGTGTTGATGATCCTTCTAACATGATTGATAGGTTTCATTCACAGGGTCCTGCTGGAGCCCAGATGGAAAGCAGCATTATTTTCCTAATTGCCTCATTTCACCACCCACCCAACAGAGACAGTGAGTGAAATCTACTAATCAAGTTAAAAAGCCGGCCTGTAATGCCAGAGCTGTGACTGGCAATCTTGTAGCACAGCTTCAACTCCGCGATGAAAAGAAACAAGTACTGAGGGCTACTGTTTGGATTGGTGGGAATCTGTCTATTTGGCACTGCATTATGCCAACCAGGTCTACCCAGTTAGCTACTCATTTTCCACCTCCCTTTCCTGTTTTTCATTTTCTCTCTCCTCCTCCTCAATACAAACCCTCTGCTCCTGTGTGTGGGTTCAGGTCTGATAAGATTTTAAGCTGAAAGTTACCAGGCAGCTGGATAGCAAGTTCAACCTGCTTTATTGTCAGGTGTATGATACTTGACTCTGTCTTAGTATCCACAATGCCCTGTGTCCAGGACCCTGTTGTCCATTTGTGCTGGTTAAGTTATTGGATGTGGATACAGCTTGATACAATATCCAGTGAAGACTTGCAGAAGCCATCAAAGATTGTCACCCACTTTGCGCAAAGTATAACACAGTGGAGAATCAGACCCAGGCATCAGATCCATTAAGGCAGCACAATTTTCACATCAGTCACTCTCTTGAGTAGAACTGCATTTGAAGAAGTGCTCACAGCCAAACAAGGCAACCACATCTTTTCACTGGTAACCACATCTTTTCCCTAACCGGACCTTACTACTACTTGTTCACTTTATTGCCCATTGTCTAAATTTTAGATTAAAAGTGCTGTAGGACGAGGACCAAGACTCATTTTTTTCTACGAAGTGACTAGCACTCTTTGGGCACAATATAAAAAATGATGCTACGATTAGAGCTGGTCATTTTGCTGGAATTTTTCAAAAATGTGTACTGTTTTTATAAGTGGAATTTTTTACATAATTCAAAAAACTTTGTTGACATTTTTTTGAATTGCCAAGAAATTCAACCACCTCTGTAGCTAGCTGAAAAACAACAGAAATTTTGATCACATTTTTTTGTACATTTTTTGTGGGGAAGGGAGATGGTGGAGGAAGAGTTGTCAAATCTAATTTTTAATGAAAAATATCAATTCAAAAATCCAGGAAACTTCCTACCACCTCTAGCTACAATTTTTTTCTTGCCATCTGCAAATGGAAGACCACATTGGCAGTTTGTGTAAAAGTAGCCAATAGGAATCAATGGATATGGATCTCTGTCATGTGACCCTGGTACTAACCTTTTGTAACCCTGACCCACATCAGGTAACTCCAGCCATTTAAAAAAAAAAAAATCTCTATTCAGTGTCACACGTTTAGTACAGCTTATCATTATCTGCGTGTTTGCATCCAACTATTATGGAGCAAGTAATTAAGGAAATCATCTGCAAACACTTGGAAGGTGGTAAGGTGATAGGGAATAGCCAGCATGGATTTGTAAAGAACAAATCATGTCAAACCAATCTGATAGCTTTCTTTGATAGGATAACGAGTCTTGTGGATAAGGCAGAAGCGGTTGATGTGGTATACCTAGACTTTAGTAAGACATTTGATATGGTCTTGCATGATATTCTTATCAATAAACTAGGCAAATACAACTTAGATGGGGCTACTATAAGGTGGATGCATAACTGGCTGGATAACTGTACTCAGAGAGTAGTTATGAATGGTTCCCAATCCTGCTGGAAAGGTATAACAAGTGCGGTTCCTCAGGGGTCTGTTTTGGTACCGGCTCTGTTTAATATCTTTATCAACAACTTAGATATTGGCATAGAAAGTATGCTTATTAAGTTTGCAGATTATACCAAACTGGGAGGGATTGCAACTGCTTTGGAAGATAGGGTCATAATTCAAAATGATCTGGACAAATTGGAGAAATGGTCTGAGGTAAACAGGATGAAGTTTAATAAAGACAAATGCAAAGTGCTCCACTTAGGAAGGAACAATCAGTTTCACACATACAGAATGGGAAGGGACTGTCTAGGAAGGAGTATGGCAGAAAGGGATCTAGGGGTTATAGTGGACCACAAGCTAAATATGAGTCCACAGTGTGATGCTGTTGCAAAAAAAGTAAACATGATTCTGGGATGCATTAACAGGTGTGTTGTGAGCAAGACACGAGAAGTCATTTTTCCACTCTACTCTGCGCTGGTTAGGCCTCAACTGGAGTATTGTGTCCAGTTCTGGGCACCGCATTTCAAGAAAGATGTGGAAAAATTGGAGAGGGTCCAGAGAAGAGCAACAAGAATGATTAAAGGTCTAGAGAATATGACCTATGAAGGAAGGCTGAAAGAATTGGGTTTGTTTAGTTTGGGAAAGAGAAGACAGAGGGGATATGATAGCAATTTTCAGGTATCTAAAAGGGTGTCATAAGGAGAAGGGAGAAAACTTGTTCATCTTGGCCTCTAAGGATAGAACAAGAAGCAGTGGGCTTAAACTGCAGCAAGGGAGGTTTAGGTTGGACATTTGGAAAAAGTTCCTAACTGTCAGGGTGGTTAAACACTGGAATAAATTGCCTAGGGAGGTTGTTGAATCTCCATCTCTGGAAATATTTAAGAGTAGGTTAGATAAATGTCTATCAGGGATGGTCTAGATCAGGGGTCAGCAATGTTTGGCATGCGGCTCGCCAGGGTAAGCACCCTAGCGGGCCGGGCCAGTTTATTTACCTGCTGACATGGCAGGTTCGGCTGATCGCGGCCCCCACTGGCCGCAGTTCGCCGTCCTGGGCCAATGGGGGTGGCGGGAAGCCGCAGCCAGCACATCCCTCGCCCGTGCCGCTTCCCGCCGCCCCTATTGGCCCGGGACGGCAAACCGCCGCCAGTGGGGGGCCGCAATCAGCTGAACCTGCCGCGTCAGCAGGTAAATAAACTGGCCCGGCCCGCTAGGGTGCTTACCCTGGTGAGCCGCATGCCAAACGCTGCCAACCCCTGGTCTAGACAGTATTTGGTCCTGCCATGAGGGCAGGGGACTGGACTCGATGACCTCTCGAGGTCCCTTCCAGTCCTAGAGTCTATAAATTATCATCTATGGGAATCATTTAACAAGCATCTCTCGTGAGTGAGTGTGGGGCTTGAGGAATGGCCATTCAAGGAGCGGTAGAAACAGAGAAGGCACTTGGGGTAAATTTTAAAATGCAGTGAATTTGCAAGAGAATATCAATTCTCTAAGCCTCGCTTTCTATTGAACTGCCAGTCTGTGTTCCTATTTTGTTGCCTCCTGTTTATGTCGATTCCCTAAATATATACATATTTGATCCAGGATTCTACTATATTTCTAGTGAAACCATATTCCTGCCCTTTCTCCTTCCAACCCCCACATTATTTTACCATGAATAAGGATTCATTTCTGCCAGATTCAGCAAGATACATCAATACCTGTCTAACTTTAAGCAAGTGAACATTCACATGTTTAAAATTAGTCAGGAGCTGAAGTACCTTAAACTGAATTTGCAGTCTGTGATGCAGTGAAAACAATTGGAACTTTCATTGTACTTCGCTATGAGCCAGATCAATCCTTTCTAAGGCAGACCTCCCACCGACTGCATCATGAGTTTTGCTTGTGTAACCCTTTGGTCAGAGTTGGTGTGTGTCCTGTGCCTGATCAACAGAGGATGTGAGAGTGTCACACCTGTCAACTCTGGAACTTGGCTCTTTAGCTTGAACTGGAGGTTCCCAGTTCAGTCCATCCCTGGTGTTGGCCCAGGGGCAGTCATTGCACCTAAATAAAGACCATTGGATGATATCAGCAGAGTTTATTGTGCCCAACAGCTAGGTTCTGCTGTACATTTCAGTTGCAAGAAGAGACACTTTTGGCTGGCTGTCTCAATTAATATTCAAAAGAAACAGATGCAACTGAGCTTGTTGTAGGTTAACACCAAAAGTGTTTTTTATTAATATTTCTGGCTCACAGTTTATTTACATTTATTTACAGATGGATAATTATGTGCTATGTTAGCAATCAAAATGAGTCTTTAAAAAATTACATTTTAAAGTAAAAGATGTTGAAAATTGTTGACATTTACAGGAAGGGGAATTCATAACATCTCAGCGTGGACTTAGATTTTTTTTTTTAAAGTGGTGCTGAATATTTATATATAAAAAAACAAAATAAAAGAGATTCATGTTCAGAAAACACACGTGCTTCTGATCAGACTGTTAGGAAAGGACTATTAGGAAAATAACAAGTAATGACTGAGGGCACAAAAAATATTCTGGTTGCTAAGTACCACACACTGACTGTTATTGCCAGAAGAAAAACTTCATTTATTTAATGCTACTCAGCTATAAATCGTATTTGCTGACTGAACCTTCCATTGCTAACTCAGCTAGTCTCACTACTTCCAGCCATCTGTGAAATGGGGATAATGCTACTCTTAAGGTGCTTTGAAATCTATGGATGAAATTTTATCTGAGAGTTAAGTATTATAATTATTGAATGCCAGTGTATGACTTTCATTTTATCCTGCACCTGTCTAATAGTGCTTCCTAGGCACTATGATAATAATAAGTACTTCTACTAGTAATAATCATACTGTATGATTATGCCATAACGTTTAGGACATTACATGAGGCAGAATCCCTTGTGTGACCCTGAAGAATATTGACAGAACTATTCTGGGCTCACTTTTGTGAACTGTGCAATGGATAAGCAATCTGGATTTTTCATTATCTATAGCAGTGAGACAGTGGTTAAAACAGATGTAATGTATTCTAGGTAAACTGGTAGGTAATCAAGGTGCCCATTCTGCAAATATTTATGCATGTGAGTAGCCCCACTCAACTCGATTAAACCCCTCACGTGTGTAAGTGCTGTAAGCAGGCCCATAATTACTGCAGAACAAAAATTCCCATCTGCCTGCAACCCACCGATTTTTGCTGCTCAGATACATTCATATTTCAGATGATCGCAGGAACTTATTACAGTTCTAGTTTTCCATAACAAAACTGCTACCCACAGACACCAATCAGGTTTTTAAAACCATCAGTTCCTTCCTCTCCCTCCTCCCTTAAGGAAATGGCACAGTCAAATAACGAGAGTAGCGGACTATGGGTCACGAGACATGTGACTCTACCGCTAACTTTCTGTGTCACTTAAGGTAGAAAATCACAAACTGTCTGTGCCTCAGTGTCCCCATCTGTGTAGCAAGGGTTATAATATTTACTTCCATGGGCATTGTGATGTTAGATTAGATTAAATTCATTAGGTCCACATTTTGAGTAATGACAACTGATTTGGGGTTTCTCTGTTTTTTCAGAGCCCAATTTTTAAAGGGGCCTGACTTTCAGAAAGCAGGTGCTCAGCACTTTCCCAAAGAGAAACAAAATAAAGGGGTGCCTCAAGTTGAGGATCCAAAATGGCGATCATTTCTGAGACTAGAAGCCCTTCTGGCTCTAAAGCACCCTGTGAGCCTCCTGTGAAATGTGTCTCTGCACTGATGTGGCTTATGTAAGTGCAAACCATGTGCAATGTTGGCTGCTGCCAGATTTAATGGGTGTTTCTGAAATTTCAAGATGCTACTGCCATGCTGTGTGTGTGCAGCGTGTGCAGCTTCCTTACCTGCCAATCACCTGAACTGGAGGAGGAGATATTGGAAGCTGAATATGTTCCTTAGCCTTCAACTCAATTAATTATTTCAAGAGAAAATGCCTGGGTTAGTCCATTTGCACATTGTGAAATACAAATATCAACAGCATCTGATGGGGGAAAATCATTGCTCTGAACTCAGTGTCCGTTTTATTTAGGTTGGAAGCTCTTGTGGGCAGGGAACAGCAGAGTGGGGTCCCTAGCTCAGAGAGAGCCTCAAGGCGCTACTGTAAATAGAAACAATTAATAATATTGATATACCCATTGACTTCAGTAGAACCAGTATTTGGCTATTAGTGCATGGAGCTTTTTCCAGCTAGTCTTGGCAGATATCATAAGGTCTGAGGGAGCTATAGGTACCATCACGTATTACAGGAACACGTTTAGTTTGGTTTGGACATTCTACTTTAATTCCAGCTGATGCCTGGTGTATGAATAATTCATTGGTATTTCTCTGTTTGGAGCTGAACTTCGCAGAGAATTTAGTAAGTGTGAACACTGCCGCAGTGAACATATGCCTGGGCTTTTTAAAAAAAAAAAGAGCTAGAAAATAAGGTTACTCCCAAAAAAATGGGTAAAATAATTAAAATGTAAATTGAAATAAATTATTCACACTAGCAAATTTAAATAAATGACTTGAAAACCTAAACTCAATTAAGCCGTGTTGTTAGAATACTTTCAGTATTGTATAGCAGATGTACAAAACCAGGAATTGGCGCAAAAAAAAAAAAAAAGTCTTCTATGTGCATAAATGTTTTATAGGTAACAGAGTGTATACCCTAAGGGCTTTGAATATTACATTAAATTATACATTTCTAATAAAGAAAATATAAATGAATATGGAACAAATGCCAACTTTCTGCTTAAAGCCCCAAATACTTCTTTTAGGAAAGAGCCTACCATTGCATAACAGTTGCAATATTATCTTGTTTCCTGGCTTAAACACTGTTGTCAACTAACTAGCTGTGTCTGTATGAAAGGGAATAACTGCCATTGGCAACTGTTATGGAAAGTGTTCTAAAAAAAGACCACATTTTGCTGTCTCTTCAAACTCTTTAAAATTTTCATAGAAATAACATATTCAGCAGAGGGGACTTATTAATTTGTAGTAAATCTTTTTTTTTAATGGCTCATTTGCCAGCATAAATGCAAATGTATCATCAAACCAAGATGTTAGGAAGAAATTATTCCTAACTTTCTGATGGGCACAGCAAGTAGCAGAATTTAGATGGTGAAATTTGAGGAACACTTTATATATTTGTTTGTTTATCCTTTATGTTGTGGAGCTTTATCAGCTACAATATAACACAGATGGAGCTACTTATGTATATAAAAGTTAGATGCTTAGAGTGAAAGGACCTCTCTGTTGATTGAAAGGGAGAAGAATGGCTATAGAGAGCCTTATGTATGTATGTTACCCACAATTCCACTGGTCACACTTGGAAATTACCCTAACTGTACCAGATTTAGCCTTTGGTAGGGAGATGAAGTTTGAACTGTGAAAAGGGAAGGGCTCTCTCCTTGTAATGAGAAACTCATCTCCAAGTAGCAACATCTCTCCTAGATGCTCTTGGCTTTGCTTTGCTGAGGATCCTTAGAGAGATGGTGCAGTGAGCCCTTCTTGGCAGGAGATAGCCTAGAACAGACTTCTCAGTGGGATGCGGGTGGGGCAGTAACAGAGCTGAGGTGAGTTCAGAGTTCTCCTGAACTGAATCATAAAGTTGGATCAGATAGTGACAGCTCAAGATGGGATTTTTGGTGAGCAGCTTCAATAGGGCCTGAGCCAGTTCTGCACAGAGCACAGCCCTTACACGCCCGGAGTAGTGTTAATCACTGAACTGAACTGCAAGTGGGGTTTGTGGTGGGTGGAGTGACATGGCCCAGGAACTCTTGCCTGTTGGGCCTTCAGTACTCAAATCTTTATTTGAATGTTGTATTGCTGAGTTTTCCCGAGTCTATGTCCCCATTTCCCTTCATAAAGATTTCCTTGTTTTACAAATAGGCCCAGAGTGCTTTTGAGCAGAGCAGTTCTGCCTGCCCAGGGCAACCACAGGAGGATTTATTTATTTTTCCCAGAATGCTGGGTGAATACGCAAGGCACTGGTGTTAGTCTACAAGAGGCACCCATTGCATGTAATTCATTTCTGATTATATTCAAGAAAAAAAGTACCTATGCAGACAGTGCAAATGAGAGAGCATGGAATACAGCCATGCAAGCGTAGGAAAAGGTATTAATTTAAACCCATAACGTCAGAGGTGAAAGAAAGGGAACCTGGCGGGGGACACAGCTCCCCCCCCCTCCTTTGCTAAGAGCACAGCAAGGGTTCCCTCCCTTTTCCCGGGACTGGAGGAGCAGTTCTGCTATGCACCACCTCCTATTCCTTGACTGGCACAATGAGAGCGCCTCTCCTGTTTCAGTCTTTAACCACTGGAAAGCATGTATACTGCACTCCTTAAAACCAAACCACCCATCTTACCCATCCAGCTACATCAAAACAGGATGTAGAGGCAAGATATTTATGCAATGCCAGCAGTCAAGCAGCCTAGGCCCAGTCCTGCCCCATTGAAGTCACAGGGGCCTGATCCCATGTTCACTGGGTTTAGTGGAAAGGTTCCCATTAACTTCAGTGAGCTTTGGAACAGGCCCTATGCTATTTGAATTTACTCACCTGTGCAGGAGGCGGGGCTCCCTTTTAAGAAGTGTAATATCAAGGAGTCGTCTGATTGTGGAGCTGTCTCTATTAGACAGCAGGAATGATCAGCCCTCTTCCAAAGGTAGCTTGTTCCAGTATTTCTAGCTTTGTTTCGCAGATACAGTAGGCCTGGACTGTTAGCATCCCTGGGCTGTGGCAACTACTGTAATAATGGAATGAAAACTCCATTGTACAGAATGAGATCCCTCTCTTGGAAATCCAGGCTGAGTTGTTTTTCTCAGACACGTGCTACTGGGGGCATGGAAGCCCTCACGTGACTGGCAAGGACGTGGTTAACCTTCTCCCTTGTCAGAGAGCATATCAGAGCTGCCTGTCCTCATTGCAGGAATTGCCAGGGAACCCAGCCAAAGGGAGAAGTATGCCTAGGCACAGCTGGAGTGAATTACTTTATCCCATGGGGAACTATGAAACTAATCTGGTGAGGCTGGCAGGTTTTCCTAGTCTAGCTGTGCAGACAGACTCTTCCTATGGGAAAGGGAGCGGAGGGAGGGACCTTTACTGGAAAGGGGGATTGCAGTGGCAGCAGTGAATGAAACTGGATTTTTAAGTGACTTTTTATAGCCCTTTTGACTAGAGAGAACCATTTTTCTTAATTTGGGGAGCAGTCTTAGCTTAGTCGCTTAGTTACAAGAGATCATGACAAACAGCCTTGGGGCTCACTTCCGGTTTATGTATGATGTTTCTAAAAGTTCATGTTTCAGGTTTTCAGCCAGCCACCTGCAGAATGTATATTCTGGAAGGGGTTTTTTTATCTCCTTCCTCTGAAGCATCAGGGATCGCCACAGCTGGAGATGGAATGCTAGCCAGGGTGGGCCAGGGTTCTGAGGTGACACTGAACATTCTGTGTGACTAGCTGGTTCTTGCTCATATGCTCAGGGTCTAAGTGATCATAATATGTGGGGTCACCAGATCGCATTGGCAGTGGCCTGGGGGGAGGTTCTCCTTCCTCTGCAGCGTGTGGATGAGAGTCACTGGCCAGGATTATCTGGGTATACCTGCTACTGGGGGGCATCAGGCACTGATGCACCTTAGTCCCTCCTATTCTGTGCCTATAACATATAATAGTTTAGTCACCTGTGGGCTAATATTTTGGTCTAATTTTGGTTGTTGGGGTTAGTGTGCAAGTGCTGGGAGGTGTTGATGGTCTGTGATAGACAGGAGGTCAGACTAGATGATCTGAGGGCCACTTCTGCACTGAAATTCCACGACTGACTCTGTGACTTCATTATATTTGTTGGGTAAGCAAAATAAATTCCAAACAGCAGTATATGTACCTGGTGCTTTTAAAAGGCCAATTTCCCAAAGCTGAAAACTCCTGTGAGCCAATTCAGCTAGCAGAAAGAATTTAAATATGTGAGTGATAATTGGGAACTGTTTAAGAATATTTTATTAGATGTCCAAAAAGCAACAAGTGGAAAAGAAAGCTATTTTTTTTTAAAAACCAACCCGGCTTAGAGGGAAATTGAAAGCAGCTGCAAAAAAACAAAAACAAAACAATATCTAGGAAATGGAGATGCGGGAAGGGGTAGTTGACAGCCATTAATATAAATTAGAAGCTAGGAATTGTAGAAAAAAAGGTAAGGGAAGCAAAAGGTCATAAGGAAAAATTTATCAGAGTTAAGAATAATAAGAAGGTGTTTTTTAAGTCTGTGAGGAACAAATTGTTCCCTAACAATATGATCCAGTATTAGATGTAAATGGTAGAATTGTCAATAATGCATAAAAGGCAGAATTATTAAATAAATATTTCTGTTCTGTATTTGGGGAAAAGCCAGATAATATATTCATATAATATGAGGATGAAATACTTTCCCTTTTAGCAGTAACTGAGGAGCATGTTAACTAGCAGCTATTAAACTTAGACATTTTAAAATCAGTTGATCTGGATAACTTGCATCCCAGAATTTTTAAAGAACTGGCTGAAGATCTTGCTGTACTAAAAGTCTTGGAGCAGTGGGGAAGTTCGAGGACTGGAAGAAAGGTAATGCTGTGCCACTATTTAAAAAGGGTAAACAGGATGGACTGGACAATTATAGGCCTGTCACCCAAACATCAATTCTAGCAAAATAACAGAACAGTTGATGTGAGACTTGAGTAATAAAGAATATAAGAAGGATAATAAATGCCAATCAACTTGGGTTTGTGGAAAATAGATTTTGTTAAACTAACTTGATGTCTTTTCTGATGGCTGATGAAGGTAATAATGTTGATGTAATGTACTTAGACGTCTGTAAGGCATTTTTATTTAGTACCATGTGACATTTTGATTAAGAAACTAGAACAATCCAAAAATCAAGATGGCACACATTAAATGGATTAAAAACTGGCTAACTGATAGGTCTCAAAATGTAACTGTAAATGGCAAATTATCACTGAGTGGGTGTATTCCTAGTGGGGTTTCACAGGGATCGGTTCACTTTACACTATTTGACACTTTTATCGATGACTTCTCATGGAGATGGAGTAATTATGCTGATGGGAGAGCGCTCTCCCATCCGCACAGGATGTCTTCACCAGACGCGCTACAGCAGCGCAGCTGCATCAGTGCAGTGGTGCTGATGGAGCACTTAGACCTGCCTTAATTCTGCTCTCCACAATTCAAGAAGGATGTTGATAAATTGGAGAGGCTTCGTAGAAGGGCCATGAGCATGATGAAAGAATTTGAAAGTATGGCTTATAGGAATTGACTTACGGTGCTCAATCTGGTTAGCATAAGGAAGACAAGGTTAAGTTGTGATTTTATCACTCTATTAGTATCTACATGGGGAACAAAAATTTGTTAGTAAGTAGCAGACAAAGATATAACATGATCCAACACCTGAAAAGTTGAAGCTAGCAAATTCAGATGAGAAATAAGGTGCAAAATTTTAACAGTGAGGATAATTAGCTATTGGAAAAACTTACTAATGGTTGTGATGGATTCTCCGTCACTGGAAACCTTTAAATCAAGGTTAGGAGTTTTTCTAAGTGCATGTCTACACTACAAAGGTAACTCGATCTATGTTGGTCGACTTACAACCACTGCGCTCATGTCCACACTACACACTGTCTGTCGGTGGTTCATGTCCTCACCGGGAGCACTTCCACCAACTTAAGAGGTGCAGCGGGACGGGGGCTGGGAGCCCAGGCTCTGGGATAGAGCCGCAGCTCCCCGCCAGAAGCCCAGCTGCCCCCTCCCACTCTCAGCTCCACCTTCAACTTCCTGCTAGAAACTTGGCTGCCCCCTCCCACTCTCGGCTCCCCACTGCCAGGAGCCCATGGGCTCTTGGCCCCCCACTCCCTATGGGTGGGAGCCCAGCTGCCTCCCCACCCCTCGGACTCTCGGCTCCCACTCTCCACCACAGCCAGGCTCTCAGCTGCAAGCTCCACACCCTGAGCCTGGCCGGCTCCCGACGGGGAGCTGAGAGCCTCCTGGCAGCTGCCGGGCTGCACCCACCCGGCTCATCACAGGGAGCTTGGTGGCTGCCCCGAGGCTCCCGGCTCCCCATGGGAAGCCTGGCAGCTGCAGCAAAATTTTTGGCTCCCCACCGGGAACCCGGCTGCCAGTGACAGGGAGCCAAGAGCCTGGGGGCAGCCGGGCTCCCGGTGACAGGGAGTGGGAAGCCTCCATGCAGCTCCCAGTGGCAGGGAGCCTATGGGCAGCAGCCCAGCCAGCGCAACCTGGCTCAGAGCAGGGAGCCCGGGCAGCAACTGGGCTGGGAGCAGGGGAGCCTGGGGCAGCCAGGCTGTAAGTGGAGCCCCTCACTTGCCTCACAGCTTTCTTTTCAATTTCGAGGCTCCATCATGAAACCATGAAATTCACAAAAATGACAGCCAACTGCCAATGTAATAACTCAGTGTCTCCACAACCACTGTCCCCCTAACTACACAGACATAAGCCCTATGTATCTCATGGAGGTGGAGTAATGTAGGTGTGGTAGGGCACTTCCATTGGCAGGAGCAAGGCTGTAATGTGTACGTTGACCTAACTCTGTATTGTGGACCAAGCCTAAAAGATACACTCTAGTTCAGTACAGCTATTAGACTTGAAGCAGGAATTAATTCATGAAAATCCTATGGTCCATGGTATGCAGGAAGTCAGACTAGATGACCACAATGGTCCCTTTTGAACTTCGATCCATATAGACTCACGGATTTTATCATTATAAGGGACATCCTTAGTTTTTCCTTTTAGCTGTGCCAGCTCCTTGGCTTTTATTTAGAACCTGCTTGTGAAAATCTTTGTTCTTTTTTTCCCCCCTGCACCCTTCCAAACTTACTGCAACAGAGAATTGGGTCCAATTGTGCTTTTGGTTTCCAAGCCCAGATGGAGCTGCTCTCTCCCCACATGACCATAGTCCTCTGCTGAGCTACATCATCTATTTTATTACAGAAGTAAACCAACCCATTTTCTTCCGATCAAATTACATTCTATTAAATGGCTTCTGCCTTTGCTAAGAAGATTAATTAAACTAAGAAAAATAGTCTCTATCACTGAACTGAATTTGTGGCAGCGTAGAGGCACATGAAATGTTTTGGATGTCACAGGTATCCGGCATCACTAGAAAACAGATATATGTATGAATGGTGATCATTTTTTTAAAATGGAATTGTTTAACACCTTTGTAGTTCAAAGGATACTAGGAACAGAAGTGGTTGGTTTGATTGCTCATGCAGAAGTTTCTCCAGCTGGCTCCTAGGGATTGATATTCGCTATGTTGGGACACGCAAACTTCAGCCGGTCACGCACAATCAACCTTCCTTCCCCAAAGAACTTCACGGTGTCAAATGTGACTCTTTAAGTAGCACGCAGATGCTGAGCATACAAACTATAGGGACAAAGCAAGTGACCTTTAATGATTCTTTAAGTCTCTCCTTGTTTTTCTATTGATAACATATATATTGATCATAGAGCTGGCTGGCGCAGAATTCCTCTGGAGAAATGCACCAGCAGAAAAGACTGACAAAATCTTTAAGCAATGTCGCTTCACTCCCTGGTCTCTTGCCATAAGAATGCAACCTCCAAGATTGCGCTTTTCACTTACTAAATTGAGAGGAGTCTCTTCCTGGCCGTGATCATGTTAGTGTTTCAGCAGCTTCTGTGTTAACTTTTAGCTTTCAGCCTAACTCCTGCTTATAGACTGCTAATGAAAACCCAGTGCAGAAACAGATGTGTGATTTGTAAGGAGCTAGGACAGTCCAGTCTGCATCTCATTTTCTGAGAGTATACAGGATTGGAACATGTTCTGACATGCATTCCAGCTCTCCTGAAAACTTCATTAGCAATTAACCTGCTAATTAAGTCGTACTAGAGCAATTTAACAAAAATGTAACCAATGTCATTTCTTACACTTGTAGTTATTTCCCTGCCAACAACTTTTGTCTTCTCACGCTATCCAGTGAAGAGCACTGCCAAATGGAGGTTCTAATTACAAGGGCTGGAAATAGTGCAGGACTGATTTTTTGTTTTAATGTCTTTAATTTTCCCCCGGGTGGTCTGTCCATCTGTATACATTCAGATCCCGTGCCCCTTATTTGTTATTGTAGTGTAGATTGATTGTGTGGTATATCTTTAAATAGTTTGTGAATTCTCTAGTGACTTTCACTGTGTTCTGTGTTTTAGAAACCAGCCAGACCAGTAGTATATAAGTAGTTAGGTCTTGTACGTTTAGTAAGCATGCTTATTTGGACCTCATTGTGCCAGAATGGTTCTACATGTTATGTTATTGAGTAAAGACTAAAAGAGAAAACAGTTATTTGGTGTTTTTCTCTTTTAATTCAAACTTGTAAATCCCATTCCTTAATGTCATCTGGAGAACCATCTGAAAGCCTGGATAGAGCATGATGGTAGAGCAAAATGGTCTCAGGAGATATAGGTTCTAGTTCTGGTTCCATCACTGATACTCTGATCTTGAACAAGTCACTTGTATTAATTGGGTGTGGCATTGATTAATGTTTGCAGAGCACTGTAATATTCTGCAATAAAAGGCACTAGACAAATATTATTTATATTGTGCCAACAGAGCAGACCAGAAGCTTTGTAGAGAGAGAGAGATGAAGAAAAGGTCCCTGCCCCAAACAGTGCACAGGATAAATACTTTGCTAAAGAAATACAAAATATCATAGATTAGGATTACTTGTTAGTATCCTGTGCAGTGATCATTACAGATAGCAAAGAGAACAGTGCATTTTAAACAAAACATGGAGTGTGTGTGTAAAAATACAAATCTATAACAGTGTACTTTTCTTCAGTAAATAGAATTGTTCAAAAACTCAGATTCCCTCTAGGCTATAAATATTCAGATGGATGAGAGAAGTGTTTGTGTGTATGTGTGTGCAGCATACATTTTATATATACCAATTATAAATACTTACATCATGTTTTATGTGTAAGGTACATAATATACAGTATAGTACACAATGTTCATTATATGGATGTACAGGTTTTCTCTTCCACTAATATTCTGCCTTCCATTGTCTGATGTATTACAATAATATATCATTGGAGTGATGACAGTCTGATGGTGTATTGCTATCATTTATTATTGGAATATCATCACTGGCATATTATTGCAATGTATCACCATAGCAGTAGCCAGCAGGAACATAACTGCAAGAGATGGGCATGTTATATCTTCTATTAATTTCTAAATGCTAATATTAAAATTAGTATGGCTCAAAAATCAGCATACATCCTGTTTTCACATACACATAGCATGGACACACTAAACTATTTCACCCAATATTTTAGCAATAAGACCCTGTTTTTCCAGTTGTGAATTAGCCTTCAGTGCTGAAATTTTGGATTGTAAGTGTTAGCTGGAATGTTACTACATTCATAATTATGAAATTATAGGAACCAAAAGAAAATAATTGTTTTATTTTGGTCTCTTCTTTTATTATTATTATTTGTATTGTAGTAGCAACTAATAGACTTAATCAGGAATTGGTGCCCTATTGTGCTTGGAGACACACAAACATTTATTAAAAAGACAGGCCCTGCCTCAATGAGCTTGTCATCGAAATATCTTTTCATGTGTGCATGTGCGCCTATTGAAATGTAAATAACCCAGCTGAGTAAAACCACCAAAAATCAAGAGCAATGATCAGGCTGTGGTATATTTACTATTATCACTCAACTATTGAGTTAGTAAGAAGGCACCTAATATTTAAGCATTCTTGCGGGACTATGGTTCCTCATCTTAAATTAATTTCTGCCCATCTCACACTACTTCCCACAAAGCAAGATTGTACCAATACTAAAGTCTCTCTTCCATGCCAGGAGGGATTCTGAAAGCTATGATTTGAGAGAATGTCTGTTGAATTTATTTCTGTTTGCCACTGGAAAATATGTTCACTGTAAGCTGAGTAGAGAGCAACTTCTGCAAAGGCAAGCTCAGTACTGTGATTCAGTCAGGAGGACTCTGTCTTGCCCTACTAATAGGGCTGCTGGATATGGCCTGCAAGGGTTCAAGTTGTAATGTCAACTGCGGTAACACAGGATACTTGTGCAACTCCCGCCACTGGATGAGGGATTGTAATAACTGGTTATATCCACTCTATTGCCTGGCCACTAGCTGCTAGAGACAACATGCACCAGTAAACAAAAGTCCTCGATTTTTAGTAGTATGCTGTTTTAGCCTGACAATGCACCTCTGATGCATCAGCTGATCTAGCCAGGATTCAGAATTGATATAAAAAATAGAATCAATATTAAGAATGAATTATAGAGTTATGAAAGCCTTGCATGTTTAAAAATAAACTGGTTTCAGTATGACAGCCCCAGCAAAGACAACGAATGTTCCAAATCGTGGCTGCTCAAGGCAGTGCAAAAGGGGAAGGGAGGTGCTTATTAGGGTGGATATAGTGAAAAAGTGGAACAAAACCTGAAACTGCATAGAAACAGCACTGTGTCTAAATCCGGATGATTCTGGGTCTAGACTTTGGGGTGGAGCTGTCTAGTATAATAATAAGCCAGAAAGATAGAACAACAGGGCTATGAGAGAAGAGGGAGCAGAAGGAGACCTGAAATCCCAAGGAAAGTCTTCTTGAAGGGAAGATGGCCTTCTGACTTCTCGTGAGAGGCAAGTTGTACCTATACTGGGATATATCTGGAGAATGTCTCCCGGCTACTGGCTGTGACCAGTGAAAGCACAAGGCAAGCTAGTGATAATGATAAATAACTGCAGGTTACATCAATCTGGAAGATGGAGCCATTCTTTCGGTCTAGCGCTGTTAGCAGCAATTTATTAAAGTTTTTTTTAAAAAAAATCAGTAAATTGCAATTCAGTAAAATATGTACTGTATGTCAGAATATTGCCACATATTTGTAAGAACTGCAGTGAGTGCTGCCCATTGTTTTGTATAGGACAGAGGTTCATGAGACAGTAGCGTGGCACATACTGTATTCATAGGTTCCAGGGCCACAAGGGACCATTCTGATCATCTAATCTGATCACCTGCATAACACAGGCCATTGAATTTCCCCAAAATAATTCCTAGAGGATGTATTTTTAGAAGAACTGTGAACATGATCATTTGTGGTTTTTTATTTAATCTTCTATACTGACATTAATGAATCTCACCAGCAATAACCCCAGCCCACATTACTAGTTTGGATGTCTGAGTCCTCTTGTCAATTGTCATATAGATTGGGCATCATTAAAAATGGTGTCTTTCCCAAGAGAACCTATAATCATAATCGACAATAGCTTAATCACACTGTCTGACACGTTGTAAGGAATTCAGTTCAAAAATGGTGGAAGAGCTAGGGAGCTAATGGAGATGTAAAATCTTTTTTTGGCATACATTGGAGAAGAGAATTTAATTAAGCACAGAACTAGAGATTGATGCTTTGCTATGATCATCAGTGGCTGCAGTTTCTGACATACTCTAGTGTCTGTCATCACAAGAAAACATCTGGAGGATGGTAAGAAATTGCCAAACCTTGGCATCCATTCAGCATCATAATAATATTAAAGGCTTTTTGTCTTTTATCCCCCAGACTTCAGTGTATGGGTTCAGAGAGAATGAGGAAGGGAGTGGGAGGGAGGGCTCTGAACCTAAGCCTGATTCAAATCCAAAAATCCACACTTTGTATGTTGCTACCATCTAGTGAGTTGAATAAAAACAATGCCTGTGTTTGCAGCAAGATGAATAATATCTGAGGGTTTGAACAGTCTCCACTGAAGTCAATGGGAGTGGGAGCATGTGCTAATGAAGGGGGCGATATTAAACACATCAGGCATTTGAACCGTGTATATGACGATAGGAGACATCATCCTAGAGAGTTGCACATGTTTGTGAGCTAGATAATCACACTAAATTGCACAGAAAAACATCGCCCTAAAAGATTCTTAGCAATTTACAAGTTTAAGCCAATGCAAATAGGTTTGCAGGGATCAAAAAGACACAGTCAAAGGTTACAAAAGGATGTGTGCTCAGGAGTCTTGCATTGCTTACGTGAATTTAAGCCTGGGGGAATGTGCTTGATCACCAGCCTTAGAGAGCAGAGATGTATGTTTTTGCAGAAAGAGGACACAATAAGGGCAGCAGCAATATATGCTCTGCCAACATTCCTCATCCCTCTTCTGGAGGAAACGGCTGTAAGGTGAGAAGGCAGCTAAGTCTTCATGCCCATTTAGGCTTTGGTGACTCTTGTCAAAAAGGCTGCTGGTTGTGATATGGACACTCGTCCATTTAGACTGGGACCCACCCTATCATCTCACAAGCTCACCACACCTGAATACCTCCAGTGAAATCCTGGTTCCACTGAAATGAATGTGATTTTCACCATCAACTTGGAGACAGGATTTCACCCCCTGGCTTCTGTTCACTAACAACATGAATTGAGCTGGTGGCCTCAGTGACGTAGCCAGGTTCTAACAGCAGGGAGCGTGAACACATTAAAAAAGGCACCACCCGCCGCGAAGCAGTGAAGGAAAAAAAAACCAAGTCTTGCTGCCGAAGACTGAAGAACCCCCCCGCCAAAGTGCTGACAAAGACCCGGTGCTGCCCCTGCTGGGAAACGCTTCCAAGTGAGTGTAAAAATTTAAAAAGCGCCACTTTTGGGGAATGTGCTCAGTGGGTGCGATCGCTCTCCCTGCTCTCCCCCTAGCTACGCTACTGGGTGGCCTACAGGTGCAGTGATCCCTATCCCATTATTAATGTCCTAGGCCATTCAGCCCCTTCCTGCATCAGTAGGCCTCTCTTAGCATGTGATATGCAGAGTCTAATGGTTAGAGTAGGAGGCAGGGTCCAGTTCCCAGCTCTCCCAGTGTCTTTGTACAAAGGCATTTCTGATGATTTTCAGAGGTTCTTAGTACTCAGAGCACTCATTAAATTTGCAGACGTAAGTGATCAGGACTTCTGAAAATGAAGCTATTCATTCCATGTGATTCAGTTTACGTATGTACAAAGGTATAATGGCACTTGCCTTGCAGGGTTGTTGTAAAGCATGATTAACAAACATTTAAAAGTACTCTGAGATCCGGCTATACTAGTACCAATTAATATTGTGACTTCTATTGTCTATAGATTAAAACCCCAGTTCTGCAAGGGACAAGCTACATACCTAACTTTAAGCACATATATTGTCCCATTTACTACGCATCCTTATAATTAGATGCATACTTAAGTACCTTGCTGGATCAGGGCCTTGATTTTGATCTTACTTACATCAGCTCTCCTCTTCTTTACTAAGAAAGCTTCTATCCTTTAAGGTTTATCGCCATAGTATCTGAGCACCTTCCAGCAGTACATTACCCAATGCAACTAACATCTGTCACATGTTGGTTGTTCTCTTGTTTTCCCCAGGGCAACAAACATGTGCAATGCAGTGTCTTGTTTTGGTAGGGTTTAGGTGTTATTAGTTTACACATGACTTTTTGTTGCTGGTTAGAGAAGGCAAGGTCCAAGAAGTTCACCTTGCACGTGGAGTGGATGGTGGTAAGGTTTGTGATGGTCCTTCGTTCCTGAAGGAGTTAATTTCAGTCTCGGACTGGCCACTAAGAAAGCCCTGTTTTCTGCACAGATGGGCTTTATCCTTACTGTAGTTTGTGTCAGAGAGGCATAGCTGTTGATTTATTTAGAGCTACTTCTGATTTACACCCAGGTGTGATGAGAAACAGACCTGTTAGTAGTAAAGAATTGCTTTTTAATTCTGTAGCAGAATTGGTCTCTTGTGACTGAAATATCCCATGACTAGAGCTGGTCAGAAAAACTTTGGAACAATTTTCCACCAGAAAATGCAGTTTTGCTGAAAATTGAAATCCTTCCTGAAATCATTTCAGTTCTTTTGAAATTGCATTTTGGAGGAAAAAAGCTCTGACAAATGTGATGGTTCAATATTTTGGAACAAAAAAAAATGTTTTTCTTGCAAAATGACTTTTTATTTCAATGTTTTTTAAAAAAGTTTTATTCAACTAATGGTCCTAAAACAAAAAAGAGCCAGTTAGACTTTTCCTATGCAGAGAATTTCTAAATGTTGGAGTTTCCTTCCAAACTGGAATGAAAACAAATTTGTAAATATCGAAATCCTCCATGAAATGGAATTTCCATTCTCTGCACAGCTCTATCCACTGCCTTCCAGAAGCTTGGCTCTACTATTTTAACAGGCACTGATTTTAGGGAGGAATTTTGCTCCTTGATGTGGATTTAACATGCAGAATCATTGTATACTCCCTCCCCCTCCAAAACTAATGATATTGTTTACCAGTGCAGGCTTCAGTGGCTGTTATATTCTAAGGTACATTTCCTTCCTCCTTTAGTGGTTGCTTCATTATAACTTGTACTATGAGTTGCTACGTAAAGCATTATTTTTCTTTCTTCGTGGCAAATAGATGGGATCTTTACAGCAAGTGATTGTGAAATGCATCTTAACTTCCAGATCAGCCTTCGAGAAATTAATTTCCACTTAGTTTTTGGAGTCAGTCCAGCTCGTCCTCATGAGTCAAATACGGACATCAGAAAGTGGAACCGAAAATACAAAGCTAATGATCTGGTTCATGTTAGTTAGTTCTCTCTTAATCCATTGAAAGATTGCATTTCCTGTCTCTGGGTTCTTTTCCCCCACAGTCAGATTTTAAAAGAAACAAGACAATATTTGCCATATGTTATATATCACAATTTACTGAAGAGATAAAGATGATCTTTATAGCCATTGCTATCAGCTTATCAAAATTAGTTACATCAGATTGCAAGGACAGGACTTCCTTACCATTCATAATATTTCCACTGAAATTTAAACTAGTGATTAAGGTAAAACTAGAAAGGATAAAGGGCCTTATTGTTCAACATTCTTATCGGTGAGAGTTCTGAGTGCACAAGGATTACAGAATTGTATCCATAATGCTACCAAAAAATTCAGACTTTCCTCCTCTTTAAACCTTTCCTCCTGCCTTCCTTGGGGATTGCTGGTACTCCTATCTAGAGCAGAAATCTCTCAGTATCTGGTTGTGTTTGCAGAACAGAGCTCACTAAACTCTAAATCTCAAACATCTCACTGTGCAAGATAGCACTCATTTTACCTCAAAATTGCATACATTCCAGGCCAATTAGGTGTGTCTAAAGCAGGGCAGAAATTTTCTATCAAAACTGTTTTTTGCCAGAAATTTGGGTTTTTAACTAAACAAAACTTTGTGAAAAGTGTGTGTGTGTGTGTGTGTGTGTGTGTGTGTGTGTGTGTGTGTGTGGAAAATCTTGATTCCCCTCCCTCTCCCCAAATAAAAAAAACCCAGATGTCTGAAAACCAGAATATTTCAGCCAAAAGCTAGTAGAGTTGAAGTTCAGTTGTTTCATGTCTCCCTTCTCTTCTTTGAGCTGGGCCCCCCAGCCAACTACAACTCCCATGATGCACCATGGACAGGAACTTCCCTAATGCCACCTCTTCCCCTCTCTGGGCAAGAGACCATAATTCATCATGGGAGATGTGGTAGAACCACAAAGCCCAGGCAACAGGAGTATGAGGCATCCAAATTGCTGTTGCACTACCTCATGGGATGGGAGTTGCATTTTCAAATTAAAATATCTTCTTTTGCAAACTTCTGCCAAAAAAAATCAAAATTTTCTCTGGAAAATTTAGATTCATCTTTATTTTTCATTTTCATCTAAGTTTTCTGGGGTGGGGGAAGGGGAAGGGGAATCAAGATTTTTCAAGCTGCTCCAGAGACCTCACTTTTATTGTTGGAAAGAGTCATGGAACTGAGGTTATGGAAAGAATGACGTGTACTAGAGGAAACCATCTCATAGCACTTTGTTTCCTGCATGAATGCTTTTTTGTGCTCCTTGTTCTGGGTCTTTGTCTCCCTTTGGATTCCACATTTTGGCTTCGATAAGTTGAGAGCTACGCTTCAAGCTTATCTTTTGAATATTGGCAAAAATGTTTTCAATTGCAACAGTGACAATACCATTGGGATTGGCATAGCCTTGGGGAGGGGGGGAATTAAAATCTATTGTATTTTCTTGAATATGTTGGCAGCCTGATTTTGTAATATAGCACATTAGTTTAATGTATTTGTAAATTAGTTTTGCATACACGTGTGTAATGCAATCTCCTGGATTGGTTGTCAGGAGCAGCAATCAAACCCCGAACCTAAACATCTGAGCCTCTACAGTCTGAACTAAAAGACCTGCAGCTGTTAGCCTGAAGAGAGTAGCAGCCTCACAAAGCTCTCTGCGGTCCAGCCACTGGAAGGAGACAAAGAGCCACGGTTATATGTTCATCATATCTGTATAGGTATCTGTCATGGGGTTTATGTACCCCACACTGGCCCAGCGACCAAAGCGTTAATATAGGCACTGCCAGCAACTGCTGATTGGAAACTCAGAGTAGTGAGCAGGCTGGAGAAAGGAGCTCCTGCAAGCAAGTTACTAAAGAGCTGCCCAGTGACAAGTGCCCAGAAGGGGACGAATTGACCGACAGGCTGGAGAGCCTACAGAGATCCAGGGCCAGGCAGGAAGAAGCTCAGGGCACTGTCAGAGTTGAAGAACCCTGACCCTGCTTATCTAGCTTGAGGGCCCAGAGGAGTGGGTGGGTGTGGGTTCCCCTACCAGCCCCTGATGGACTTAGGAATGGAGAAAGTTTTCAGACTACTGGGCACCAGCAATAGACTGACAGCCCCGCTATATGACCTCAGGGGATGTGCTATGCTTGGCCAAACAGAGGTGCCATTGCACTGATGAATCGCCCCACAATACCTTTCACGCCTAAGGTGGCGGCTACATTCGAGGGGCAGATGAAGCAATCCCTGTATATACTCTACATAAAGCTTTGGGATGAAAAGCATTGTTCACAAGTAAGACTATGACCACTATAGAGGTTTGTGTTGATTGAACAAGTACTGGAAAGCTATTCAGAGCAGAACTGGCTGAAAAATGGAAATAAAAAATGTGAAACATTTCTCCTTTTTTTGATGTTGTCCAAATTTAGAATTTGAGTATTTTTCCAACCAGTTCTGATCAGCAGTGAACACTGCTGCCCTGGCAACAGGGTTAATATCAATATTATTGGTTTGCAGAATTTGTTTATGAGGAGGTGAACAATAGACATACAAAGCCAACATACAAAGCTTTTGTCTGCATTTGTTTTGTATTTTAGTGTGAGACTCCCAAATTGTGACTTCCATCTAGTAATTCTCCTGTTCAACACCTGGGAGAATGTTCTTAGATGCCCTTGCCCAGAAAAGCTATAGCACCTATCACATATATATAGTGATGGGTGAATATGAAGAGGGTAGACAGTTTGGTTCAGTTCCAACAGGCATCCAAATGTTTGGATGCTTATTGGAACTTTTTGAATTTCTAGTGTAAGGCTGTGAAATTCATAACCACTTCCTGTTCTGGCTGTGGTCAGAAACTCTGAAAGAAAGGGAAATGTATCCATTCATTTTCCAACTGTAGGAAAGGTTTGGCTCTTAAAATGGATGAAGCTTCTTGGAAGGATCTAAACTGTCATCCATTTCTGCTGGAGATCAGAGTATAGTTTTGGAGAGACAGAATGTTCAGATTTTGAGAATTTGCTCCCCACATGTACAGATTATACAGCTGTTGGAGGCTCAGAAACTAAAAAGACCTTGTGATGGAGTGCCTTTCCCATATAGGTGGCGAAAGGGTTAATGTGTGGCTGAGAGGCCAATTAACCCACCTGGTTGCACCTGGAGGGTGAGCCAGCACTAATTCATGGTGAAACCCAGCTGAGGAGAGGCTGGATAGTGCTATGAATAGAAAAAGGTTGGAGCAGAAGGGGACTGAACTGTACAGTCATTCTTATGGTAGTAAAGAGACTTCTAGGGAAGAGGAAGGCTCTTGCAGGCTGAGGAGAACATCCAAAGAGACTTTTTAGGAAGAAGGTCAGGGAGGTGGCAGCAAGGAGTCTGGTGAGATAAGCCTTGACGGCCTGTCCTAGGTCCCTGGACTGGAGCCCAGTGCTGAGGGTTGGGTTTCCATACCAGCCACTGATAAGGTGGCATGAAGCCCCTCAGAAGGGGATATGGACTACTGGAAACCCTGAGAGAACTTCTGGGACCAGGATTGAGAGTGGCAGACTAGACTGAGGGATCAGACGTTTGTTTTTGCTGGACTGTGTTACCCCAGAAGGGGTGGGTGTAAAGCATGACCTGGAGGACTGAGTCACAAGAAAAGGAAGACCACTATAGGACCAGTGACCATTGACAGGGGGCACTAGTAGAAGAGGAGAGCCCACTATGCCACACCCAGCTGCAAGGGGTCACAACAGCAGTGAGTTGACCTATCTGCAGACCTCAAAACACGTTTGTTCTACTTTCTTCACATTTCTACATTCAATTCCCTGCTTGACACCAGGGAAGACAAAGGACGAGACGTTTTCAATACCCAGCCCCAAGGAATATCCCTGTGGGAATACCGACAGCTCCACATACCATTGAAAAAGGAAGATTAAAAGTAATAGTCATGTTAATGTTATTTCACAATCCACAAACATAAATCCTTATTTGTTATTCATGAACTCCCTCTCAGGAGCAAAATACTACAGCATATGCAAAAATGGTACCACACAGTAAACCATGAAGGAGGGGCAGGCTCTCAGTAGGTGGCTTTATAGTTCTTGTACAGTAAAGATATTGCAGGTTATAGATATGGGTTCCTGCCTATAGATGATGATATACCAACCATTAGTTAGCAAGAGGTAATGCCATGCCTCTTGTGATGGCTCATAAGTGTAATGTGTTTTTGTAACTGGTATTTTATTGTGTAAGGGAGGGGCCCCAATACTCTAGAAGCACCAGCAAGAGATGCTCTGTTTCTTAATACTCTCCATTCCCACTGATATGAGGGCATGCATCCCTTTGCATAACTGAACAGTGTCAGAATAAAATATAGTTTTGCTATGGAGGGAATTTTAATTAACGACAACAGCAAATAATTCAAAACTAATTGTGTTACCTGAAATTGAGAAGGAATAGCGAATCTCTGGGTTATTGAGATGATGGTGGTTTAATTTAGGCAGTGAGTCCATTTTTTATAACTAGAATCATCAATGCTTAGCTCATCAGAACACACATGCACACCCTCTTTTAGGGGTATTTAGTGAATGATGTTGTGATGATGCTGTATGTGCCTCTCAAGTCACTTTGCCAGTGCATCTCAAAAGTCATCTAAAATACACCTGCTTTTGTGTGGGTAATGGGACTTGCCTAAGGCTTCCAAGTTATTGAATTGAAATTGGTGTCTTAGATTGGAGGAGAGATAAATGTCTGCTAGGAACTGAGCTGAGGCTAGACATCAACCCAAGCAGAAACCCCAGTTCTGGATCCGAGTTTAGCTGCTAGCTTTGCAGGGGGCACATGTCTCTTCAATTGAGTGAATAAGTCACCCCCAGGCTTTGGGAAAGTTCAGCTCTAGATCTAACCTTGATAGTCGGATCCTTCTGTCCATGAGCCACCAGAATCGTTTCACTTGTGGTTTGGAGTCAAATTGTGTTCTTTAGAGGTAAGACTAGTGCAGTTATGCACCACACTGTTGAGCCCCAGAGCCAGTTGTCTTCGGAGTATAAAGCTATACACAGGAAATGTATAATCAGAAAAGAGGGCAAGATCAATATACAGAAAAGAAGAGATGAACCCCAATCCCTGATCCAAACAGATTCAGAATTCAAAGCCAGATCTCCGTTTCATAGTTTATCTGTAGAATGGGCTGAACCAGCACTGCGAAGGTCTGCATCTAATCCCCCTGAAACTTTGAAGAGTTCAGATCCCATATCCAGATCCAAATTTGGTAGCTCCGGCCCATTCCCTTCCAGACAAAAGCAGCCCTTCCTGCACAACATACTGTAGCATGTTTTGGCTCTGTAACTATACCCCCTGAATCACTAAACCTGAACTGTGCAGGGAGTTCTCCTTAGCTTGGTTAGAGCAGAGAGGGGACATTAAACTTTTACCAATGCTTCTCTTATTTCCCAATCATTTGCAAAGTCTCGCCTAGAAACTAAATCGATCTCTAGTTCAGATAATTACTATTATAGAAACAGATGAACCCTCCCATGATAGACCTGTCAGACTCCCTGCTGATGGGGGGGAGGGTTTCAGTTAATCTATAGCCACAATTGCTGTGGAAGCCGAGGACTCCCTCTTCCCTCCCCCACCCTGACTTTTCCTCAGCTATATCCCTGTAGCTCTTTGTTTCCTCCAGCTATTCTTTTTTTAAGCTGATACATGTTTCTCAAAGCTGCTTGAGTTGTGACAGGAAACTTCTAAGATATCTTAGTAATTGGCCTACATGTGAGGAAGGAAGAGGTTGAGAATGACAGTCCAGGGGAAGAAACCCTTGAAAAATTGTGTGTTGGGAAGCCTCTATCATAACCAGCAGCAGAGTTGTGTAAAATTGGCATATATGCAGAAAGAACTCTTCCACCCTGGTCAATGTCTGCTCCCATATTTATAGGAACAGTGCTTGCTTTTATGTAGCAATCCTTGGTACATCAGTTTCTTGCCATTCCTGGATTTTATAAGCCATGTAAGCCATCTTCTGTAGCTAAGAGGAGCAGGCATTACATACACAACTTGTTTTATCTGAAATGTCATACATTTGGGCCCTGTTCCAGCAAATGCTTAAGCACAAGCTTAACGTTAAGCACACAAATAACCCAAATTGGGCTACTTTTAAGCTACACGCGTGCTAAAGTGTTTAGCTGGACCAGAGCCTGAGCAAGCAGGGGCCATTAGATCAGATCCTCAGCTGCTATAATCCAGTATAATTTCATTGACTTCGGTGGGGCTATTCGACTATACATTAGCTGAGAATCTGGCTGACAGTGAGACACAATTTTCTTTGCAGGCCTGCTGAAAATAATTGACTAGAAGCACAACAAAATCTCAAGCTGTGATAACTTTGTACATTTGTTCTTAAATGGGTGATGAGTTCTCCTGACCTGATTTCTCGATTCTCAGGTTACAACCTGCCAGCCTGGTTTTCCAGAGAGATTAAGCACCTGCAGTTCTCCTGTAGGCACTGCAAGGGCTCAGCACCTCTGACAATCAGGCTATACGTTTTAAATCTCAATCAAATACACCTTTTTGTTGTTGCCCCTTTTTGAGCCGAGTGTCCAGTGAAAGTTCAGGGCCCTGGGGATGCTCCAGTTAGGTAGGGAAGGTGGTGATTAGCATTTCTTTGCTGCAATCTTGATTAGTCACAAGGAATGTAGAGAGTCCTGCTTCTCCGAACGGCCCATACCTCTTTAAGCAACAGACCCAAAAGCTCTCTCTCATTTTTTCCAGGGTTACGCTGTGCTCACTGGCTTGTGTTTGGTTTTTTTGCTTTTTGCCTCTGCATTTCTCTGTTCTCAATTTGTGTGTCCTGTCTCCCTGTACCCACCCCCACTATACTGAGCAAAACTAAGCTTCACCCACTCAGTCCAAACTCTTGGGCAGGTTCGCAACCTCCTTTTGTCTTACGTGTGTGGGGCAGGGGAGCTTCGGATTAGCTCATCCTGGTGTTTGTTAATTGAAGGATGTCTTTCACCCAGCTCATAACATTATTAATTATTATTGTTGTCTTTATTTAAAGAACATATTTCCCCTCTTTTCTTTAACTCTTTAATGGAAGTAATAGGCAGACAGTGCCACATCTCACCATTTCAGGCTTTTGCACCTTCTGGAGTGACTCAGGTGAAACCATGGTTTGTTTATATGAACAAATGTGGCAATAGAGATGGAAGAACCGAGTATGCTCAATATTAAACCACCCGAACATGGCTGAATAAGAATGATCCCACTTGTCTTAGGTTCACCCATGCTAGGTAGAAACAACCAGAACAGGAAGAAACAAGACCAACCGGAAGCAGTGCCCAGTTCCAGTCTCCCCAGAACTGTGACCTCGAGCAAGGAGAAGCCAGCACCAGAAGGAGGGCAACAGAGGGATCTAGAGGCAACATCCTTAGCCCTTCTGGAGGGACTGGGGAAAAGGAGCAGCTGAGAACACGAACAGAATCTGCTGGAATTGGAGAGGTGGGAAAAGAGCCTTAGAGCTAGTAACGGAAATGTATGTGTGTGCATTTCACAGACATCAGACATATTCCCAGTGAGGCGACCAACATCCAGATTTAATTAAACAACCAAACAAAGTTAAGGTTGATTGGGTGGTAGAAATTGATTGGGATGGTAGCGAATTATGATATGACAGTAAGGGACTGACTGGATACCCTGACTGTGCAGTTCCAGTCTTCAGGATATATGGTTTGGGGTGTTTTGTTTCAATGCGTCTATTAAAGGAAAGTTTTAAAATATTTGGTTAGGTGTTAGCTGTGCGCTGACATCCTTTTAGCCTTAACTTTCCTGTAACAAAATGTTTGGTAGCAGAATTTCCTAGGTAAATTTTCCTATCCTTTTTCCAGATACCTTAGTTAATGTACCCAACTGAACAGGGTTTAGAGGAAGACACAAAAGCCTCTAAAAATAACTCTATATCTAAAAATGTCATCATTTAAAGTTGAATATCTCAGGCCTTTCCAGGGCTAATAAATGAATGCTGGAGCCCAGTGGGAGGTTGGGCATTTCCCCCGCTTAATTTCCACCTCTGCAAGGTTGCAAGATATATCTTATACATTATTTTCTAGTATAGAAAAGTTATTGGCGCAAGACTGAATCTTGTCCACCTGTAGCCTGAGGAGCATCTAATTTTGAGGGGGAGATTCACATTTGGAGAAAGAAAGTGGCAGCTGTTTGAAATCTCACATAACTGAAATGTTAGAAGAACTCTAGAGATGGATTAGTGGGCAGAAGGCATGTGAAGTAGTCAAAGTTGCATGCTAAATAAAATGGGCCTCCTGGAAATGCAGTTCATCACATGGGCTTCCACACGTGTTGAGTGTCTTCCCTCTGCAACCAATGTATACACCAATTTGACAGATATTATATTCTTCAATCCATTTAGCTTGAAAATTACCAAGTGTGTTTCTCAAACAGAGAGTAAGCAGGCTAGGATTATCTTTTAAAAGTTAGATGCTGCACAAAGCAAGACCTCCAGTTAAAAAGCCCGTGGGTGGTGATGCAGTATAGCATGAGATAAGCAATTTGCCAGCTTTTTAAGTTATGATTTAGGAAACATTTTCCCTCCATTGTTAGTACACAATTATAATTACCTTATGTTCAGAGAAAACGGAATTTTTAGTTTTTGATCCAAATTGGAATGAAACCAAATTTTGAAATATCAGTTTTACCTTTCTCTGCACAGCTTGAGTTAAAAACAGTTTGTTAAAGACTTTGAGATGCTTGATTGGAAGGCATTTTTTATAGAGTACCTTGCCCTGAGTTCTATTTGTCTATATTTGACTTAAGTATACGTTGGTTTATCTTTCTCTGTGTGCGCGTGTACATTACTGCTACTGCTGTTTTAGGGTCTGACCCTGCTTGCTGCTGATTGGCTGCTAGATAGTGCATGACCGACTCACTTACATAGGGTCAGACCAATAAGTATCAGGGGGAAGGTAGAGAAATTCCTCACCAGGTTCCCGAGGAGTAACAGAGATTGATACAACAGTTCAGCCAGCCCAGTTCTACATCCAGAGATCAGACATTCATTAAACACCTATAAACTATATAATTTTATTGCGGTGTGCATGTTTCCAGGCACTTATAGCCAATAGTTTAAAAAAAAAACAGCTCACATGAACTCGAGTTTAGGTCACATGCACAGACAATTAACCCGTTGGTCACCAGACTAAAATAGAACACTGCAAAGCCCACATCTGACATTCTCCACACTTGTGCTTATCTCAAACAAGTTCTGAGTGACCACTAGCCCTGCTAGCTAACTGCAGACCACTGTTCTGACAGCATCAACCCTCTGCTCCCCATGGCATAGACTCGTGGCCTCCTTCCAGATAAGAGATGAGCTCCTGATCAGAGAAGAGCTTGGCAGGGGCTACAGGAGCGGAACACTAAAGAGGAAAAGGCCAGGAGTTGCCCGTCAGGAAGGGGCAGAGCTAAATGGAGAGAGGTTAAGAATGGCATAAAGAGGAAAATGAATGGAGCTCTTAGAGGCAGACAGCTGACAAGAGAAAAGCCCAGAGAGGCAAGGGGGAGAAGAACTGAAAGAAAGACCCTTGATACAATGACGAGACTTGAATGGATACCACCTCTTATCACAACAGCCTGGCACTGGGGAGGAGCAGGATGTACTGACTGGTTTTTCCACGCAACTAGAACATGAGTCTATGCAGGAGTAAATAATATTTTTAAATGGCCATGTAATGGGGTTCACTCACCACTCTGGCACCTCCTCAGCCTGTCTTGGGAATTAGCTCTGCGGGTGAGTGCACCCCCTTCGGGTAGTGCATTGCTGCCATGACTCCCGCTCTTTGACCCACATCTCTCCAAGGATCGCGGCATCCTCTTCAATGAGACAGCCCTCTGGCCGTGCCACACACTGTGCTCCCCCCTCCTGGGGAGACCTGCAGACTGTTGTTCTGCCACTTCCCATCAATGGCACTGTAGTCCACAGTCTAGCCACTTCCCGCATGTAGGGTGACCAGACATCCTGATAAAATCGGGACCATCCCAATATGTAGGTGTTTGTCACGATATTTCGCTCTGCCGGCAGCACTTGGCTTTTTTTTTTTTTTTTTTTTTGGTCCGCCGGCGGGACCCCCCCCACCCTCCACGTCTCCTGATATTTTCTTCCTCTCATCTGGTCACCCTACCTGCATGGCTCCAGCATCCTCTGAACCCTTGTGTCAGGGCCTCCATCTACAACCCCTTTCAGCAGCCAGCCAGGAGCTGTCTCTGACTTCCTTGGTCCCTGTTTGCAGCACTGCTCTGTCCAAGGTACTGGCAGTTCTCTTGGCCCTTCAGGGACACAGTCCTTCCTCCCTGGGCTCCCAGCAAAGAACTGCCTTCCTCTGCCTTGCAGTTCCCTTTTTATATGGATCTACTTGGCCCTAATGGGCTGCTCCCTTCAGCCCTCCACTGATTGGCTGCCTCCAGCGCAGCCTCCCTAGGGCTGCTTTAACCCCTTTTCTGCCAGTGAGGGGCAGCCGCTCCATCACAGGCCACCAAAGCTGAGAGGGTTTTTTTGGAAATCAACAGAATTGAATCCTCACTGGTCCTAATTGAACACTGGATGATATCCTGCCACTGCCCCAGTTATGCCAGTTCTTGTTACTTTCCTGAGGTAACACTTATGCATTAACATCTTCCTGGATCCTCATGCAAACAGCTCTGGAAAATAACAGTCTGGATCATTCATGCTGTGGGTATGCCGATAGGCCTACTACTTACATCGAAATTAGTGGGCATTATGTACCTAAATACCTTTGAGGATCTGGGTCAAAGGGCTGAGCCCCAGTGGGACTATTCACATGCTTAGTGCTTTGTTGGATTGGGACCAGAGTACTCAGCACCATGCAGGATCAATCCCATAATGCAGAATTTGTCATCCCATTCTGGGCAAGTGGACAATCTCTCTCATGGGGTTAATGGTGATTTATCCACCTTAACATAAGAATGTAAGAAAGGCCGTACCAGGTCAGACCAAAGGTCCATCTAGCCCAGTATCCTGTTTTCCAACAGTGGCCAATGCCAGGTGCCCCAGAGGGAGTGAACCTAACAGGCAATGATCAAGTGATCTCTCTCCTGCCATCCATCTCCACCCTCTAACAGACAGAGGCTAGGGACACCATTCCTTACCCATCCTGGCTATTAATGGACTTCACCACCATGAATTTATCCAGTTCTCTTTTAAACTCTGTTATAGTCCTAGCCTTCCTCAGGTAAGGAGTTCCACAAGTTGACTGTGCGCTGCGTGATGAAGAACTTCCTTTTATTTGTTTTAAACCTGCTGCCTCTTAATTTCATTTGATGACCCCTAGTTCTTGTATTATGGGAATAAGTAAATAACTTTTCCTTATCCACTTTCTCCACATCACTCATGATTTTATATACCTCTATCATATCCCCCCTTAGTCTCCTCTTTTCCAAGCTGAAGAGTCCTAGCCTCGTTAATCTCTCCTCATATGGGACCCGTTCCAAACCCCTAATCATTTTACTTGCCCTTTTCTGAACCTTTTCTAGTGCCAGTATATCTTTTTTGAGATGAGGAGACCACATCTGTACGCAGTATTCGAGATCAGGGCGTACCATCGATTTATATAAGGGCAATAATATATTCTCAGTCTTATTCTCTATCCCCTTTTTAATGATTCCTAACATCCTGTTTGCTTTTTTGACCGCCTCTGCACACTGCGTGGACATTTTCAGAGAACTATCCACGATGACTCCAAGATCTTTTTCCTGACTTGTTGTAGCTAAATTAGCCCCCATCATATTGTATGTATAGTTGGGGTTATTTTTTCCAATGTGCATTACTTTACATTTATCCACATTAAATTCATTTGCCATTTTGTTGCCGAATCACTTAGTTTTGTGAGATCTTTTTGAAGTTCTTCACAGTTTGCTTTGGTTTTAACTATCTTTAACAGTTTAATATCATGTGCAAACTTTGCCACCTCACTGTTTACCCCTTTCTCCAGATCATTTATGAATAAATTGAATAGGATCGGTCCGAGGACTGACCCTTGGGGAACACCACTAGTTACCTCTCTCCATTCTGAGAATTTACCATTAATTCCTACCCTTTGTTCCCTATCTTTTAACCAGTTCTCAATCCATGAAAGGACCTTGTAAGTTGCTTTGAGTTCTCTAGATTAAAAGTGTCATGTAAGTGTTAAGTCTTGTTATAAGCCATTAAGCAAATTGCAATCCACAATTCAGACCAGGCACTGTACGCATTTGCTCTCTATTGATGGTGGGCAAGTACTTAGGAACCTGCAGTTAACCTGCTTTTCGTTTGTTAGTGAGCGTTCAGTCAGGAGATGCCATAAGGAGATAATTGCCTGGTATCTCTGAACATGGCAGGGGCTACCTAATGGCTCTGTGGGAGGTGTACAATGAGCTCTTTGCCTATTCACAGCTTTGGGGAAGTTTTACTATTCGAAGGCAGCTGTGACTAGAGAGGAGAAGTTATTCTCTTTAGCTGGCATGTTTTAATTATTTTAGAGACACTCAATGTTTACAAGTAATGAAACCTCTTTAATGGTTTTGTATGTTTCAGAGCAGTGTTCTTATTGTTTGAGTACCCCACAAAGAGCTCTGCAGGTGTTGGGTGATAGCAACAGTTCTCGGGGCTTGGAAGCCCCAAACAGAATCTGGGTGCAATGACCCCTCACAGTATGACAGTCAGCAGTTCTGTTCCATCTTCCACTCAAGCATCTCGATCTTTAATGAACCTGAATTAATTAACTCTCACAACTAGAGCTGTGCAGAGAAAGGTAATTCTGATATTTCCACATTTGGTTTCATTCTAATTTGGATCAAAAACTAAAAATTCCAGCATTCTCCACAAAAGGGAATGGAGCCTTACATCTGGGGCAGTCTGTCTGGCAGATTACCCCCAAGAAGCCATGGACCCTGGAAGCCCTGGGGCCCTCAACTCTAAGGCAGTCAACCTGGTGGGCTGCCCCAGGAAGCCAGGGCCCATGGAAGCCTGGACTGCTGAAGAGCTGGGAACCAGGGCTTCCAGACTCTGAGATCTCTGTCAGCCTGCCAGACAGGCTGTGAGGAAGAGGGTAGGTGAGCTAGCAGGAAGCCAGGCAGGTTTCAAGTGGAACTCTGCCCAGCAGGAAGGGTTCTGTCAGAACTTTCTCAAAATCCAACCATCTTCATGGACTGTTTCGACTTCAGTGAATTGGCACATTCTGACCAGCTCTACTCGCAGCCCAGCTGTGAAGTAGGTACTCTATTGCCATCATCCTCATTTACAGCACCACTAAAAGTGAAGTGACATGTCCAAGCTCCACAGCAAGTTAGTGGCTAAGTTGGGAATATAACACAAATTCCCTGAATCCTCCTGTTTCCGTAACCACCAAACCATGCTTCTCTGCATCCATACCTCCTTTCATAGTGACAATATCAGCCTGAATCCAGGCCAGGAGCTATCTATTCTTATTTGAAATGATTTGCTGGTCTCAGACAGTTCCTAGTGAACTGGTGTCCTCCTCACCAAAAACACACTTCAGTTGTCGCTAATCGTGCACATATTTGCTATTCAGATGGAATGGGCATGAAATTAGAACCATCCTCTCACTGTCAGTAGTAGGCTTCTCTAGGTCAGAAATCATACTTCAAACCTGTCCCTGTTACAGGCCTGCCTGTCGTCTGACCTGCACCTCACACCAGTGTGATTTTGGGGAAGAAATTCTGTGTTTTGCATGGTAAAGAAAAAAAATTCTGTTGTGTTTCTTTGTTTTCCTCTTTAAATAATGGGTGTTTGAAGTTGATGAGCAATTTGGAGGGTGAGCAGTAGTAAGTACTACTGGAGATCAGGTTGGTGAGCAGAGTGCCTGGGAGCTGGTCAAAAGTCAGTGATAAGTTTAGATTTCCACATGGCTCTGTGATGTAATTTGTTGATGCACATGCCATAGCTAGTATACATTACTTTCATATGTCTAGGTTTGCACTGTATATAATTTTTAAGACTCTTAGTTTGACAGTACACTGTGAAATTCCTTGAGTTTGATGCGTATCTGCATTATGCAGTGAACAGTGAAATTGGCCATGATGAGTCATTGGCAGGGTTTTCCCAACTTTTAAAAGGCATCCTCTCCCTAACAGTCAGAAATATCCTCCTAACTTGTCTACTGGAGCTGAGCTGGTGACAAGACAAGCTCAGGTGTAACTCTTTTCCTGCCAGTCCTCCCACCACCTGCTCTCCACATGCACAGGTTTAGGAAAGCTCTCCAAAAGAAAGTGAAAAAAATAAGTTGTCATTTGTATTTACAGTTCAGACTTGTTAACACATTGTGTATCTAGAAAGATCACAAAGTGATTTTAGCCAGTCCCCTCTGCTGTCATTTGAGTATGCTCCTCTTTACCTGAATGATACAGGCATGAGATTTTCTTAGCGTTAATAAAAAGTGGACTCTAGAAGAGGTGTTGTTCTGTAGATGAGGCCTTGCCTAATGCATGTGGGATTGCACGTGGTACAGCAGGCAAATCAAAAAGGTCTCAAATTCTTTAGAAGCGTGATTGGATAAGTCTAACGTAAAAGTATTGAGGCCTATCTTATAGGGCCCTCCTCGTACTGGACCAGGTTTTGGTGTTGCTGAGTCAGCTCATCCCCTGGGTTAGTTCTGTCTCCGTTCTCTCAAGGAATCCCGGAAGCACTTTCCAGCAAGGTTAGTGGTTTTATTTTAAGCCTTCTTAATAAACAAATCAAAACTTCACAGACTCTTCCCTCAAAGTCTGTGCAGGCCAGATAGTCCCTTCCCCAAATCTGCCCCTCACATCAGTAACCAAAATGTCCTGCCTTTTACCTCAGAGCCTCGTCAATAAAGGACTCCACACAGAATCCCCTCTGTCTGTTTGGTTTCTGGAGCAAGTTCTCTCTGCAGTAGCTCCAGTAATAGTCCATTGGGAGCAGAGTCCCTGACCCCTCAGTTTTCTGGAAGGTATTGCAGTTCCCCTTCCATTTCCTGTGCCCTTTTATAAGGGTCAGCTAATTAAGTTCCAGCTCTTTCTCAGGTGCAGTTGGTGGGGCTAATCAGCCAGCCAAACAGCTGCTGGCATCTGACCCCAGAAGAAAAAAATCCAAAACCATAACGCTCTCCTACACACCCTTCTCCCACAGGGGAGAGGATGAGAGAACAAACATGTGACCAATGGTAGCCATATTGCTTAATTCACTACTAGAAGGTGCTCACATACTATGTCAATGAGAATAGAATAGTCTCCGGTTAGGAAGTTGGATGCCATTACAAGCCATCAGTAAAGATGCAGGTGAAACTTCCATCTCTTAGCCATGGTTCATTTTACAAGATGAGGAATTTAGCTAAGAAAGAGTGATAGTTCCTACCCCTAATCTGAGTAATGTGATTTATTAATGCACATAGTGTAGCACTTTTCATCTTCAAAGCTCTTTGTCTTAACTGATTAACCCTTACAAATACCACTTCAAGGTAGGTAAGTGCTTGCTTACGATTCAGGGGAAACTGAACCAGATGGGTTAAGTGACATGCCCGAGGCCATAGAGGAGTCAGTGATGGAGCCAAAAATAGAATTCATGGGTTTCTGGCTGCTGCTCCTATCCTGGGACCCACTACAGCACACTTCTCCCAGCTGCACTGCAGGGCTCTTGAGTTTGTAATGGGTTTAACAATCCTCTCCATGACTGTTCACTCTAGGCCAGGAATTGGGGAGACCCAGTGTGGTGACACTGGCATCCTAGTGTTCTAATTAGCCTGTGAACTGAGGTGAGAGATGTGTTCCATAGTGTGTTTGTATTTCTTGCAGCTGAGCACTGTCTCTTCTCAGCCAGAAGAGTGTCATGCAGTATTATTTAGCTGTGATCTTGACCACAAACCTAACACCTCTGCATTTTGGTGGTGTTCCTGACCTCAGTCCAGATCCAAAATCCACAATTGGCTCCCAACTCTGGAATGGATTGAACTAAACCCAAGCTCTGAACTCTCGGATGTTTGCAATGTAGATATGGTTACAAATGCAGTTGCTTTGGCCAAGCTCCAGTATTATTGCGTTTGCTCTCAGTTTAATGTTCAGCATTGACGGTACCTGTTATTCAGGGAGTTTCATTAGAGACCGCAGCATTGGAGAAGGTATCAACACTGTACTGTCCCATACCAAATGCTTCAGAACCAGCTGAGCCTGTAAGAGTAAGACCAAAAATGGTTACTCTGGCCAAGTTTTTTCTCTTGTGAATTCCCCCTTTTCATTATGATTTGGACTGAGCTTTTTCCCAGATTTATAGCCTACAGCACTGCCTGGGAAGATGAGACCTCATTGAAATATTACACCCCCTGACAGTGAGACTGTGCTAAATAACAAAGGCTGAGCTATGTTTATTACAGAGAACGGAAATCCCTCATCAGAGTCCCTACTGTCCTAAGAGAGAACACAAGTTACAGGGTGCTGTATTAGGCATCCTGAGCCCCAAAAGCATCTAAGCCTGGAAAGCCTATTTCTTTAGGCAACCACGTTTTTAAACCGTGTAGTAACAACAAGCCAAAGAGAGATTTTTTTGCCTTAATGCAAGTGTAGGATGTGGTGCTGTGACTTATTGGAATCAATGTGGTTTCTTAACGACGCATGAAATGAAATCTTATTGTCCTGTGCACAGTGAATATTCAGTGTTGTGCTTTGTGACTGGCACTTCCGGAGTTGATCTAATGGAGGGGGGTGGGAACAACCACAAATGCCCATCGGACCAGCCGCATCCTCTGCCCTCCCTGGAAAGAGTTACCACCTGATATATACCAAATTGTTTCCTGACTTTTACTGTTCTATACTCCTCATTAGGCTAATACACTGGGGAGACAGCTATGGCATTTCAGTCAATGGACAGAGAGCGAGCATTTTCCATGCACAACCACCACCTTCGGGGTGTTGAATCAGGCCCAGTGCTTCTAAGCACTCCAGGATCAACTGAACCAAATGTTTTTGAGCTACTTAAAACCATCTATGGCAAGATGAAACAGCAGCCTGGAAAGGGTTAAGGGATCCTCACCTATCACATGTCCGAGTGGCATATACATGGAAGAGGAAACTGGGTCAAGGAGGGAAGGGTGAGTCCTGTTATCCCTGATGGGGGCAGCGTGAGAGAGCTTCTGTGGACGGGAGCCATGTTTGTCAGGGGAGCTATAGGTTTGCTATTACCTGTTCCTGTGTTGTTTTCAAACCATAAGTGGTACCTTGAGACAAGGGTGTGGGGGATCATCTTCCTTCCCAGGGCTGGAGAAACAGCCCACCAACTTGGGGCTAAACTATATGGGAAATTGATTGGCACAATTATAGTGGAATGAGTTACTCCTGTATCACTAGTCTGGTATAATTCCCCATGTAGACACTTAATTCTAGATTGAAAGTGACTTGGTTAGGAATAGACATCTGCCGGAAGAGGAGGGTATATTAATCTGCAGTTGCCTCAGTTCTTTATATCTCATACCCCCAAATCAGTAGGATTCTTCCCATTGTAAGCTCTTTGGAGCAATGACTATCTTCTCATTCTCTGTGTGCCAGTGCCTAGCACAATGGGGTACTGACCCATCAGGCCTCTAGGCACTACCATAATGTAGATATGGAAGCATGTGTATTATAATTAGTAATTAATATTCCTCCAGACTCCACTCACTAACTCAGTTAGTGCTAGATTGTCCTAGCCCTGACTCAGCCGCACCCCCAATCCCAGCTCTCCTCTTCAGCTCGGTTCTGTCTGTAATGTCAGCCATGAAGAGCAGAGGAAGGGCTCCTCATTTAATATTCCCCACTGTGGGAGGAGCCCTGGGTGTGCCTCACCCCCAGTCACTGACCAGCATAGCTGGACAGGCCCATATTGGTGGGATAAGCTATTCATGGGGCTGCAGAAACTGGGGGGGAAGAGGATAAATTGTTACTCTGAGTTGCAGTAGCTTGTCTGGTCATCTCTTGGTCCAGGACAGCTCCAAGCTACCCCTGGGATGGGGCAGATTATAAGGTTCTGATCTCACCCTTAGTGGCTATGGTCAGTCTGCAGCAATCCTTTCCTGCCAGCGGCTACTCTGCTGTGATACGGACCAACTTCAACTTTATATTCCTTGGTTTAAAGCAGCTGGAATCACTAGCTCAGGCCCTCCAGATTTATGGTTAAAATTAAGGCTTTGGCAAGTCTCAGGCAACGAGATGCCCAATGCTGTAGAACAATATAATGTAATTAATGTTTTTATGTTTAAGGAAGAGAAGGCACATATGGTTCTTCAGCTGCTGATGAGCAGATTTATAGGTAACACGTCTGAGTCAGTGCCCGTGTTTATATGTTAGCATGACACATCACTTATCATCTTCTGAAGGATGTGCACCACTGCCCTGTGTCCCTAGATTTGCAAGCAGGAGCATGATACCACAGTGTGATGATAGATTTCAGGTGACACAAGGGGAGGAAGCAAAACATCAGTAAATGTTTCAGCATATCTGTCTCTTCATAAGCAGATGTTCCTCTTAACAAGTACCATTCAGCTACACTATATTGTGCATTTTCTTAAAAGAAAACCCAGCCTGATTCCAGCAGATATTTTCAAAAGCACCATAACACAGCATATCTATACTTGACCTAAGCCCTTGAACTCCTTATTGAGGCAAAACTCTCTCTCTCTTTCAGATGTAAGATTTTTGCCCAATTAAGTAGTATGGAAGTGGATCCATAGTTGTTCTTTTTTTTGCACTTCCTTTCCACAACCACAAGAAAGGAGAGGTATTTTTCCCAAGGAAAGCATAGATGGGCCAATACAATGCCAACTATACAGGCAATGCATTTGTGGATTTAATGCTACTATCTAGAGATAGTAGGCTTCATTCTCATCCCAGTTACACTGGTGCAAATCCAGAATAAGTGCTAATTAATGCAATTAGTACAAATTTATATTTGCTGTCACACAAAGCCCCCTTGCCACCCTCTACTCACCAGATAGCATTTGGGGGATTTTACCTTGTTCTCACCAGTGCTGCCCCTTCTCCTGATCCACCCCAGTATAAGGCTGCTCCACGAGGGCTACCATGCAGTCAAAAGAGAGGGATAACAGAGGCCCAGGGGCAGGGGCTCATTTGCATGACTGCATCTTCACGGGCCGCTATATGCCAGTTGGGCAGCAATCCTCACCCTGAGTCCCACTAGCCTGGCCATGCTGCGGCTCAATGCAGAGCTCCCCTCTGCTCAGTGAGGTCCCCTAGGATTTGGGCCATATGAGGTGCCCTCAATAATTTTATAATAGGTATTGTGTATTCAAGTCACTATGGGATTTTTTCATTCACCCCAATGTAATATCAATCTGAAATCTAAATTGATCTGGGCTGTCTGGTCCTAGAATATGCCCCAAGAGGCACCATGCAACATGACAAAGCCACTATGTCTAAACATGTCTTGCTTGGGATAATCAGCATGTGACACTGATACCATCTGCTCAGTACAGGCTAGGGACAGTGCTGGGAGTGAATTGTCTTGTGCCCAAGAAAGAGGAATCCTTTTTGACTGGATCTGAGGACACCAACAGGCCAGCATGTTGGAAGCAAGCGTATGTTGTACTCTTACCATGTACAATGTCCTGGGACAGAAGAAGAACCTCAGTTCCCGGAACTGACAGCCCCCAGGATCCTGCAGATCTTTCAAGTGAAGCATTAAACAGGGCCCAGTCTGCTGAGTGGCATGTCTGTTAAATCTGCTAAAGCAACACAATCAACTGTCAGAACATTCAGATTCTTATTGGTGTCAACATTTGTGCTCTTCCATGTCAGCTGAGATATCCTCTTCTGTACTTGTCTTTTGCAATGATTAGTAAGCTTTGGGAAAGTGAAAGCTATTTTTGTATACAGCTGGCTTGGATATTGTAAAATGAATCCACTTTCCATCCCTCTGAAATCTGGTGACAGTTCATACTTTAATCCAACATAGTTGGCATTTCCTGCAAAAAAACATAGGGACTTCCACACAAAGGGCTGCATTTCTCAAAGAAGTTTTATATTTGCACTAGAGATGGAGCAAAAGATCTGATTCTCATTTATACTAAGGTGCCTTTACACCACTTTGGCACTGAAAAGGGGACTTTAAATGAGATTTAAGGTCACTTTACCTTACCAGAGCAGGGTAAAAGGGCCTTCATCCAAATGAGAGTCAGGCCAGTAGCGTTCAGGGATTTTCATCGTAAAATAGTCTGATTTCATCCATCACGTTGATGTAATTGCAAATAGAAGTATTTAATGAAAGCTGAAAATAACAGTCAGTTTCCACATTAAGATTTCATAAACACCTTCAAAACATTTTTAACTTGCTCTAAAACTCCTTGTGTGATGCGGAGGCAGAGGCCCCTGCCACACTCCTTCCCAGGAAAGGAGCAGTGGAGCTAAGCCCTCCTCCTACGAAGCAGCCTAGAGAGACTGTGTGGGAAGCAGCCAATCAGGGGGAGGCTTCAAGAGGCTAACCAGTCAGAGAGTTGCAGGCTAGTATAAAAGGAGCTGCAGTGCAGCTCAGTCAGTTCCTTGCTGGAGGCAGAGAAGTGCAGATGGTACTCCTGGCTGGCAAAGGGCACTGCAGCACCATGGACAGCTCAGTGCTTGCAGGGACTGAGGGGTTGAGGAAGAGCTGCGGGCTGCTGGGCCTGAACATAGAACAGCCCTGTGGGAAGGGTGAAGCTTTGTTGAAGGCTGGGGCTGTGGGGAAGTGACCCAGGGAACTGAAAGCAGTTTTGTTAAAAGGACATGGTGGTATGTGGCTGCTATTCCTAGGGTTCCTTGCTCCCCCCAATAGACCACTGGGGAGCTGGCCTACAGTTAGACAGCAGTAAACCCCCAGAAGGGGATATGAACTACTTAGTGGCCCAGCTGAGGCCAGAAGGGCCCAGAGAGGGAAAAACCATTGCTTCCAAGGAGGAAGCCCTGGGGATACAGCCTGATACCAGGGCTGGGACTGTTTAAAGACTGCAGACACAACCGACCAGAAGGGGGGTGCTCGCAAGAGATGGGTGCCATGCTGTTACATCTTGTAATAAAAAGCAGGGTGAAAAACTTGTCCCCTTGTGGAAAAGTTCTGCAGTGCTATATACTTTGTTCAGGATATTTAGCAGTACTAAAAATCATTAGAGTTAGACTCCTCTTCCCCCCCCCCTTTTTCTTTTAAGGAAAAGCAGCTAATACATGGGGACAACCAGTAAATGGTTCATATTTTAAGAACACAGAAATCAATTTCCCCCTAAAGCATTTTCCACAGATCAGACTTTTCCTTGATTCACAAATTACCATTAAAAGACCAAAAGTAGACAGGGGGAGGGGTGCGGTGATGTATTAACCCTATTATCCTGGCTGAGATTAAAGATAGTCCTACACCACTTCTTCTTAAAGGTATAAAGCAAAGATCTTTACCCCAGACTTGTGCAGGCTCTTGGAATACCGATGCCCAGTCAGGCAAGATATCAGGTAGATGCAAGAATGAATCTGATGCTATCATCATTTTTTGTATTACACTAGTGCCTGGAGTCCCTAACCAAGCTCGGGATCCTAGTGTTTTAGGCACTGTCTATTAGAGCTGAGCAAACCATTGATTTTTCAGTTCAGTGGCCAAAATGAAAAATCCAATAAAAATTTTCTTTTGGCTCAAACAAACATTTTGTTTGACCTGAATTTTTTTCCATTTTTTCTTTTTTCATTGTTTTAGAGTTGTTGTTGGGTGGGGTTTTCTTGCCTTTTTGTGTGTGTTTTAATAAACCTAGCTAAATGTATAAACAAATCATCATTTTGAAATGGAATAATATTTCTTTGCAAAATGTAGAGTGTTTTGACATTTTGGAAAAAAGTTTTCCAGCTGAAATTATTCACCAAATTCAACCTGAATTTGCAATTGCCTTCAGTTAAACCAAGCTGTATTTTTTTCAAACTATCTGAAAAGCTAGTCCCTCTTCCAAACAATTTTCACTCTAAATAGGCAATACAGAAAATGGAGTGAGAGGAGAAATAGACACAAAGTGTCCTGCCTAGGATTCTATTTCTAATGTAGGCTCGCTGTCACTTAACTCTCTGCAATTCAGTTACCCCTTCTTTAAAATGAGAAATAAGTCCCCCCCTCTTGAAAACATGTTTGAGAAATATATGGGAAAAGCACTACATAAATTCTTCATGTGACCTACAAAGCCATGTAATCTAGTTTGTTGACTTTAATGGGACAATGTATGTGAGCAAAAGATTTCTTGTGGGAGTAAGAGTTATAAGATTGGCCCCATATTCCTGTGGATTATCCCTAAATGAAACATACTGATAGGATAATTCTTAACTATTTCATTCCTGATCACTTTAGCTAACAGTGTTGACAATTAAATCAATCAATGCATTTCTACATTAATACATCATTGAGATGGTGATTGCCATCTACATGTCTCATAGATCTATGGATTTATGCTGTCGTTCTGCAGATTCAGGCTAGCAGCATTGCACTGGATCACACATAGAATGTCATCTTCAAAAACTGCAGCAGAAGAGCTAACAAGGCTTTTGTTTTGTGTTCATTTGTTTGTGTGAAATCTTAAGTTTTCTGGAAACCACTTTCTTTAATGAACTGTGTAGACAGACCGTAAATCCAAATTAGAACATGTAGTTTTTGGGGTGCATATTTCCAGAGGCCTTAGAGTAAAATTTTCAAAAACACCTTAGTGACTTAAGGGCCTAAGTATCAAGGAAAGTCACTGGGGTTTAGGCTCCTAAGTCATGTAGGTAGTTTTGAAAATTTAACCCTTGGTCATACGAGGTTTAAACTCAAAATGAGAACATTGCAGGAGACTTTGGAACTTACAACAATAGGAAAACTAGGGGAATGACAATAAAAAAAAGATAGCTGAAGACAATGAAACTTTGATAGCAATTATACATCAGTAAGAACTGCAGGATCAGATTGACAATATTCAAATACTCACATGAGAAAAATATTTAAAGCACTAATTATTATTATTACTGGCTAAAAGCCTGGAGATGAGCTGATCACCTGCTATTCATGTTGTTGTTCAGTTGCCAAACTATCGAGTAACATTTGAATTGTGCCATCTTGCTGCGTTATTTCAGCCATAAAAGGTACCCTCTAACCTGACAGTAGCTTTCTTAGTTAGAAATGGGTGTGCCACTTACATCTAGCAGAAAGCTGGTATTTAGTGATTACAGTTGCAGTGCATTCAGACTCGTTCAGCTACTTCTAGTTGAGAACAACCTTCTTGTCTGCAAGAAATGGAGCAAATCTCTTTAGAGGGTGGATCAATAGTACTAGCAAATCCAGAAACATGACAACAGGGCAAAACTACTGCTACCATTGCTCTGCCACAAGCTTCCTGTGTGACCGTGGCAAGTCATTTTGAGGGCCTGGTTTCTGAAATGATGAGTGCCCAAAGCATCTACCACCATCAATGGAAGCTGCAGGTGCTCAGCGCCTCTGAAAATCAGGCCTGTCTTCTCCAGAATGCCATCCCTGAAGTCAATGGGATACTTTCTATTGCCTTGGGGTGGGGGTGGAGGGTTAGAACAGCCTAAACTTATTAGCTATGGCCTCCATTCAGGGTTTCGTTTCCCCTTTAATGACTGATGATCATAAATGCAAGAGCTGGACAATGAGTGCAGCTGCCTCTGACAGGAAGTGTTGTCTTGTATTTAGAGGGAGGAAATGAGAATCATGACTTTGGGGAGCTGCTACTGAATCGCATTGTGGCTTTGGGCAAGATCCTTAAACTCTCTGTGCTTCAGTTAACCCATCAGTAATAATGCATAGTCATATCTTTATCACCTGAGACTTGGTTACTATGGTAAAGGGCTTTGAGCTCCTTGGATGAATAGTGCTACCAAAGTTAAAATCATTATTTGCTGTTGCACAAAATATTTAGGATGGTGAACTCAAGGCTTGGCAGGCAAAAATCCATCCAGATCCCCTTTACCATTGCTCTGAACGGGTATGTGTTAAACTACAGTGTGCAGAGATGTCTCTTATTCATTAACGAGCTTACTGTGTGATGAAAGGAAAAACAAACTCCATGGCTGTTTTGCTGATGTTAAGGATTTCATACAGATAATAAATTAAACATGAATGTTGTTGCCATGCATCCATTTCAGAATTCAGCCCTCGGGGACTCAGTAATCCTATTCTCCTGGAGCTAGGAAGATCAATGCATGGAAACAACGAGCTAAATCTACTTGTATTTCATGTGTGGGTGTTAGGAAGGTAACATAAAAGAGGAGTAAAGGAATGTGGACTGAGCTCCCTACCTGATGAGGAGGTAAGGTTATTGACCTCATCATCCAATGTAATAAAACACCATCCAGATAGCCGTCCTGGCAAAGCCCTGAGCAGTCTGAAGCCCCCTGCAGAATGAGACAGCACAGTACATGCAACTCGTATAAAGATTTCCATGTGGATAGTTTTTGTTCTTGGCAAAATGAAAGGAAGAGGCAGGGAGCCCTTCTCATGAAATATGGGCTGATGGCTTGGAGTCTTTTCTCAAAGCGCCCTCTTGTGCTAATGACTGGAATATTCTGCAGCATTGAAAGTTGTGTGAGCATGTTGTGTCTTTCAGCCACACTATAACTTGTTGAAATAATTAATTTAGATTAAATAAGACAGTCACTACATATTAATTAAATATCAATTGATTCTTAAAAGAGTACTTATTGAAGGTTCTCAAATTGGGAAGGGAGAAATCTGGCTGTCATGTAATTAATTCAGAACGACACAAGCAACAAATGCATATTACATTTTTTCTTAACATATTAAATTTGTAAGAAATGTTTACACATCCAATTAACATTTAACAAGATAACCTTATAGCACATTAATTAGCTATCTACTAATTAAAAGCCATACCAAAATTAAAATAGGCAATATGCAAGGCAGCCTAGTACTGCATATGTGGATAAAGAGAATTGACGTCAAGGATTTTCAACAAAGCATTTTGAGAGACTTATAACATATGCAAAACTTTAGGGGAACACCCAGCCTGTTATACCTTGTCCCAGTCATTGTGCCTGTGATCCAACAATCCGATATAGTGACAAATGAGTGACAGAGCATTTTTCCTTATATACGTGACTGGTGAATGGCTCTCTGGCAAAAAACACTATCTCTAGCCCAGTTGTCTGTTTCAGCACTAGTGATGTCAATACATGAGAAGCCTTTGAAATTGAATAGGACATTTCCCTTTGTTTCTTCTCTACAGAGAGGTAGCCAGGAAAAAAATGAGGATTTTGAGATTCATGCAAGAAAGAATCAAAGAGGGGAGGGATGGAAAAGTCAGTTGGTGTTATAAGGTCAAGGTGATTAGTTTAACTACAGGTCTCTCGCAAACACCTGACCTGCCCATATGTGCACACCCAGAGATCCTCACTACAGACTATAATATTGATTCTCCTCAGTTCAGAGTGAAAGGAAAATGAGTGCCTGTTCCTGCTTTCCAAAGGAGAGGAACAGTTGTTGTCCATTAGGAGGAGACATAAATAATACTTATGTTCCTCTCTGTTTCATTGGGTTTAGGATTTAAGCACCTACCTTAGCAACAGGGGAGAATTATATGCCACTGTGCGAAGTTAAGAGAGCCAGGCTGATTTTGAGCTACATTCCTTGCTTTTTATCATTCCCTCTTCCAGTAATTGCTGCTAGCTTGAAATTCTGTCACTCTTCAGACACTAAAATGGGCCATAGAAGTTTTAAAAGATTGTAAAATTGTGCAGGCCATGACCTCTTTTCAAGTCAAACACTCCTTTTTAAAAGAAAGTAAAAGCTAAGGAAAACTCTCAAAGACCAATCTTCCTCTTGCACAGCACAGAGCATGTACTTACTCAACAAGTGCAAATGACTAATGAATTTCATGCTGATGAAAGTGCATGCACAGGTAACAGTTATGTATAACTTATGGAAAAGTGTATGCACACTGACTGCTTTAAAGGTTTACTCAGTGTTTGCTGCTCTTTATGTATGTATGTGGGTATACATATGCACACACGTCTGAATTTTTTTCTTCAACTATGCTATCAACTCAAAACATAGGAACCATTTTAAGTACTTTAAGGTAGCTGATCTCTGTAATACCATTGTCAGCCCATTCACACTCTTGCATTACAGCATTCCTTTTTCATCTGTGTGTATTCATAATACGTTCATAACTTAATCCATTTTATAGGATTTTTAAGCCCCATACAATAAAAAACCCAAAACAAATAAAAACAATTTAAATCCAGCAAGCCCAATACAATACACAGCCAAGTGGGAGTTTTGTAAGAAATCTGGCATAAGGACAAACCCAGAGCAATTGGGTAAACCACCCAGATAGAATGGGGGAAGGGCCGGGAAAAGGTTCAAGATGGGAGGGAGGGAAGAGCAAGCCAGAAAGCAGGAATAGTGAGCAAAATAAAAGCACAAGAGCCAGCAGAAAACTGGGCGTGGTTTTGCTATGCCCTAAAAAGAGAGGGAGAAAACAGGATGGAAAGACAGATGTTGTGTATAGGAATGACATTGCTAATGTCTGTGTTAAGCCTCTGTGCATGCCTGGTGTTCATTATGTCTTCAGAAGCCCGAGCAGATTCAAACTAAACAGAGTATTCATGAGTTAATAAAAGTGCTGGGCCTTCTCACCCATCTGCCTCCTGAGCACTTGCTGAATCTTATAAGGGGAAAAATCTCTCTTCAGTAGACTTCAGCTGGTGCTATCTGTCTTCCTCTAAGCCCCGGACCTGTCAGAGACGTGAGAGCGCCATCCTCTGCCAAACACCAGCTCTGTCTAAAATGCCTGGCCTGAGTAGGCAGCAGAGCTCTGCTGAACAGAGAACCCCTCTCTCTGCTTATTGCATAGTAGCACCTCTCTGAGAGATGCTGCATCCCCCATTCAGGCCGTGTCTTTCCAGGGAAAGCCAGTGAGCAGAGGGACTGAGGGAGAAGCACATATCAGTGGGATTCACACTGGTAGGAGATAAATGAGCAGGACTGGAGGGTGCAAACCCGGGGAGAAGAGAAAAAAGGGGAGACAACAACCAATAGGAAGACAAAAGCAGAGACAAAATTCAGATCTTCATCCTAGTCCTGTAAATCTCCTTCCAGCAACAAGAAAATCTCCCTGAGGCCCCTGGCTATGGATTGGCACCTCCCAAAAAGGTCCATGGCCATGTCTGCCACTGGGAGAAAAGGGCAAACATTCCATATGAGTAGGAGTTGGCATTGGCAGTAGTCACTCTTCACCTGTGATGCACCATGAGTCACCATGCTAAGAGAACAGTCCTGGATGGTCCTTAAGGGACAGGCACCCATTGACAGTAATATGGCAGTGGAGTTACACCAGGGATGGACTTTGGCCCATGCAATTAATTTAGATCATGTTATATGGGACACAATAGCTGAACCCTACAGAACTGCAGAGCTCTACCCACCAGCAAATCATTTGAATCTTACTTTCTAGCAACAAGAAAAACTAGAGCAGTAGACCTTGTTATCCCTATTGATGAGGCACTAAATCCTCGTAAGTAGTGCAGGCTTGTAAGTGCTTCATCCATTACCTTCCAGCCAATCAACGTGATGTTGCGGAGAGTGCACATGGTTCGTGGGCCCGGTTCAGTGAAGGTTGTGACTGCCATTTCGTCATGCTAAACGTGATAGCTGTCACTTCTATGATTAAGTGACCTTTGTTCTCCATTAAGCCATAGCATGATTTTTAGATTTCTGTATCTGACTTTACAGTTCCAATCTCTACGAGCAGACTAAAATTTGTGGGGAAGGGATTACTTGGCTGTAGGCCTGATGCATAGTACAAAAACTGCCTGTAACACCACCTATGGACACCTTTATAGCCTATGCCAAATTTATCCTAAAAAAGCCTTTAAATTTGAGTATGTCTATGTGTTTGCCAGGTTCTATTTGGAGCCGTTGAATTTTGCCATTGTTTGATTAATGTCATAATCTTCAGCAAGTACCAGTCTAAGGGTACATCTACACTACAGCGGGGAGTCGATTTAAGATACGCAAATTCAGCTACGTGAATAGCGTAGCTGAATTCGACGTATTACAGCCGACTTACCCCGTTGTGAGGACGGCGGCAAAATCGACTTCTGCCGCTTTTTGTCGGCGGCGCTTACTACCACCTCCGCTGGTGGAGTTAGAGCGCCGATTCGGGGATCGATTGTCGCGTCCCGACGGGACGCGATAAATCGATCCCCGAGAGGTCGATTTCTACCCGCCGATTCAGGCGGGTAGTATAGACCAGGCCTTAATATGTTGCTCTTTACGGGGCTGATTCAAAGCTCATTGGAGCCAGCAAGCATTGGCTTAGGCCTTAAATTCCGTCTGATTGCAGTGAGTTACACAGCTGTTTGGGAGACAGAAATTAACTGTGGGATATCAGGATTCCTTGGTTCTGTTCCTAGCTCTGGGAGGGGTGTGTGGGTCTAGTGGTTAGAGCAATGATTTAGCAATAACAAGCACTTTGAATGGGCAGATCAGACTGAATATGTGAAATCTATTTCCTTTTCTTCTCAGCCTCAAAATATCACATAGGTACGTGATTGCTGTACCACACATGCTAAGTTCAGGTTCAGCCCAGATGCTTAATTATGCTTTCTCAAGCCATAATTAAACTTTTCATATCTATAACATTTGGCTGGAAATCTCAAGAGAATAGTTTTCTTGTGACATTTCTGGTGTTTCCTGCTTCTGCATGAGTTGGAAAATCCCCGGGAGAACTTTCAGCACATCCATTTTCAGTCCTAATAGGGACTAGGAGATGCAGATGTACCAAAAAACTAAAGGGAATTGGGATGGAAAATGTTAACCAAACATTTCAGAACCTCCCCAAGGATTCATGATCAGGTCTATAAATGGGCCAAAGTCTTGTGGAAGTAAGGACAGGGAGATGAAAGGTTGTGGTTTCTGTATCCGTTTCCCCATCCCTTCTATAGACTTCCTTTGGAATTAGGATGACCAGATAGCAAGTGTGAAAATTGGGACAGGGGTGAGGGGTAATAGGCATCTATGTAAGAAAAAACCCTGAATATCAGGACTGTCCCTATAAAATTAGGACATCTGGTGACCCTATTTGGAATAGATATGCTGTCCTTACCTAAACAACTCCAATCACTCGGATATTCAGTCCTGGTGAGTTAATGCCCAGCCTACCACAAATATGGGGCCAAAGCTGGAGTAGCAGCCTCCATATCTCTGCACCAGTTGTCTAGTATGTTGGAACCACTAAATCACTGCAGCATCCTGGGTCTTCACAGACCAGCCCCAGTGCTGCCTTCCACACCAGTCTATAAGGCCGGTGCAGAGACCTCTTCTGAGGCACTTGGAGTGCAGAGACCAAACTGAATGGTTACTGTGGCCATAGCTACCCCTTGTGATGATGCAGCCCCCTCCTCATGACACCCTCTGTGCTTAGGCAGCACCATGGGCTAGTGTGAAGGGGGCAAAGCCAATTTCCTCCCCCCCACCAGAGTCCTCAGGGAGGGAGTCTCCAACTGTCCCCAGCGTTCTATGGGGCATGCAGGCAGAGAGGGGCTCTTTACATAGTCACATAAAAAGCAGGAAGAATCTGGCCTTATGCATTGTGGGTGCCCTCTGGTTCTGAATTGTTCTCATCTATATTTAAAGGTTGAAAATCCTTTCAGACAGATGTTTGGCAAATATAGTGGAGCGAGGGGTTATGGTGTAGTTTGTACACAAAGCCCGCAGTCAGAAAGTCTTGGGTTCTAATGCTGACTATGCCACTTGCTTGCTTTGCTTCAGGTCAATTTCTCAATCTCTTTGTGTGTTTCAGTTTTCCCATCCGGACAATGGGGATAATGATACTTAGAGGTGTGTTGTTGTGGTTAGTTAGTTAATATTTGTAACATGCTTTTTAGAATCTAAATGCTTAGTATCATTCAGCTTGGCACTGTGGTCTCTTTCTGCATGATTATATTTCTCTTACGGTGGTTACAAACAGTGTGTATATATTTTAAAATGGGACAAAGAGCTGGACTTTGAGTTGCCACAGAGACCAAAACAGATCATGAATCCACACAATTTGACATCTCACCTCTGTAAATCCAGATGCTTATATCGATACTTATCACTGCAACCATGGAGAGTCTTTCAATGTTATCGTGAGACGATTTAAAATTGTAACATACCTGGAAACTAAGGGGTAATATCTGGAATTCACAGACAAGAAGATGATACCACTATTTCTAACATAGATGAATTTTTATTTGCTTTTGAATCTGGAAGGATTTTTTTTTAAGTGTCACTGTTGATTTTGCCTGTTTGGACACAAGCAAGCTAAGATTCCAGGTTAAATATATAAATACAGTGTTTGTGTCTTTCCCTTGAAAACATAATAAATGCATGGGCTCTTACACCTCAACCTAGAACAGGACGACTCCTATTTGGTAGCATGATAGCTGCACTCTCACAGGAGACAATAGTTATTTGCTATTTATTGTTACAGACGGCTGCATTACCAGAGGGATTTAAGGACATTTAGCACAACACATGCACTCTATCACTGAGAGAACATGCCCTTTTAAAAATACATCTTTCCCTCTAAGTGCTGCCTGGAGCAGTGGAACTCTCGGCACTCCCTTTATCTGAAATTGCTGACACCTGTTATATGGGAACAAATAATTCTAGAGTCCCTGTCATTTTCTTCTCAGCCTGCCATCTCACCTTCTGGTTTCCTAAGGGCCTTGTCGCCCTTAATCACAGCTTTCTTTGTGATGGACACCAGAGGTGGAGAACTAGACAGGTTCCAGATTTGCCACAGCAGAATTCTCTTAACCTTATTCCCTTGGGAAAAAGAGGAGGATGGGGAAGGGGTGAAAAATGCAGATGTACTAAAATAGACAACTACATCTAAAGCAAATGAGCATGAGCAAATTTGCTGTCATATTTTCTGCTTCGTGAACTAATTCCTTCCGCGGAGGCCGGGCATTCTGATACCCCAAGCAGTGTTCGAATGTCTCTGTTGAAATACTGTGTGCTGAACATTTGTCTTTCTAGAACTGAGGAAGGAGCTTTTCATTCAAACATTGACAGATATTAGAGATCAGGGGTGATATCATGGTTCCATTCAAGTCAATAACAAAACTTCCATTGACTTCAGTGGAGCCAGGATTTCAACTGGAGACTTTATAAAAACCAGGAGCCAGGTTTTCAAGTGTCCAGCATCCACAAAACCTGAAGATAGATTTCTCAAACAATCCCAGCTCCCATTTGGGCACCTAAAAAGGGTCAGATTGTCCACACAAAAAAGTAGCTCCCATTGTGATACTATTGATCAGATTTTCTCAAGAGCTCAATACAACAAGTACCCAGCATGGTAAGCACTTTGGAAAATCGGGCCCTGGTTACTGAACCTTATGAAAACTCTGGCCCTTACTAGCTCTTTGCCTTTATAATATAACCTACCATCTGAAGATATTGGAGCATTTTACAGCTAATCAAGCCCCAACACCTCTGGAGGAAGATACTGAGGCACAGAGAGATTAAGGCCAAGATTTTCTGAAGCAGACACTGATTTTTTTTTTAATTGAGTGAGTTCCCTCAAATGTGACTATATCAGAAACCATTTCAGTGTGCAGGGTTTATACAAACTTTTTGGCATGGTCATTTTGGTGACCCAAAGTTTTGTTTGGTTGAACCAAAAACTCAAAGCAAGACTTGGCCAAAACCACCAAATTTCCCATGTTGGTTCTTGCTATCAAACCAGTAATTAGCCCAGGTTTGCTCAAAACTCAAATGTCAGCCCTTTACCCTGAGCTTTGGCTATGTAGTGAAAGTTTCACACCATTATAAGCCCTAGTTTCAAAATGCTGTGCTACTAGGTTCATCAGTTACCTACCTATTTTTCTCTCTTCAAGACATCTTTTAAGGCTGCTCTGCATTGGCATGGTTCGCTTGCTACATGGAAAGCTAAAGGCACATCCAGCAATGGCATGCACCTTGTTAAAGGTACATCCAGCCACTGTGTGTGCCTAGTTTCTCAGAAGTCACAGCGGAACCTGCAGTTCCCCCAATACTGGATCCACAGGTGTGCATGATAAGGGCTTGATCCAAAGCTTATTGAAAGCAATGGAAAGACTCCCATGAAGGTCTGATCCAAAGTCCATTGAAGGTAAGTGAGGGCAGTGTAAATAGATTAGGAGGCAGGTTTAACTGAGCACTGTCCGTTTGATAGCATCCCTAAGCCAATATTTACAACACTTATCATGAAGTGATTCACATTTTAAATTGTTCCCAAATAGACTATTGACAAACCTGCCTTTTGCCTTCCATCTCCACACTCCTGGGTGGGTATTTTGGGCCCTCCCTTTTTTTTTATTGACACTTCAACTTTTTCAGCATGGAATGTATATTGACGAAGCCATCAAGAGAGCAAATACATTAAACCTAAAACAACAGCAAAAGCCCTAAATAATACAAAGCTAGACCTGCAGCCAGTATGCTGAAGAGCTTTACATAGCCCCATCAGCAAGTCTCTTCAAGCTTCTGTTTGGCTGTAACAGGGGAGCAAATCTTTCAATTAAATTAAGAATAGACAAACAGCAGGCAAAGGATACATCAGGCCAGATTCTCTGCCCTGATTCCAACCCCTATGCCCCACCTGCATGGCACAAAGGGGCCAGAATCTGGCCACAGCTGCCTTGTTGAAGTCCACCTGCAGAGGGAGGCTCTCAGCAGCTGTAAAACTGGCATTGCTGGCTCCTCTGACAACCCACTCCAGCACAGAGGTTTGTTAGGGGTGAGGCAGAACACAGCTCTGCTCTTGGGCAGCCTGAGAATCAGAAGGCCATAACTCCCTGATGTCCCACTTCCTGCTCCAAGAGAAATGTGCTTCGGAAGAGAATCTGGCCAGTTATTTGTATTGGATTCCTCTAAATATCCTTCTCACCACTGTCGGAAAGAAAAGTATATTGCAGCTCAACTGTATATGGAAAAGCAGGGCAGCAGCGAGAATCATCTTGACTGGTGCATGCCACTGTGTGACAGAGACCTAAATCCCTGGAATTAAATCTCCCTTTGCAGCACAAGAGGAATGGGGAACCAAAGCTAGAGGCAAAAGCAACGGTTTTTACACAACGTCTGAGGCTAAGCAGAGCTGGGTGAATAACTGATTCTCCAGTTCAGTGGCAGTTGTGAAATATTGAAGAAAAGTTTGGTTCAGGTCGGAATATTTTTTTTTAATTTTCAGTAAACTGAAAAAGTCCATTATGGATCTGTGCCAGAGTGGGGATTCATACCTGGGACTCCCGCATCCCAGGTGTGTCTTAACCACAGCAGGAGAGGTTGGGGGAGGGGTCCAACACTGCCACCAGCACCATGTCCTGCTCCTCCTCCTCCTCTTCTGGACATTTTACTAATGACCAAAATTATTTCTGTCAAATTTGTAAATAATTTCAGCTCAATCAAAACTGCATTTTTCATCCAATAAACAATTCAATAAATCCAAAATTTCCCCGCATGTCCACTAAACAGACATTCACAATCCTCTGTCTGGGAGTCTAGGCTCTGATTCACCTTCATATTTCCCATCCTTCACTTAGTTCGGCAACTGCTTTGACCTCAACGCTCTGTATGTTTCCTCTTTATAAATAACCCTTGTCTCAGCCGGATACAGCATTGCAGCTCGGTCATTTGGTTTAGGAAAAGCTTTCCTTCTCCCTGGTCTTCTTCACTCTCTGGTTTTTGGAACTGGATTTATACAATGAATGTTGGTTTACTCCCTTCAAAAACAAAATCTTATTCTTGGGCTGCATGGCAAATTTTGGCCTGAACTTAGGTATTCCAGAGGGCTAAGATCACTGTTGTCGGTTGTAATAGAATTCCTCTCTGGAATTCTGAAACATTTTAGGATGATCTCCTCCTCCTGCCCAAAATGTCCACTCCATATATCTGAATACACATAGGATTTTTGATGCCTATTTTTCTTATTCAGGCTTTAAAGGGGCCAAAGGGAGTTAGGCATCCAGCACCAGCCATTAGCCCCTGTTTTTTTTTCTAGAGTCCCAAACCCTGCTTTAGGCTCTGCTGGGTTCTGAGTGTTTCCTAAGATGTACTTTCCCCTTCCAGTGAAGCAGTTCCTTACTTGCTGGGCCATTTTTTTAGGCTAAGCTATAGACACCTTCTATCGTTAATAGCAGATTCTCCCCCATCCCCAAATGTTCCAATGTCTTGATTTTATTTGTATCCACTCTGTCTTCCAGTTTCCTCTTTCCCACCAGCAGTGAGAGTCATCATTGCTGACAGTTTCACGTTTGTCTTCCAAACACATTGTGTAGTATGAAATCCCACTGAATTAGGAACTGAGCCTTCACACTGCACTTCACACAAGAGAGCACTTGCTGAAAGGCCTGAGACAAAATCACATGTGATTTGAAAAACTTGGATTTGATTTTTGTCCCATTGGTCATGTTATAAAATTATCTTTGCCTGGAGGGAGGGGTTCATAGTGTTAAAGCTCTGGCATTTAGAAAACACTGAAAAGCCGCCAGTCTCTGATCTTGGCTGGCTTTGATGGCACAGTAGCCCAATGCTATTGCAATCTCTGATCATGTGATCACATACCATCATGAGCATGCATATATTAACTGCCACCAGAAATCTCTGCCTGGTCATAGGCTGTAGTTGGGTCACCTGACTTGAACTAAAAGACCATGAAAAGAAACTTTTCGGACTATATCCTGCCCTCCAGAAAGATCATTGAGACTTTATTCCAGTTCCCCTCATAGGCTTTAGAAAACCTGACCAATTCATAAGCAGCTCTTTTGTTTCTAAATTTACAACAAAACCTTCAAGTGTTTTCCTTTCACTTCAGAAGATTCCACTGAGGATAAAAAAAGGAAAGAAAGGGAAAGGTATTTATGTAGCACCCATTACCATAGTATGTGAGCACCTCACAGTCTTTAATATACACCTCTACCTCAATATAACGCGACCCAATATAACACGAATTTGGATATAATGTGGTAAAGCAGTGCTCCGGGGGGGAGAGTGCTGCGCACTCTGGTGGATCAAAGCAAGTTCGATATATCACAGTTTCACCTATAACGCTGTAAGATTTTTTGGCTCCCGAGGACAGCGTTCTATCGAGGTAGAGGTGTATTTCTCCTCACAGCACCCTTATGAGGTAGGACAGGGCTATTACCCACATTTTACAGAAGGGAAACTGAGGCACAGAGACTAAGTGACTTGTCTGTGGTCATACAGGGAGCCTATGGCAGAGTAGGGAACTAAACCAGGGTCTCCTGAGTTCCAAGCTTGTGTACTAACCTGTGGGCTGTCCTTCCTTTCACATCAATAAGGGGAAGAGGAGACAGGGAAGAAAAGTCTCCCAATTCAAGTACATGCTAAAGAGAGCGAGAGAGAGCAACAAGTATCTTTTCCCTTCAGTAGCAAATCAGAGACCCAGAGTTGAGGCAAAATTACTCTTTAATTACGTGGGAATGAAATCCAGCCCTTGGTTCTTAGCAGTGTCAAGGTACATTTTCATCCCAACTCCCAAATCTTGAAGAGCAAAGGGGCTCTTCCTACCTGTTCATATGGATAATATTTGACTGCACTATATGGAACAACAGTGACATGCAGTGGCTAGCTGGGTTAATCACAAGTATGTGGTAGCTGGGGCTAGATCAGGATGTGCTAATATTACAGGAATCTGATCTTACCTAATGGTTAAGTTATATGTCTAAGGAGCTATAATGCTGTACAGAAATGACAGATTGGTGAAATATTGAGTTACATTATACACGTAAAAGCAGTCCTGTTACTAATTTACACTTTATCCTGATTCCTTGCATAACAGTGCTATTAAAATATAGCCACTGTAAAAATTATATTTTTGGCTCAATTCCCAAATTAATATACATCTTTTTATTGGCTTATAATGCTTGTCTTGGCTTTAACTGGTATAGCAGCCTGAAAACCTCCTAGATTTTCTTTCCACCTGTTTGGAGTCAGTCTCTACTTTGCCACCTATCTTTCAAACAAGTTAATGACAGCATTTGTATGACACCTTTTATCCAAAGCATTTTAGCTAGTGAGGCTAATAAATACTAGTAGTTCAGTTATAGATGGAGAAACTGAGGCATGGAAATATTAAGTGAGCTGACCACCCAGTGAATCAATAACTCAATCAGGTATAGAATGCAGAATCTTCTTGCTCTTATTTTGAAGGAACACACTACTTCCTTTTCTTTAACATGCCTGTTATACCGTTTAAATGTAAAGAGCACTGAGTTACTAGCAGCCTGTGATGTATGATTTGTTAAGAGATGATTTCCCTCTACAGGATTATCTAAACTTGGAAGCCCTCTGGACCATGGACTGTCTTTTACCATCTCTTTTCTGCAATGCACAGCCCAATGGAGCCAATCAGAGGCCCCTTAAGGGAAGGGGCATTAGGATTTAGCCTTACCTGCATCAGGTTGAGCTCACCTTCCCAGGTGGCTGGGATGAGTACAAGAGTCACATGACAGGGAGAGCATGTGATCAAGAACCAGGCCTGCTGACAGTTGGAGGGCGACTGCAGAGACTGCAGGCCTAGGAGTCCGCACTCCAGTAAGGAGAGGAACACTGGCCAGGAAGGAGGCCAAGGCTGGGTGTGTAGGAAGAGGCCCTGGGAAAGAAAGGCAGGGCGATCGGGCAGAGACTCCAGTTGTTAGTGTCTCAGGGCTACTCTGCTGCAGGGGTGCTGGAACAATTTGTATAGTGAGGGCGCTGAGAGCCATTAAACCAAACTGTAAACCCTGTCTATAATGGAAACCACTTCAAGCCAGGGGGTGCGGGAGCACCCCCAGTTCCAGCACCTAAGGTCAGCTGTAGCAGAGGCTGGAGCCCTCGTGAAAGGGGAGGAGGGATTGATTGGAGCCCAAGAGCATAGACCCAGAGAGGAAGGGCTTTGCCTGGCGGGGGGAAGACTAAGTTTTATATTTCCTTGTCGACTCTGACTGATCAACTCCAGAAGGAATCAACTTTTGTAACTTAGCTGTAGGGATAAGTCACCTCAGATACCTAATCAGAGTGGGAGAGCTGGAGGACCACTGGGGGGGAAGATAGTGAGTCAGCATCTGAGAGAAAAGTGAGGCAGCAGATGGGCTGAAGCCTGACTGGCTAAATCCCTGCTTGTCACAGTGCTTGGTGAGGCTCTGGATGCTACTGTAACAAAGCATGTATACAATGATACAAAATAGACCACTCAAAAAAATCAGCCCATGCCCTTCAGTTAATCAATCCACCCACTGTGGCTGTTGTTATCCACCTGGATTATTAATACTTACTCCCACCCCCAGGGCCCTAGGGTGATCAGATGTCCTGATTTTATAGGGACCGTCCTGATACTTGGGGCTTTTATATATATATATATATATATATATATATATATATATGGGCTCCTATTACCCCCCCACCCCTGTCCCGATTTTTCACACTTGCTATCTGGTCACCCTACCCCAGGCCCATGAGCCCATTCATGGCATGTCACAGATCAAGTTAAGTGGCTCCATATAGAACTGGATCACTGACAATGTTCTACCTCCTCCACATTTCTGCAGTGGAAGTTGGCTCAGGCCCCCAGTAAAGTAAATGGGAGAGTTTCCTCTTTAATGGGATCTGGATCAGGCCTGGTGCTGCTGCAGGGTGAGTACTTCAAGACTGAGAGTGATATGTCCTTCCTGGGGATATGGTTTAGGGTTTGGAATGATTCAAATAGAGGGGGGGTTATATAAAGTTGAGTGTCATTCTGAAGAATGTAACTCCCGGTTACCCAACTGCCAGGGAATGCTGCTGTGTGCATGAATTCTGGAGAATCACCGCAGCAGCTCAAGGGATTAGTAACAGGGAATGAAGCCACCCTGCAGGTAAGGTCGACGTGGATTTCTGTGACTGGGTCTGGGTTCCAAAGAAAGCATTGCAAAAGCCTTGAGTTCTACTGGCCACTTGTACATTGTGTGGAAAAAGTCCATTTCCCAGTTCTAAATTTGCCATCTTTAGGTTTCATCAGACATCCCCCGTCTTGTATTAGCAGAGAGGGCAAAGGGGAGTGTCCAACTTATTTGCTCTATGCTTTTCGTTATTGTAGACCCCTCTCTCATGGTTTCTCTTATTTTCTCTTCTCTAAACTCAATCTTTTGGATTTCTCTTCCTGTGGAAGCTTTTCCATGCTTTCAAAAACCCCGATCAGTGGGAATTTTACCTTTAATAGGAACAGGATTTAGCCTCATAGAATTTTAATACAAATCTCATCCCAGAAGTTGGTGAGAGCATGTTTGCTGTATAGATTAGGGTCTCTAAAGAGGAAAGCACATAATAGACCTTGAAAGGCTTGTGTTTTTTGTTTTTTGTTTTTTTTGTGAGTCCTGCAAAGTTTGTTGTTTCTATGGGTTTGTGTCTGACAGTTATAATATTATTTTAATGTGGTTTTGCATAATTAAATTTCCTCTTTGTATAATACTAGTCAAATGGGAGTCATTGCAATAAAAGGTTTATTACACCAAAGGTTTTTCACAGTGCTGATGCAGCCAATTCCAAAATGTTATGGAAATGAAACTACTCCACAGTGTGGTACAGCTTCTTCCCTCTGTATGCTGCATGCATTGCAGAGAATATTACCTTGTAAATATTTGAGGAGGCCAGGTTGGATGGAGAAGCAAGTCCGCTACCTCAGCAGCCAGCTGTGTTGTCTAGAAGCAGAAAGAAGTCATTTGCAAAATGCTGTGTAGCTAGTGGCAGATAAATTCCTTTCAACACCTAGGGATCATTACACTAGGTGAGTCCCAGTGCTATGTGATAAACTACCTTCTGGGCAAAAGAAAAAACAATAAAATAATGAAGTATTAAATCTCTGCAGGAAACATCTTCCCTTTTTTAAAACCTCAGCAGCAAATTCTTCCAGCTGGTAGTTTTAAAAATCGGAACGTCTCCCCTCTTCCACCATCCTTTGGGTCACTAGGATCTGTGTCTGGTTAGCAGAGTAGACTCAGAGCCTGGGCTTCAGTCTGGGGTAGCAAAACTCGTATGTGTCCTGGGTCCTTGCACAGCTTGCGCAGAAGCCCACACCGCCGCATCCGCGCTGCTCTGTTTAGCCATGCTAGTGTGGGTATGTCTATGCATGCTGCAGTCACACCACAGACTGCAGTTGTAGATGTAACCTTAAGGGCTCATTTAAGGTCTGGTGTCTATTATACGACCTCATGAAGTGGGTGTTGCTCCTGCTGTAGTTCCAATGAGATACAGAGTTTAATTGTCCTTCACTTCCCCCATAACTGTTGTGTAATGTAGCTGTGGGCTGTCAACCAGCTGCCATGTTTCACCCCAATGGGGGCTGCATTTCAGTGGTGGGGAAAGAAAAATCCCAAAATGTTGCTTGTGTAATATATTAATTTAAGGCCCTGATCCTGCAAAGTCTTGCATCCACTGCAACCACTCGTACGCTGAAAGCTAAGCACATGGGTAAGTCTTTGCGGGATGAGGCCTACGTTCATAAAACAGTTTTGGCTCATTGGGAATGGAAGGTACAAGATAAAAACAGATGTTTTGCTTAATATATATTGCTATTCAGGTTTTATAATTACTCACTATGGCCCATCCAGGTGCCTCTTCTGAGCCATAGTGAGGTGGATGAGGTGAAGCTGTATTTCAGAATGCACATCATGAATACTTACTTATACACCTCTACCTCGATATAACGCTGTCCTCGGGAGCCAAAAAATCTTACTGTGTTATAGGTGAAACCACGTTATATCGAACTTGCTTTGATCCACTGGAGTACGCAGCCCCGCCCCCCCGGAGCACTGCTTTACTGCATTATATCCGAATTCGTGTTATATCAGGGTAGAGGTGTATTCTCATCTGGGACTTGGGAATAAATAATAATAATAATAATACTCACCTACATAACAACTGTTGGGATCCTTTAACTAATGTGGATAAAATACTTTGATTAAATACATACACTTCAAACAGCAACATAACAATAACATCGCATTAACCTGAGGGCCAAATTCATTGAGTTACACTTGTGTACCTGCTGAATCAAATGGACCAACTCCTACTCAAGTTATAGTGGTGTAAATGGAGCCCAGTCTAGTTCCTCTGCATTTGAGCAACTATTGTAAATAAGAGCAGAGTCGAGCCCAATGAATGTATTGGAGATTGTAGACCAGTATCTACAGATCCCTGCATAGAACTATCACATTAGCAGACTCCTGCAGTGCAGACTCCTGCAGTGCGTGACTTCACAGAGACTCGGGAAAGATAACTAAATTAACCAAAGGTAAGAAGTTAAAGCACATTAAAGGGCATTAAACCCCTCTGTGGACTCTCTCTCATTCAGAATTAAAGTGGCTTTAGATCACTTCAGCGTAATCCCTGCAAAAACATGTCAATCTTTTATGAAATTTTGCATATAAAAAATTGAAACCAAGTATTTTGATGGGGTCAAAATGTTCTGTTTAGACTTTATCGGAATGGACTTTGATTTTTTTTAATTGACTTTTTGTTTTGAAATATGTTTTATAATGTAATAAAGAAGTCCAAAATCAGAACAAAATACTTCAATTTTACTGAAATTAAATCTTTTCACACACAATTTTTTTCAAAAATTTCATTTAGTGGGAAATTTCTAAACTTTTTGTTCTGAATTGGAACAAAAAAAATTTTGAAATATGAGGATTTCCTATAGAATGGAAATTCCAAGTTTTGACAAGCTCTGGTTTTCTGTTCCAATATCCAAATTACAAGGAAGTGCAAGAGAGAGTTAGCTCCTCAAATGATCAGTAATCATGAAAGGCTTCCCATCAAAATGCAATGAGGAAAAACTGCCAGACCCATGATACCAGTCTATGTAGCAACCTGCCATTGGATCAAAAATGGACACAGGAGATCAAACTCGAAATGCAGGCAGATCACATCTCTCTCTGACAGATGTCTAGGGGGGGTCTTTCTCTTACTTCAGCAACACTTGTGTAGCTTGACATGCCAAGAAAGTCTCATTGCACTGAATTGAAATTGCCCAGGTTTTACAAAATCCAGAACTTTTTATCTGAATTGGTCAGAGGAAATCTTTCAACCACTACAGCAGTGGTCTCCAACCTTTTTATGCCCAAGATCACTTTTTTAATTTAAGGGAAGCCCAGGATCTGCCCTTTCCCAAAGCCCTGCACCTCTCACTCCATCCTCCCCTCTCTCCATCGCTGGCTCTCCCCCACCCTCACTCACTTTCACCGGGCTGGGGTAGAGGGTTGGGGTTCGGGAGGGGGTGCGGGCTCTGGGCTGGGGCTGAGGGTTCGCAGTGTCGGAGGGGGCTCTGGGCTGAGCCTGGGGCAGGGTGTTTGTGGTGCTGGAGGGGGTAAGGGGTGCAAGCTCTGGGAGGGAGTTTGGGTGCAGGAGGGGGGTCAGGGCTGGGGCAAAGTGTTGAGGTAAAGGAGGGGGTACAGGATGCTGGCAATGGCAGGGCGGTCAGGACTGGGGTTTGGGGTGCAAGAGGGGGTTTGGGGTGCAGGAGGGGGTTTAGGGTGCTGGATCCAGAAGGTGACTCAGGGCTGGAGGTTAGGGTGTGGCCTCCCGCCGGGCAGCACTTACCTCCAGCAGCTAGCTCCCGGTTGGTGGTACAGCATGGCTGCCGCTAAGACAGGCTCCCAGCCTACCCCAGCCCCACACTGCTCCCGGAAGGGGCCAACGTGTTCACACCTTCCATTTGCCACGGCTCCCCATTCCGGCCAATGGGAGCTTGGGGGGTGATGCTTGCAGGCAGGAGCAGTGTGCGTAGGGAAACCCCTACCCACCCTCCGCCCTCGGGACCACACTGGCTACTTCCAGGAGTGGCGTGGGGCCGGGGTAGGCAGGGAGCCTGCCTTAGTAGCAGCCATGCTGCACCACCGACAGGGAGCCTCTAGGATTGACCGGTTGGTGACCATGGCACTAGAGAATGTTTTAATCTGCCACTGAAAACACTAAAATGCTCTTTTCTCTCCTGCAAACCCCTGCTAAAATCTGTAGGGCAGATATCAGAGTCCATCCTACTCAGTTAGTTATTGCTCAGTTCTAACTCAGTCAAACTCAGTACTTGGTCCTAGGGTTCAAAGCTCAGGGCCAGCTGTGGAGTGCGGTGGTTTGCCCCAATTCCCCTGTTTGCAGTGCTGCTCAGTTTGGGTTAGGGTTGCCAATTTTCTAATTGCACAAAACTGAACACTCCTGCCCCGCTCCCTCTCCGAGGCCCCGCTCCCACTCGCTCCATCCCCCCTCCCTCCGTCGCTTGCTCTCCCCCATTCTCACTCACTCTCACCAGGCTGGGGCAGGGGATTGGGGTGCAGGAGGGGGTGAGAACTCTGGCTGGGGGTGTGGGCTCTGAGGTGGGGCTGGGGATGAGGGTTTGGGGTGGGGGGATGAGTGCTCCCAGGCCAATGGGAGCTGTGGAGCCAGCATTCAGGGCAGGGGCAGCGTGCAGAGCATCCTTGCCCTAGGGGCCGCAGGGACCTGGCGGCCGCTTCTGGGAAGCACGTGGAGCTAGGGTAGGCAGGGAGCCTGCCTTAGTCCTGGGCCCCTGCTGTGCCGCTGACCGGACTTCTGACGGCCCGGTCGGCAGTGCTGACCAGAGCCACCAGGGTCCATTTTCGACTGGCCATTCCGGTCAAAAACTGTACACCTGTCAGCAACCCTAGTTTGGTGGCCCTCTCAATCTGGCATAAAGGGTCGCAGCACCACTCAGAATTGGCCCCGCTGCCCTTCTGTGATGGAGGAGCAGTTGGGCCATATTTAAATGGTGCTGTGACCCAGTGCTCCAGGTCGCAAAGCCACTCACTCAGTTTTGGCCCAGGCACCCCTTTGTGTCCGGGCCAAAGCTGAATGGTACTGTGACTTTGTGTGCCAGGTCGCAATTCCAGGAGACATTGGGGTAGGGGGCTGGGCCCAGCCTCATGGGACAAGAACCAGTGCGTGCACAGAGAGTAGAGGTAGTGCAGGGGGAGCTCTTTCTCCAAACACACACAGCAGTCCTCTCGTCAATGGTGGGTTTTTTATGGGGGGGCCTTAGTTTCAGCTTTAATGTAAAATCATGTAAAACTAATTCAATCCGAGCTAATCAAATCTTATTTTATCTAATCAGTCTATGTAATTTCTGTTGCACACATCACCGTAGCACAGTAAATGGCTTTAATGAGTTACCATTGATCCATATTTTTCAAAATGCATGACTAATACTTCACTGAGTCTTAATTCTTAAGTTGAGACTGGATGTCTTTCTAGAAGATATGCTCTGTTATTGGATTCAATGTGGCAATCACTAGGTGAAATTCTCTGGACTGTGCTTTTCAGGAAATGTAGAAATATATTATTACAATGGCCTCTTCTGGCTTTAAAATTTATGGAAAAATGAAATGGTTATGTAACAATGCGCTGTATTTTCATAAAATATAGTAAGTCTAGGTATAGTCAGTGACCTACTGTTGCCACTAGATGTCAGCAAAGACCACTGTTCCTCTTTTGCAAAACAATTGTACAATGCAAGAAAGAAAAAGGTGTTTACAGACTTTTTCCGCTCTCTTAGATTAAATATTGAATGCAAAAAGATGAAGAGAGAAATGACATAGAAAACCACTCCAGCAATTTAAAAAATCAATATAGCATTTTTTTTGTTACCAAAATGAATAAAATACAGTTTTAAGAGAGCTCAGATCTAAAGCAAATGCTTTTCTGGTAGCTAAAGCTTCAGTTAAAGTTGTCAGAATTTTCCTTATAGCTTCCTGTTTTCAATAACTTTAAAAATTAATTCTCCTGTGGAGCCAAATATTCTGTGCAAAGACATGGAGCTGATGGGACCTTTTTAGGAAAACTCCTTCCGTCCTTGGAGCATGAAAAAATGCATTTGATAGTGTTTAAAATAAGTGACAGAGATTAGAGGGAAGGAGGGATGGCCTAGTGAGTAGGGCACTGATACAGGACTTGGGAGACACTGGATTTAATGCCACAGACTTTCTATGGTACCTTGGGCAAGTTATTTAATCTACCCCATGCCTCGGCTCCCCATCTGTAAAACTGGGATAGTACTTCCCTATCTCACCAAACATTATATGCATAAATCTATGAACAGCATTTTACTTTCAAAAGCATTTCCCATGGCGGTCGACCCATCAGCTCTGTCATTGTGACTGTGACTCTGGCAGTCCAGGTACCAGTGTATGCCAAAACCCCAGGCCTATTCCCCAGGCCTATTCCCTAATCCCAAAGGGATTGTTAAATGTATGAGTGGATTTGGTGTTTTAACTTCATGAAGACTAATGGGATGTTAATTGCATTGTTTTCACTTATTTGTAACCTGTCAAAAGGGGGTCTTGCAGGGGCTCTAGCCACCCCAAAATTTGCCTTAGCCACCCTGTAGCCAGCCTGTCACAGTGCCGTTCTCCAGCCACCCAGCTCTGAAGGCAGAGAGAGCAGCGGCTGCTGGCTGGGTGCCCAGTTCCAGCAACAGCGCAGGAGTAAACCCAGGCAAGGGTTCGGGGGGCCCAAAAGCAGCACCCGGCCTGTGTCCCCACCCACCGGGACACACCTCAGGATAGGGTGGGAGGTCTGGGGCTACCAACAGCACCCGGTTCTGACCCACTCCAGCCTGGGCTCCTGGGCCCTGCCCTCCGCAGCCGCTGACACCCAAGCAGCTATTAGCATCTGCAAGCAGCCAGTGCTGCGCACTGCCTGGCTCTGGCTTCTGGCCTCTGACCTGGCCGAGGGTCCTTTTTCTCATGTGCGCCAAGTATGTAAGTCTTGCCTTTTTCCTTCATTTTAACCATGGCCATTTTACCTAAGCATGTTTACATGTCAGCAGGGGTTAATGGGACAAGTCAGTCTGCCAGGCTCAGTAACGCATTGTGGGGAAGCACAGCAAACTACTGGATATCAAACAGGCATTAATCTTGCTGGCAGAAAGAACCATGATGGTCACATTTGTCACATTTTATAAAACTGCCTCCACACTATTTCCTGTCTCTGAGCCTAACCCAACAAGGTGCTGAGGACCTTAATTCCCATGGACTGTTCCACCCCATCTCTCTCTAGATATATGTGCGTGTTTGAATGCTTCACGTGGGGAATTATTTCAGAGAATTTTAAGGATTTTTCATAAACTCTCAAGGAAGAATAACGCTGTGCCATCATCACATCCAAATAGTGCAGGAAGTTCTAATAAGGAATTAGGGGAAGATTTTTAAAAGCTCCTAGAAGACACAGAAACATAATCCATTAGTGATTTATGGTGACAAATTCATTTGTTTTGTACTTAGTTCAGACCACTAAGGACCACTCCAGACCACTAAGGACTACTCCTTTATACGAACGTATATATTTATATTTATAAAAACTTTGTGCAACTACAATTCAGATGTTTTATAGAGGTACTTTGAAAGCATATCATATTAATATATAATAACTCTGCACAGAAAGCTGTCTCATTCCTTATGGAAAACGTATGTCTTAGTTCTCCTGTGCTTTTGTAAATCATGCTCAGCTGTGAGATGTCATTTTAGGGGGTTCATCACAATTCAGGCCCATTTTAATGGAGTAGCGGTAATAAATATTCAGAGATCAGCATGAAGCTGCTGCTTACAGTACGTTTATAAGTAACTACATTTAAAGTTACATGATACAAATTTTGGCACGGCATTAAATTGCGATTTCACACATACAGAGATTTTTGTTACTACTCAGGTGCTGAGTCTAACACATAACATTTAAAGTACCATACTCAAGTGTGTGTAACTTTGGTAATGAAGGATTTTCCCTACTTCCATTTTAAAGCAGTTACTATATTTTTGCACTGGTAAAGTGATTGCATGTTGATAGTACACAGCCAGAAATTTATCCTGCCTAATTCAAGTGCACGGCAACATGTTGAAAATACAATAACACTGGAATGTGGTGAGGTGAGATTTTCAAAAGCACCTAAGTGACCTTGGAGCGCAAGACTGATTGACTGTCCATAGGACTTGTGCTCCTAAATCACTGAGGAGCTTTAAAAAATCCTCCCTGTATTTCATCCTGATGAAAAGGAGAGAGAGGGTTTTGTGGGTAAGGCACTGGACTTGGAATCAGAAGATCTGGTTTGATTTCTGGCTCTGCCACAGACTTCCTGTGAGGCTTTGGGCAAATCACTTAATCTCTTTATTCCAACTCCATTAAATTCCCTTCTTTCCTGCCTTAGCCTGTTTACAGGGCTGGTTCTTTGGAGCAAGGCCTCTCTCTCTCTCTGTCCATACAGCACCTGGCACAATTGGACTCTGCTCTCAGCTGCGGTCTCTAGGTGCTACAATATCACTAATGATGCAGTTTTTTAATACAAAAAATAATAAATTGCTATAACATTTAACAGAAGCAGGTGAGAACAGTTATCCCCATTTTCAGTAATGAAGAAACTATGGTGCAGAGAGATAAAGGGACTTGCCCAAGGTCCCATTGCACATCAGGGGCACTGCTGAGACGTGACCGCAGCATCCTGACTCTCAGTCCTGTGCTAGATTTGCACAGTCTCCTTATTTCAGAATGGTTTTCCATGCGTCCATTTCATCTGGATCACTACACTGAAGTCATAAAGGAACACACATCCTTAATAGGAATATAGTGGAGCATTAGACTCAATATGGGCTTGATCCAAAGCCCACTGGAGTCACTGGGAGTTTGACGGTTAATCGCACTGGATCAAGCCCTCTATTAGGCATTATTGGCCAGGATACTCAGCACAGAAGATAAATTTCAGCTGAGCTGTATGTATGATTTTGCACAAGTTAAATACATCCTACCACAATGCATCAGAGTTTCCATTGAAATTATAAATCCAGATGTAGAAACATGTTGGAGAACAAAGTAAATGACAATGTTAAAGTATCAGAGAATCATAGAATATTAGGGTTGGAAGAGACCTCAGGAGGTCATCTAGTCCAACCCCCTGCTCAAAGCAGGACCAACACCAACTAAATCATCCCAGCTGGGGCTGTGTCAAGCCGGATAAAAACCTCTAAGGATGGAGATTCCACCACCTCCCTAGGTAACCCATTCCAGTGCTTCACAACCCTCCTAGTGAAATAGTGTTTCCTAATATCCAGCCTTGACCTCCCACACTGCAACTTGAGACCTTTGCTGCTTGTTCTGTCATCTGCCACCTCTGAGAACAGTCTAGCTCCATCCTCTTTGGAACCCCCCTTCAGGTAGTTGAAGGCTGCTATCATATCCCCCCTCACTCTTCTCTTCTGCAGACTAAATAACCCCAGTTCCCTCAGCCTCTCCTCGTAAGTCATGTGCCCGAGCCCCCTAATCATTTCCGTTTCCCCCTGCTGGACTCTCTCCAATTTGTCCACATCCCTTCTGTAGTGGGGGGACCTAAACTGGACACAATACTCCAGGTGTGGCCTCACCAGTGCCAAATAGAGGGGAATAATCATGTCCCTCGATCTGCTGGCAATGCTCCTACTAATACAGCCCAAGAATCATGCATTTCAAGAATCCAACTAGCAATGTGTAATAAATGGTGTGGGGTAAATATCGTCTACCATGTAAAGTGAGTGCTATGTTCTGAAGGAACTCTCTTGAAATTAGAAATACCTGACCTGGCTTACAGGTTTCTTGAGCTGTTTCATTTCTAACATTAGCTCTGTGTGTGCACATTCACATGTGTGTCATTAAAAAATAGAATCACAGCTATGCTATAAAAGATGAAGGTCTCCCATGTCTGAAGTGAGATGTAAGGGAACAGAGAGAATCTGTAATTAGTAAAGATTGTTAATTACTAATCTGTAATTAGTAAAGTGTTAATACCACTGATACTTACTGAATTGTACTTCAGACCAAGTCCTACTACTGTACCTGGGATATCACTCAAGTACGCTAGAAGCCCGAGTACTCTGGATTGTCATGTGTGTGGTTTAGGTCACCCTTCAAATATTCTGAATTCCATGGCACCCTAGATCACTAATCTGACTCTCATTCTGTGCAGTGAAACTGTGCTAGGAGATACATTTTTATTATTCATGTGTTTTTTGTCTTTCTCACTCTTTCTTAACCAGGCTTCAGATATATAGAATCTGTATAAGAGCAGACATGAAGGTCACAATGTCTAAGGGCTGCTTAGTAGCCTATGTACAATAAATGTAGTGATGGTCTCAGGCCAGCTGTTAAGGGAGAGAGGCTTCCATCACAGCTAGCACTAATTGGCACCTTTGTTAGGAGTCTCAGCAGAGGCCTAGGATTAAGTGGGCTGTGGAGACAGGACGCCAGTGCAGTCATGAGGCACTCTGTCAGGGGCAGTTGGCGGGGGAAAGGAAAGAGGAGAAGCTGTGTTGTGCTAGATCTGTCCTGCAATAAAAGGGGACAGCTCAGTCTCTGGGCTTGTCTAGTGAGCACTAAATACACACCATTTATTTTCTTTTAAAGACACAAAGGTCACCTCATTAACATTTAACAATGAACTGTTGCCATAGTGAGCACTGCACATTGGTTAAGAGAGGAGCTAGCTGAGCAGCATGGTACGCTCAGGAGTAGCTTTGCCATTCTTCTTATCCACAGTCAGTTCACCTTGTTAGATTCCACATTATCATTAGGCTGCATTGCTGCTTCAGATCCTCTGCTCCCGTCTCTGTTTGAGGCCTACCACTCGGGCAGCCAGCAGGAACGCTGCCCCAGTCAGCACCTCTGCAATGAAGGAGACCCACACAAGCACCAAAGACCAGCCAAACTTGATGTCAACTTCCTCCAAGAGATTGTTCCTTCCCAAAAGGCAGAGAGCTTCCTTGAAGGCAGCCGCTGAGTATGCGACGTAGACACTGATCCCAGTGAGCGTAACAAGGCCTAGAGGAAACACAAATACAGTATAGTGTTGGGGTCCACTTTACTTGAGTCAAAACTGCGTGGTTAGGGCTCTGCTAGATCTCCTTTGCCGTCCCTCCCTGTATACACAGGCAGGACTCTCTTCTGCCCTGTTTTTGTTTCTTGTCAATGTCCCTAGTTTTGTTTTGGTCTCTGTATCACTTAAGTAATTAACCAAAATGCAAAACAGCATGTTTCCTGATGTACATCTAATGATGTGTGTTCAGACAACTAAAAATATACAGCCCAACTTACAAAATTGTATTATATAATGGGCCTGATTCGCCCCTGCTTTGCGCCTTATATAGTTGTGTACTCATGTGAAAAGTGGGTGTGAATGGGAGTGTTTTATAGACACTTTGCACAGCTGTAAATGACTACACCGGGTGCAAGTAGAGAACTGGTTTATACATTTCAGCTCAATGATGCTGCTTGTATTTAGGCTCAAATTTTCAAGTGTGGTCTCTAATGTTGAGTCCCCAGCTTAAAACTCCTTGGGCTTTACAGAATTTGCAGAATTGCTGTAGCTGCGTTGGTCCAGGATATGAAAGAGAGGAGGTAGGTGAGGTAATATTTTTTATTGAACCAACTTCTCTTGGTGGAAGGCACACGCTGAAGAGGAGTTCTGTGTAGCTCGAAAGCTTTTACCTTCCACCACCAGAAGTTGGTCCAATAAAAGATATTGTCTCACCTACTTTGTCTCTCGAGTCTTATGGTCAGCTCCAGGACTGGACTGGAACGGCTCACCACTTCCAGAAAATCAGACTGTAGGTATGTCAAGCTGGGCTCCAGAAAAATCCAGGTACTCAAAATAAGCATCCACATTTTTCAAGAGTGGCTGCATAATTTGTCAATTGCTGCAGGACGGGTGGTGAAACCCAAATTCAAGACAGGATCGCAGTATAAGGCTGTTTAGGGGGGGCATGCTCCCTCGGGACAGCTCTGTTATTAGGTGCAGTGTATAGAGCCTGCTGTGGAATCAGCCTCATGCTGCTTTTCCCATGCAGATGCAGAGGGGACTTTTTGTCCAGGGAGAAGGAGATTTCCACCTCTGCAGCATGTTCCCCTAGCTCCGTACAAGGCCCCTCCCAGGTGCTTCTGTTCCAGTGAGGACAGAAAGGGCTGAGGGCAGGGAGGCCATCTCAGCTCCTCCCAGATTGTCTCCCTGCTAAAACCCCAAGAGAAAACTCTAAAAGTTAATACTCCCTGACTTCCCTGGGCTGGCTTGCCTCCCTCTCCCACCACCAGCAGCAGTGAGCAGGGCATCCTTGCCCCTGCATTTACAATGGAGTCATGCATCTGTGGAATTTAGACAAAGGGTGGGGCCTCCATGTAAATGGCCTTGTTCTCCAGACAATTGCTAAGATCCATGATATCTGGGGGCTGGAGCCCCAGGCCTTTTCTGCACGGAGGTGGGAGATACCCTAATCCCACTCCCTGATGGAAGAACCCTAGGGAGCAGTGTACATTAAAATTCTCAGAGCTTCCTGTCCCCTGCTTCTGTATAGGGGGGATGAGGCCTTAAGCTGGTGCAAAGCAATCAAGAGTTACCAAGCCAGGTGTTAAATAGAGAAATTCCTCCTAGTGCACATGGCTAGCATAAGGCCAGTCCATTATTAAAGTCTCACTTTCTCCCTCACTGTCATAGGGTAAGCAGGGCTTTTAAAGTCCCAGCTCTCACCTGTGCCTGGCTCTTCTCTACCTGGATCATGTGACTGTGGGCGGGGAGCAAGGCCTGCTGGGAAGAAGGAAACAGGATAAAGGGTGGAAGAGAGGTGGCAGGAACAGCCCACTGGATGATTCCATGGTAATTAGAGTTTGCAGAGTGCTTAGATATGGCTCTCTGGTAGGAGAGAGCTGACAGAGATCCAGCAGAAGCCTGGGAAGCTCTCCAGACGCAAGGGTTGGCCTGGAGCTGGTGTGTCTCCCTGCTAGCAGAGTAGCCTAGAAAGGACTGTATGGAGGATGTGTAAGAGGGTCTAGGATGCTGGGAAGTGAGCTAGTGTAGGGAATAGCCCCAGTGAAAATGTAGAGGCTATAGCTGAGGAATGCTTTTTTGTTTAGGCTCTCAAGGCTAACAAAAGGGCAAAAGGACCTGGGTTCTTCTACATCTCAGCTGTGCCACCTGAAAAGGCTGCAATGAAGTGACTAAGGACTGTGGTCCAGAGATAGTGAAGTTATCTGTGGAGCACTTAAAAGAGAAGATTTGTGGTGGTTTTGTTTGTGCTCCTGTTTGCCTAGGAAGAAGAGATCTAGTCTGACCATAGGTCAAATTGCCCTACCAGCCTGCGAAAGACCTCTTTGGTGGGAAACTGAGGCACAGATGCATCTGGACATCAGAGAGGTAAAACACATCCATACTCTTGGTTGAAGGAGTGCATGGGGCTTGCTAGACCTTAGCATGAGGGTGAATCTCTTCCCCCTGTACACAAACTGCCAAATAAGGATAAGGGGATTATTTTCATGGGGGTTTGGGGAAGGTCTTCTAGATTCTGATACTCTAACCAGGGTGGGCACATTTAAGAGGTGGCAAGCTAAAGTGTTCCAAAACCTGGAACATACAAACTGTGCTGGCAAGGAAAAAGCCCCGGTGTTTGTGTCTGCAGCCTAAAGCAGTGGTTCTCAAAGCCGGTCCGCCGCTTGTTCAGGGAAAGCCCCCGGCGGGCCGGCCAGTTTGTTTCCCTGCCGCATCTGCAGGTTCGACCGATCGTGGCTCCCACTGGCTGTGGTTCGCCGCTCCAGGCCAATGGGGGCTGCAGGAAGCGGCGGCAGCACATCCCTCGGCCCGCGCCACTTCCCACAACCCCCATTGGCCTGAAGCGGCGAACCGTGGCCAGTGGGAGCTGCAATCGGCTGAACCTGCGGACACGGCANCAGAGGGGTAGCCGTGTTAGTCTGAATCTGTAAAAAGCAACAGAGGGTCCTGTGGCACCTTTGAGACTAACAGAAGTACTGGGAGCATAAGCTTTCGTGGGTAAGAACCTCACTTCTTCAGATGCAGATCCATTACTTGCATCTGAAGAAGTGAGGTTCTTACCCACGAAAGCTTATGCTCCCAGTACTTCTGTTAGTCTCAAAGGTGCCACAGGACCCTCTGTTGCTTTTTACGCCTAATCTAAAATACCTCACAGGGTACTGTGAGATTTAGTTAGTATTGTTAAGTCTTGCCCTAAGTAGCTTGTATATCACTTTGAGGTACAAGGATAGAAGATTGCTATTAATGCTAATGTGTGGCAAGGCGGGTATTTATAGGCTTGTTGCTCTACCAAGGCAATGTATGTTATGAAAGAACATTGCATTAAAGCTGCTGCCATGTTTCTTCTCTTTTTCCAAGAGAGAATTCATTGATTTGTGTGTATGCAGTTCGCTCTGGTATTGTGCGCACAATGTTAATCTCATGCCTGTAGCAAATTCCCTGGAAAGAAGTAGGACTAGGAAGTAGGGATCAAAATCATACTGGAGGTTTATAAAATAAAGGATTACACTCCTCATTCAAGAGATTCTGCTTGTAAATTTTGCTTTGGCTTGCTGCTCAGATTCCATAGTGAGCACCACTGTAAAACACTGATTGCATGCAGGTATTATGGTGATCAGTTAGACATTATTAGATGTCAGAGTATCCTGGCCTGCATATCTCAACTCTTGCCATCTGAACCTATCAAAATGTTTGTCACTGTAACAAGATATCAGGTTCCAGATATCTAGGCAGAAATGCAGAGTTGTTTTGCTGACTCATGCTGATGTCATGTGCTAGGACCCTGAACAGACTCAATTACTCTTACTCAGTGTCACCCAGACCACGTGGGTCCTATTAGTAATTAGCTTAAATCCAGATGTAGACAGGGAGTTAAATCTGTCTCTTTGAGCAGCTGCAGAAATAGAATCCTGCAATAGAAAACTGTAGGACCAACCTTAGGAGAAAGCTTAGTCTGAGGCCGGCTTTGTTAACAATAAAGGCAAATCCCAGACAGGAGTTTAGAACTGCTCCAGAGCAAATGTGCACTGTTAGGAGAAGAGTGGGAGCCCCATCTGCTTACACTCTGCTTTCCACACGTGCTAGGATGGAGCAGGATTAGACACTGGAAACTCTAAATACGATGATGGGAATTCTCCTATTTATTACCGTCTACGTTGTATGATCCCAAACCCCTACTGGCAGAGTTTACCTTAGTATCATGGGGAAATATAAACTGGCCAAAATGGAGATGAGTTAAAAGTGGGTGCAACTACCAGGAAGGAATGTCTCTCTCCTTGTGATGGCCTCACCTTCCAGCAGAATGGGCCCTAGTGCTTGGCATCTCTGAAAATCAGGCCCTTACACTGCAAGCCATTGCTAAAGACAGGGTGCTTTGGGATGCTCCAAGCAAATGTAGATGACATGGTGGTTTGAGAACTTACAGTGGCCTGTCTACAGTGATTCTTCCACCATTGCTGTTGCTGATGAAGCTGTACATGTGCTAGGGCAATAGTAGCTTTCCTTTAAAAACAGTCAATGTAGAAATGGGTAGTGGGAGGCTTGCGTAAATGAAGATGGCGCAGGGCAGTCCGTTTCAATTAGCTTGCAGTTTGATCATTAAAACGTTAGAGGGGATTAGAAGTGGCTTTAATGCTCATTCACACTGGGTCACAATCTGGCTCACTGCTTTTTGATTCCACCAAATCAAAATCCTTACAATAGGAGAGGGGGCAATTATTAATCCAGCTCCAGGAATCCTCACCTCCGGCTCCTAAGTAAAAACACTCTCCCTAGAGTACTGATAGGGACACTTGAAGCCTTGAACCTGTTTCTGTTAATGTTATTTGTGTTAACTGGAGCCATTCATGCACGGTGCTGAGCAGAGAACTGAGGGCATTTGGTACCTCACAGGGCTGGGTGGTAGCTTCCTAGCTCAAAGCAAATAGTAAGGATAAAATAAATGAAATAGCTGGACAGACCATGTAAGCCCCAATTTACAGGCCTGATACAGAGTCCATTGAAGTCAATGGAAATCTTCCCACTGATGGCTGTTTTTGTTTGGTTTTTTTCCTTGAGCTTAAGATCAAGCCTTAACTCACTACAGTTCAAAGTTGTATAATGCCAAGTTTCATAAATTCCAAAGCCTTTTGCATTCTACTAAGATTTAAAAAAAAAAAATCTTGTCTCTAGAAGAGAAAACTGACATAACATTTGCCAAAAGGGTATTTAACCTTTCAAGGATGAAGATACTGTGTTCAAGATGTCTCTCAGTCCTCCACGAGACACAACTATATGTAACTTTCTGCTATTCCTTGTTGTAAATGTCAGCTGATTACCTCAGAATCCATATTACTAGCTTGTCAATCTGCAAGGAGACGAATGAGAAAGCACATGAAGTGAAGGCACTCAGTCTGAAAGCAGACACTTGGCTGGTTCTGTTCTCATTGTCTCTTTACCCTCTGGTAGTTGAAGTGCTACAGTTCTAAGCTGTCACCCTTAGTCTCATTAACAAAAAATAGGACTCAGTACAATACCTCCAAAAAGAAAAAGCCATCCCGTCATTAGAAGCAGCAGGTAGGCCCTGGCAAGAATACTAATAAATCCAGTCATTCCTCCAAAAATCATCAGGATCAGGCTGAGAGGCAGCAGGATTACAAATGTCCCATGCATGTCTAGAGAGAAATGAAAGTTATCAATGTTTCATTATCACTGCCATTGATTGCATTACAGTAGTGCCCAATCAAGATCAGAACTTTATTGTGCTGGGTACTGTACAAGCACATAGTAAGGCCATCCCTGCTCCATGGAGTTTACAGTCTAAATAGACAGGATGAAGGGTGAGAGAAATGAGATGTGACAATGAGATTTTGATCCCTTCACTTAGACTTAGTAGTACTTTATTCAGTGAACAGCTCTACTGATTGCGCTTCTCATTGTGAGCAAGGGTTTCAGAATCTGGCCCATAGAGATCAAGGTGATGGGTTGCAAGCTTCATGTTAGTTCCAGGTCTTGGTTTTCTGAGATTCCATACAACATGGAATATTCTTAGTGCTGACTAACTTCAAAGACTCTGTGATAGGGATGAGAGGTTACTGACATAATGGGACAGCAGATGGCTAGGGTGAAACCTGAAGTGGGTGCTCACTGTCAGATGCATCTCAGAATTCCCTTGAAAGACTCGTGTCAAAGCTTTTAAATGACAATTCTGCACAAGGCAATGGTCAGAGGGCTGAAACTCTTCTGATTCAAGTTAATTTTTCATCCTGTCTCCCATCAGTGTTGCTGATTTCTTCTCTTCAAACGCTGGGCTTTTACCTCCTATTCTCAATTATTCCTGCTTTTTATTGTAAGTGCTGGGGTTGGAGAAGAAGGGGGGAGCGTAGTGTGATGGAAGCAGCAGGGACTGGGATCCAGGGCCCCTGGCATCTCTTCTCATCTCTACCATGGTCATGCAGGGACCTTGGTAAGTCACAGGTTACTGGCCCCTGTGCCTCAGTATCTGGATGTGGGTGATGTGAAGGTTAACTCGTTAGCTTGAAACCTTGGTTTTGCCCACGCACCAAGCCTGTTTGAAAGGCTTTGTGCGAGAAACCAGCACAACGGCTGAGGAGGACAAGCCAGAGGCAGAGTTCAGCGCACCTGCCAATCTCAGGCTACCATTCCTGCCCCTGGATTGTAATAGCGGCCACATTCCCATTGAGCAACCACCCCGGACCCCAGCTCCAGTGCACACTGAGTGCCAAAGGGACTCAATTGATAGCTTCTGTTTCCCAGCCTTTCCCATGTAGTGGTACTACAGGGTTCTGCTATATTTTGGTCCTGCAGCTACTGAAGGGCTAAGAGGACTTGTCCCTTAATAGTTGTAATGCAGTTTGAGATCCATGCATGAAAGGCATTCAGCAGAATAGGCGAGAGCCCCATAAACCACTGGGGTTGCCCAGGGGTAAATCAGGGCAGCATTAATCCACACACATAACAAATTGTGAGCATGCCCACATCATCATCATCTGGAACATAGGCAAGTCCTTTCCCTACCACCTCCTACTAATGCCAGGGCTGTATAATAAATACTCTCCAGCTTCTGAGGACACTGCAGGAATATTTATCCATTAACTTTAGTGACAGCATAAGATTATCTAACCCAGCATGCCTTCCCTTTTCTGCTTAATATTATTTTAACCAGCTTCTTGCTCTTCCACCTTTTGTTGTAGTGCCCTATTCTGTATAGGTTGGTTATGCAGTGTGTGAGACCGCTCTGCCCCTCTCCCCTTGTGGAGTGTCCCCCCGCACATGCACACATTTCAGTCCTTCAGGGGGAAGCAGTCTCTTTCATCTTAGTCCTTCTCAGAACACTGAGCACTTCCACTAGCTCATTGAAACACCTTCTTTGTCCTCAGCCCAGCTCCCTTAATACTTCATCACGTAGATTCTCCAGACTTGGACTCATCTTTGCTGCTGTCCATGGAATCCTCTCCAAAGCCAAAGTTCCCTTAAGTGGTCTGATAGCCTCCCACATGAACCCATAAGCCTTTTGTCCTTACCTTTGTCCTACTTCATCCCAGCCAACCTCTCTATGTACTTAACACGAGTACACTACCCGTGTAATCATAATTTAGCCTTCCTGTGCATAAACCTTATGATCACCTCCAGTTATATAACCACATATTGGATTTTTTAGCCCACCACACCTCTGCCTTGCTTAAAGCCTAAGATGGATGATGATCACCATAGGCGCCGACTTCTAGTTTTCCCCAGGGGTGTTCCAACCTTGCTCTGCCCCCAAGGCCTCACCCTCACTCTGCCTCTTCCTGCCCCTGCTCCGCCCTCTTCCCACGAGGCTCCTGCCCACTCGCTCTCGCTGCTCTCTGCCCTTCTCCAAGCCTTTCCCCATGGCCTGCCGATTAGCTCATCAGGGCACTGCCAAACAGCTGATAGGCAGCGATGCTACTGAACAGCTGTGGCTGATGGGTGCTGACCATCCATTATTTTTTTTTCCGTGGGTGCTCCAGCCCCTGAGCATCCATGGAGTCAGCGCCTATGATGTTCACTTCTTGAAAAACTATTCAAGATTTGTTTTATCCATTTTTCAATGGGTGGCCCCAGGCCTTGTTTACTGCACACTATTCAAACCCTGCTCTGAAGACAGAATTATTAATTTTCTCCTGGGATTTTCTATGTTGTTCATCACTGCAGTGTCAGAAGGCATCACAGAACATATTTTATTTTCAATATCCCTGTGAGATGAAGGAGTGGCTATATCCTCACTTCACAGATGGGGAACTGAAGCACAGAGGTCAAAGGTATCGATTAATTTTGAGTGTATAGGACCTGACTTTTTTTCTTTCCCAGAGAAATTACCATTATATAGCACTTAATATATATGCAAACACAGCTCCTGTTGGCTTCAATTGCAGCTGTGAATGCTCAGCTCTTGTGCAAATCAGACCCCAGGGTCTCAAGTCAGGTCCCCAGAAAATGAGGAACACACAGCTAGTGACCATTTGTGAAAAGTTTGGTTGAAGTGACTTGCCCAGCATCACACAGTCTGAGGTAGAATCCAAGTCTTCAGGATTCAACTTCTTTAACCATGAGGCCATCCTTTATCTTCCTGCAATCCCTTGCCTCAGTCACTGCACACCTTCCACCTTCAACAACTGAGGCAGGGGTCCTACCGACAACAGACTTCTTCACTATACAACCAGGATTCATCCCTAGAGCAGGTCTATCCTGGGCTCTGAACAAGGTAGAATTCCAGTGGCGGGAGGGGAGAAGGGGCGGGAATTGTGATCATGTAATTAAAGACACACAATGCATGCTCGCAAAGGGGCTGAATTAAGGTTGCCCAGATAGGAAATGCCAGAATTAAGGCTAACTTTGAATACCTGACTCTTCAGTCTTAATCTTTTAATGTTGCTTTGTATATAATTATTATAGAGTTCTTAAAGAAAAATGAAAAAATAAATTCCACTATGTGTCATCATACCAACCCCTACATGGGTCATCAGCAGGGCTGGAACCTTTAGATCATCACACAGACCTCTGCTATTTGTGCTAACTATGTAACTGACAGCAATAGTAGGTTATCATCTTCTAGATGGACCTGCAACTTTGCTAGTGGGTTTCACAGTTATTTGCTGGCTGAAGAGGAATGGGGAGAATCTTGGTTCCATTCCAGGCCCTGGAGGGGAGTGTTCTCTAATGGGCACAGACTCTTCTGTCCCCTCCCCCTCCAAATTTTCTTTGTCCACGTCCTGGATCCCTGTCCCAGTCCCACTATCCTTGCTATTCCAGTCTCCACTCCTCAGGTTTCTCATCCCAGTCTCCTTGCTGAGTCAGTACCAGTCTTCTCTTCCCCCACCTCTCTGGTCTGGCTCTTGTCCCCTCTTCATTTGAACTGGACAGCTTCCTCCTTCACACTGGGGGGGGGCCTAGCATGGGGAGCCTTGAAAGACAGGCTCCCTGTTCTCACTTTAGGTGTCTGAACCTGGAGCCAGAAGAGCCCACAGCAGTCTTAGTTGCAATTTCAAGGACAGTCCTGTTCAGCCCCAGGCTGAAACATGCCCAGTGCAGGGAATCTCCAGGAAATTCAATGTTAAAATGTAAGTCTCTATTGAGCATGTGCAAGCAGCAGTATTCCTCCTCCTCCCCCCCACCCCCAAAGGCTTATGACTTGAGCAACTCTTCACAGGGAAGGCAAAAGGCTTATCCCTGATACAAAGGTCATCCTCTGCCAAATTTCAAGTCCCTGCTACAAAAAGTGGCCACTGGAGATGTTCCAAAAAAAGAGGTCTTCAGAACTCTTTGACATGGGCAAAACAACATTTTTCCTAGCCACCCTCTCAGAAACAGCTGAATCATTTTGGCTGAAATTTTCCAAGACAATTAACCATTTGGGTTGCTAGATAACTCAGAATGAAAGTTTGACAAAACTATAAACAACTGAAAGCGGGGTTTTACAATGGGAAATGTTGGGCAACCAGCCCTGCCTACAATAGACCAATAACTAATAATATTCACACCAGCACTACTCAGTTTCCTAGGGGGATCCAACAAATACTTTTCTGTGTCTTCTGTTAATATTCTGTCCTTCTGCTAAATCGACATAGTGTCTTGTTTGCTTTTATTCCCTGCAGCTGTTCACTGGGTTAATGGTTGATCTGAATTTTTTCCATAACCCTTACGTCTCTCTAGCTATCAGTCTTTTAGATAACCATTTCATTTAGTACATTTGCCTTATCTTGAGTCCTTCCTCCCATACTAAATGTTTTACATTTGTCTGTGTTGACCTTTTCACCCTGACCCACTTTGGTGGGGTATTCTAACAGCTGTGTAAATAGAGTTGCTATTTTCCTATTGCATTGAAACTCCCTTCATAAACCTTCTTTATTCATATCCATCTCTCCCCCTCCTAAGATCAAGAAGCACCTACCTACCATGATCTACATAGCTCACCCCAAGATCAAGAAACACACCCTCATTCCCATTGCTACTGTCCACCTGCCCCCAAGGATGGTCAGCAGCCCACTCTGACATCCAGATGCTGAGATCCACCTGCTTGCCCCATTGACACCTACCTGCCAGCTGCTGCTGCAACCCACCTAGTCCCCTTAAATCTTACCTGCCTATTTGGTCCATTCTATAGCATGATATAGGTTGTATGCTGCAGGAGAGAGCAATCGGATCTCTCAGGGGCGTGTGCTCAGAGTGGAGGAGATGAGCACACATGGGGAGACGGGTATGTCTCAAACATGGGGTGGGGGGAGCACAAGAAAGAAGTGACTCTGCACAATGAGTAGCTCACCAACTAACTCCACCACAACCCTGCTCTCCCCACGATAGGAGAAGGGAAACATTCCCGGGGTAGAGGCTGGTATCATAATCCTACGGGGCCATGATCCATGTGGTCCTTCCCCTACACCTCATCCGTCTGCCTTTATCTACATGACCCTATAATGTAGCTTTCAGATGTGGTGCTTCACATGATCATCCCCATAAAATCATTAACCTCAACCACCCCATGTTTAGGCTTCCTGAAGATTAAATGCACTATAGGGTTGCCAGTAGTGGAGCAGAGTTTAAATGTAATGGGCCAGACCTTCAGTTAGTATAAATCAACAGTTCTCCATTGAAGGCAATGAAGCTACACCACATTACAGCAGCTAAGGATCTGGCTCTGACACTTTGGGGTCCACCCAGAACAGGAAGGGGTTATGTCACCACCTGCCCTAGAACTTTGGCCTCTTTGTGCGGTGCAGTTATGGGTTTATTCCCTGACACCAGTAGCCTGCTCATGAGCATAAGGTCTCACTTTGGCTCTCACTAGCCTCGTTATGCTTTGCAGATTGATACCAACTGCCCTTGCAGTCACAGGTCTCCCCAAATGCATTCTTCCTGAGTTCTTAGTTACCAGACACTCAAACGGTTCCCCTCTGATTTGTCACCCCAAAGGTGTGAAACCAGATCCCCATTATCAGCTCACTTTGGCTCTCCCACACTGCACACCAGATGAAAATAAACAAAGTTTGCAGAGAATGCTCTTTAACAGCCAGTGACTCTCTCAATCCACATGCTTTGAATGATGAGTATGACCTGTCCTGAATTGACATACCTCTATTAAAGGAACCTTGGATCTAACTCTAAATGCTGCATTGGTTGGAGAAGTTTAAGACTCCTGAAGATTAAATACACTTGTGTGCATTAATGCAGTTTTTCTCAAACTTTTGTAGTGGTGACCCCTTTCAACTAGCAAGCCTCTCAGGGTGACACCCCCCCCCCTTATAAATTAAAAAAACTTTTTTTATATATTTAACACCGTTATAAATGCTGGAGGCAAAGCGGGGTTTAGGGTGGAGGCTGACAGCTCATTAAGTTATAACCTCACGACCGCCTGAGGGGTCCCGATCCCCAGTTTGAGAATCCCTGCGTTAATGCTTTCTGGTCTTCAAGCTAAAGTTTACATTGGATGCAATCTTCAGCAGATGGATGGTCTCCCCTTAGTGTTACTGATCCCTAAGATGCTCTCTGGAACTTCCTTGGACAGTAGATTGATATGTTTGACCAGCCATTTGTTCTGTTGCCATCTGAGAAACCCTAGGAATCACTTTGGAGCTAAGAGTGCCAAGTGTCAACAAATGTTAAGAGCCAAAGGAGCTTCAAATCAACTCCCACACAAACTAAAGGCTATGACTCAGTATGTCACTTAGAGTTAAACTCTAGTTGGTATTCAGTATGTACCACAGAACCTAACATGGTGTGTTGAGTGGCAGTAATAAAAATATCTCCAAAACTGTCCTGGAACTTAATTCAAATGGCCTGGATTCTGGTAGGGGGGCTGGGAGGAGTGATAATCCTGCATTCCTAGGACACAAGAAGAGCAGGCTCAAGCCCAGCCTTCCGCTTCCAGTAGACACTGAGTCTGATTCTGCTTTCATACTAGTTTTACATCTGCGTAACTTCATTGACTTCTATATAGTTATTTTACTCCTGCGCAGGTCAGAGGAGAAACTGGCCTTTTGGAGGCAAAGCGTAATATCACTGCAACTAAATTAAACGAGTAAAAATGTAATGGCTCAATTCTACCCTCAGAACTGACATTGCTGGGAGTAGCACCATGTAAACAAAGGCTATCATTGGACCTGTAGAATGAGACCATGAGCAGCAAGGCTGACTTCATTCCAGATCTGTTACCTGCTTCTCAGAATGCTGTCCTTCGCTAGCTGATATAGCAGGATAGAAGGGCTAATGAACAGTTGCTTTCCTGTCTCTAGTTTGACTTCAGTGAGTCAAGGTCTTAACGAAATGTTCTGGATTTAAATATAATAAGCATGTTGCAAGAAGAAGTGGATCTGGATACAGTACGTCCTCTTGTACTAAAAGACAGAACCCACTGCAGAGGGAACAGAAATCCACTTCAGGCTATCCTTCTTCCAAATGGATTCGGAAAGTGCTCCATCACTTTGCGAATCCATGTCTAACCATGCAGGCTTGGCTAGCTAATGTTAATCTCCAGTTACAGTCACAGGCAAAATCACACAGACTCTTTAATGCCTTCTCCACCAGAAACAAATTTGAGGGATAGCCTAGGTCAGACGTTCTCAAACTCTGGTCCGTGGACCACTACTGGTTCGCGAGCTCCATTCAGGTGGTCTACAGATAGTTCCCTATAAGGTACGTGCCTGGGCGGCCGCACCAAAGAGAATGAAGGCCCACCCGCCTAATTAGTGGAGCTGCACAGGCATGGCTCCACTAATTAGGTGCCTGGACCCTGGAAAAGATGCACATGTAAGGTGAGGTGGTGGCCTTGGGTGGGGGGGGGGGGGAATAGGGGGTAGGTGGAGGGGGGCAGTGGGGTGAGAAGAGGGGGTGGGGGGAATTTGGGACATGCAGGGCTGCGGCAGCCAGAGAAAGAGGCAACTTTCCCCAGCTCCAGGGCTGCAGCTGCCAGGGAGAGATGGCCCTCCTTCCCAGCCTCAGCTCTGTGGCTGCTGTGGTGGGGGAGAGACCCCCTTCCTTCCTAGCCCTTGCTCGAGGGCTGCTGCGGCGGGGGAGAGAGGCATTAGAAAGGTAAAATATTAAAATATGAGTTGTGTGCTTTTATTGTAGAATAAAAAACCTTAATTTTATTTTTTTATATATATATATCACTTTTATCCAAAGCACTCTACAATAGTTAGCTAACGGTACAAACAACATTTGGAAAGATCATTAAGTGGTCCGTTGAGACCCTCAGCAATTTTCAAGTGGTCCGCGAGGAAAAAAAAAGTTTGAGAACCACTGGCCTAGGTGAAACCCAGGCATCCTCCCAGGATGGAGTACTGCTCTTTCTAGGTGTGGTATTGGGTTCTAGTGGCTTATAAGAAAATGTGGTGATTTGAAATCTCCTAGTTAATTGCGCAACATCAGGTTAAACAATGCATTTAGCATTTATACTTTGTGAATCCAAAGCCTAATGCCCATTTTGTTCCACTTCAATACAGTCAGCCATTGCCTGGGAAACTTTTTCTGAAATGCTGCCATGGAAACTGTTCAGTGATCCAAACTCAGGCCTTCTGGATTGTCATTAAGCTATTACACTGTGCCATACGTGACAAAACTGTCTGCGGAAGGATGCCATTTTAAATAGCTTTTAGAACACTTCTGGCCTCAGTGATCCGTCAATGCAAGAGGCTCAGGTGTGATTCCTGCTGATACCCACTCCATTTCCTGAACAGCCTGTTTTGTTTTTATTTGTTCATTTTTTGTTTTCACTGTTTGTTGGACAATCTCATCAGTCAATCAAACTAAATAATTCAAATGTTTCTGGAAAACAAATGCTAAAACTTACCAAAGTGGTCAAAACTAATTCATTTCAAACTTCAACCAAATGTTTGCAGGAAATTTCTTGCAGTATTTGTCCAGATCTGAAAATATTTTAAAGTGATCATTCAAGATGGAGTTGATTATTGGAAGTAGCCCCTACGAGCGTTTACTGAATTAACTCCATTTACATCAGCTGATTTCCTGATTATGCCAATTTAGGATCTGGCTCTATATTTTTAACTCCATTCTCTGCTTAATCTTATTGTGTTGACTGCAAAAAAAACTATTTTAAGGCGGGGGCGGGGGGAGTTTGGTTTTGAGTGTCTGGCATAGCCATGCCAAAACTATAAAACAGGCAATAAGCATTACTGCCTTAGAAGGAAGAAGAAAATATCATTGTAGAATGACAATACATAATAAAATATGTCCTTCCCTTTCTCTCCCCAAAGCCCCATGTTCTATTTGTTTTGAGTTGAGAGTTTCATTAGCCTAAAACATTCACCTAGTAGTGTGATTCATTTGGAGTAATAGTCACTGCAGATCTCTCGGAGTCTGAGATAATATCATTAAATCACTGAAGAATTTCTGTGGGGAACCAAGTACAGTAGCTCAGAAACAAATAAAATCAGTATAGCATACTAAATACCTATTACACGATTGAAGCTAAAAACACTTAATTATATTAGTTAATTTGTACCATGATGAACTGGCCCTTTAAGAAGCATCGTCCAACTCTGCACTGTTACTGATTTCAGCTTAGAAAGGAGGGGATTTTGGAGACTCTAATTCCAAGGGATCATGGGTACTGTAGGCCTGAGAGCAAGGTGTACTGGGAAAGGAGGCAGAGTCGTAAGTAAGATCCCTTAATTCATAAAGGGAACAAAACCATTCTTGGGACTCTCCAGATGAAAGGGGGGCAGCAGCTCTGGGAGAGGCCTAAAGGGACAGCCACAGGGCTGTGTAAAGTACCAGATGGCAGGGGTGATGCTCTGACTAGAAAGCCAGAGTGATCCAACCCCAGAGAGGGGAATCAAGGGACTGGGCACCTCTGTTATACTCCGGAAAGGGGAGCAGAAATAAATAACTCTTTTTAAGGTGGACTAGTGGCTGGTGGTTGAACTGTCCTTATGCTGGAAAGATAGGTGTCTTAATTTAGCCAGAGGGCTAAATGAACTTAGTTTGAGAGGGAAACAGAGGCAGCAGCTGCTATGTTATCATAACTAGGAGGTAAGACATTGCAGCAAAGATTTATTGTCCCTCTACAGGAAACATTAAATTCCCCATAGCTATATAGCTCCAAGCAAGCTAATGTTAAGAGGTACTTCATGTAAAAATAATCTAAAAAGCTGATCCATGCCCAGCTGCACACACTATTCTCAAAATCATAACAAGGAAAGCATTTTCTCCTAGCTATATGGATGGAAAATGTGTGTGGCCATTAACACCTGATCACTGGATGGCTCTGGAGTGCCTAAGAATGGTAACAAATGAGTTGTGACAGGAAATCAGCCCTTGGCCATGAGGTTTACATTGTTTAAGTGACTTTGGAATTGACAATGATTTAATCATGTTTTGCAGGTGTCTAATGCATTTATTGCTTTGGTGCACACAGTATGTGAAAGCAAACCAGGATTTCAGCCATTAATAATGGTCTTCCCTCTAGACTTTTCTTCACTGTAATCTTTGTCATTTGGTTCCTTACATGCGATCACCCCAGCCCTGCATCTGGATTCACATAGATGCAGAGCTGATTGCAGGTTCAAGACATAAGATGAAAGATCATGGTTGCATTAAAGCGCCTCCCTACAGGCCTGTGGCAGTGCCTATTGGGTTGGACCTCATACGGGGGGAAACTGGATCTGCTGGCATCAAAAGCACCATTTGGGCCAAAAGGCCTCATTCTGCTCAAGCAGCAAATAATTATACACTTCTTTTGACTGTATTTTTAAACCCAAATCAAAATAGAATTGAAAAGCCTTTATCAATTTAGCATTAGAAAATATAGCAAAAAAGCTACTGGCTAAAAGATCTTGCTGTACTAGCAGACGCCCATGATTTGAGAAGGATCTGTTTTGAGGGATCTGCAAACTATATAGCATTCATATAAAATTGAAGTCACTTTTATTAAAATGTGTATATCGCTGTAGCACCCACAAGCCCCAGTCAGCATCAGGGTCCCATAGGGTTGGTGCTGTATATACATAGGAACACATGAGCCCTGTCCCAAATTGATGTTAGTTCAGAAATCAGTTAGGGTTCCTGTTTGTAGGACCTGGTCCTTAAGTTCAGTTCAAAGAGCTATATGGGGGGGCTGGGCTAGCTAATCAGTGCACAGTGGTGTAATACAGGCAGAGACTCATAGACTCTAAGGTCAAAAGGGACCATTATAATAATCTAGTCTGACCTCCCGCATGATGCAGGCCACAAAAGCTGACCCACCCACTCCCAGAAGAATTCTCTCCCTTGACTCAGCTGTTGAAGTCCCCAAATCATGATTTAAAAACTTCAAATCGCTGAGAATCCTCCAGCAAGCGACCCCTGCCCCATGCTGTGGAGGAAGGCGAAAAACCTCCAGGGCCTCTGCCAATCTAACCTGGAGGAAAATTCCTTCCCGACCCCAAATATGGCGATCAGCTGAACCCCGAGTATGCGGGCAAGATTCTCCAACCAGACCCTATGGAAAAAGTTCTTTGTAGTAACCTTTAATATCCCATCATTGACCATTGTTACTAAATTACCAGCGATGGCACGTTATTGACCTATTGACTAAAATCATGTTATCCCATCAAACCATCCCCTCCATAAACTTATCAAGCTTCATCTTAAAGCCAGAGAGGTCTTTCGCCCCCACTGTTTCCCTCAGAAGCCTGTTCCAAAACTTCACCCCTCTGATGGTTAGAAACTTTCGTCTAATTTCAAGCCTAAACTTCCCGACGGCCAGTTTATATCCATTCGTTCTCATGTCCACATTAGTACTGAGCTGAAATAATTCCTCTCCTTCCCTGGTATTTATTCCTCTGATATATTTAAAGAGCGCAATCATTTCCCCCCTCAACCTTCTTTTGGTTAAGGTAAACAAACCGAGCTCCTCGAGTCTCCTTTCATACGACAGATTTTCCATTCCTCAGATCATCCTAATGGCCCTTCTCTGTACCCGTTCCAGTTTGAATTCATCCTTTTTAAACATGGGAGACCAAAACTGCACACATTACTCCAAATGAAGTCTCACCAGTGCCTTGTATAACGGAACCAGCACCTCCTTATCCCTACTAGAAATACCTCGCCTAATGCATCCCAAGACCGCATTAGCTTTTTTCACAGCCACGTCACATTGCCGACTCATGGTCATCTTGCGATCAACCAGGACTCCGAGGTCCTTCTCCTCTTCCGTTACTTCCAACTGATGCGTCCCTAGCTTATAGCTAAAATTCTTGTTATTAATCCCTAAATGCATAACCTTACACTTCTCACTATTAAATTTCATCCTATTACTATTACTCCAGTTTACAAGGTCATCCAAATCTCCCTGCAGGATATCCCGATCCTACTCCGAATTGGCAATACCTCCCAACATTGTGTCATCCGCAGACTTTATCAGCCCACTCCTACATTTGGTTCCGAGGTCAGTAATAAATAGATTAAATAAAATCGGACCCAAAACTGAACCTTGAGGAACTCCACTGGTAACCTCCCTCCAACCTGACAGTTCACCTTTTAGTACGACCCGCTGCAGTCTCCCCTTTAACCAGTTCTTTATCCACCTCTGGATTTTCATATTGATCCCCATTTTTTCCAATTTGACCAATAATTCCTCATGTGGTACCGTATCAAACTCTTTACTGAAATCGAGGTATATTAGATCCACCGCATTTCCTTTATCTAAAAAATCTGTTACTTTCTCAAAGAAGGAGATCAGGTTGGTTTGGCACGATCTACCTTTCGTAAAACCGTGTTGTAATTTGTCCCAATTGGCATTGTCCTCAAGGTCCTTAACTACTTTCTCCTTCAAAATTTTTTCCAAGACCTTGCATATTACAGATGTTAAACTAACAGGCCTGTAGTTACCTGGGTCACTTTTTTTCCCCTTCTTGAAAATAGGAACCACATTAGCTATTCTCCAGTCAAAAAGTACCACCCCCGAGTTTACAGATTCATTAAAAATGATCGCTCACGGGCTTGCAATTTCTCGCACCAGTTCCTTTTAATATTCTCGGATGAAGATCATCTGGTCTGCCCAATTTAGTCCCATTAAGCTGTTTGAGTTTGGCTTCTACCTCGGATACGGTAATGTCAACCCCCACTCCTTTATTCCCATCCGTCTCGCTTCTACTATTCCTCAGCCTTTCATTAGCCTCATTAAATACTGATGCAAAATATTCATTTAGATATTGTGCCATGCCTAGATTAGCCGTTATCTCCACTCCATCTACAGTCTTAAGCAGTCCCACTCTTCTTTCTTTGTTTTCTTCCTATTTATATGACTATAAAAACTCTTACTATTGGTTTTAATTCACCTCGCAAGGTCCAACTCTACACGGCTTTTGGCTTTTCTCACTCCATCTCTACATGCTCTGACCTCAATAAGGTAGGTTTCTTTGCTGATCCCTCCCATCTTCCACTCCCTGTACGCTTTCTGTTTTTTCTTAATGACCCTCTGAGATTCTTGCTCATCCATCTCGGTCTAAATCTCCTGCCCGCGAACCGTTTTCCCTTTCTCGGGATACAGGCCTCTGATAGCTCCTGCAACTTCAACTTGAAATAATCCCAGGCGCCTTCTGCCTTTAGATCCCTAAATATGTTAGTCCAATCCACTTCCCTAACTAGTCCCCTTAATTTGTTAAAGTTAGCCCTTTTGAAATCGTAAACCTTGGTCTCCGATTTAATTCTGTTAATCTTTCCATTTAGTTTAAACTGAATTAGCTCATGGTCACTCGAGCCAAGGTTGTCCCCTATAACCATTTCCTCAACTAGGTCCTCACTACTCACCAAAACCAAATCTAAAATGACATCCCCCCTCGTCGGTTCAGCAACTACTTGATGAAGGAATTCATCAGCTATCACGTCTAGGAAAATCTGAGCCCTATTATTGTTACTAGCATTTGTTCCCCAATTTATATCCGGGAAGTTAAAGTCTCCCATGATTACACAATTCCTATTAGTATTTACTTCCCTAAAAACATTAAATAGTTCTCTGTCCATATCCAGGCTAGATCCCGGCAGTCTATAGCACACCCCAAGCACTATCCCATGGGAGGCTCTAGTAGTTCTTTTACCCAGTGTGTGTTTTGCCCAGACAGACTCCGTCTTATCCATTCCATCACTTATTATTTCTTTATAGTTTACCTCATTATTGACATACAATGCTACTCCCCCACCTTTACCTTTGATCTGGTCTTTCCTAAACATCACATACCCTTCCACACCTGTACTCCAGTCATGACTACCGTTCCACCACGTTTCAGTTATTCCTACGATATCCGATTTCATTTCTTGGACCAGGAGCTCTAATTCCTCCATTTTGTTACCTAGGCTTCTTGCATTAGTGTATAAACATCTTAATTTATGCCGTTTGGCCTCTCTCATATTTGTTATCCCATTTGGTATGGACACCGTACTGCTAGTATGACCTATTAGTCTAGTATCCATCCCCCCGCTCCTCCTTATGTCCAGTCTCGTCCCCCTGGCTATATCTGTTCTTATCTCATGGTCCTCCCTCTCAATGTTATAATCTGGTGCGGAGATTAACTGGACATCTCCCAACCGTCTCCCCCAAATTTCTAGTTTAAAGCTCTTTTGATGAGATGAGCCAGCCTTCCTCCCAGAAGTCTATTTCCTTCCCTACTCAGGTGAAGTCCATCCCGTGAGAACAGTTTTCTGTCCCCGAAAGCCTCCCAGTGGCCATACATCCCAAAGCCCTCTTTATAGCACCACTCCCTTAGCCAACTATTATCATCACAATCCTGTCACCCCTTTGCTGCCCTTCTCTAGGAACAGGCAGAATCCCACTGAAGATGATCTGAGCCTCGATTTCCTTAAGTGTCTTCCCCAGCCTGGCATAATCTCCCTTGATTCTCTCTAGCGAGAACCTAGCCGTGTCATTCGTTCCTACGTGAAGGATGATCAAGGGGTTCTTATCTGCTCCTTTTAGGATCCTTTTCAGCGCTGTACAGCTTATAGTAGTATGAGCATGTTTGCCCAGAGTCAGGTTTCCTTACTTCTTGAAAACTGAAACTCAAGTTTATAGCAGACTTTTGTCAGAAAATGCTAACAGAAGGTGTGCAGTAAGGTATCTGCTGGTGAATTCCCCCTGCAGGTCAGGTTGGTTGTCATCTTCAACTGGGCCCAGTGTGAGGAGCAATTCTCATTAAAGTTGGTTGAAAATTTTTGAAATTGTGTCCATTTTGTGGAGTTAAAAATCATCTCAAATCATTACAGACACTTTTTGCTTACAAAAGCTAGGGGTTTTGGTAAATTAAAATGTATTTCCAATATTTTTTCATGGTAATGAGAGAAATTCCAAAAGTTGATTTTTTTTCCCATTTAAAAAAAATGTTTCCTTTTAGACTCTTTGTTTTTTCCTCCCCCACACCCTCCCCCCACAATGAAGGCAGCTCCTCTCCTCCCTCTCTCTCTCTCTCTCTCCTCACCTCCAAAACCAGAAACAGGAAATCACATTAGCAATTTAGGACAGACTTTTGTTTTTGCTGCTAGCTGACAGACACCTTTTAAAGGGAGCTCTCACTGGCAAGTGCTGTTTAATCGTAAAGGTAACCACAGGACTCTAATTACTATCTAGATTATGATAAATGCATCTTGAATGCTAGTGCTTTCCTTTGTCCTACTGTAAAGGAAAAGCAACACCAGGTATTGCAGAACAACCTTTCCGTTCTGCAGAAGGTGATCTTCCCTCTGTATCACTGTTGAACCAATGCCCCAGCACAGTATTAAGGTAGCTAACTGCCAGGAGTTCTGTCTTTCAGATTTGATTTAATTCTCACAAGTAGTTAACAGTTTAGGTTTAAAGAGTCTATGGTCGGCTTCTGTAATAGTCAGTGTCCTGACTGGTTTATACTTACGTAACTGTATCCTGACTAATGTATCTGAATTTCCCCCTGCAATAGTAGTTGGCTACAATATTTGCTTTCAACTTCCACCTGTAATCGTTGTGCTCCAGTAAACACCTCTGTTAGCTAAACCAAGTGATCTGTATATGAGCCATTATTAATGGCTCATAAATTTTTGGATGCACTATATAAATATAAGCTATTTTGCTAGTGCAAGCAAGTTTCAGGCCCTTTGTATGGCAGTATTTGTATCTACCGCCACATCCTGTGCTGCTGTTGGCAAAGTGCATTCTTGCAGAAATGGGCCCAAAAGCACAATTTGACCTGCACTCTCCATATGAGGCCAACAAGCTTCTGTCATGCCACAAAGTCAAAACTGTAGGAAAAGAAACGATCGGTTTCTCTAAAGTAGAGAAGAAGAGGCATGAATGAGATCTTCTCTTCCATCACCACCACCAAGTGCTACTATTAGCAGGGCAGAGGAAAACCTACATCTCCAGTTGAGAGGAATTTTAGAAATTGCTGTGCGGGAACAAATGACTGGTTTATCTTGTCCCATATCTGACAGTGGCCAGTGTTTTAGAAGAATGTATAAATATCCCATGAGGTGTTTGTGGGGTTGGAGGGAAAATGAGAAAAGTGGAAAGAGAGGAAATGGAAGCCTAATGTAGAAGAAAATGTAGCTCGTGTCAATTCCATTAGAGAAATTGCTTGAGTAGCTTAACCATGTGCAGAATGACTTCTCCTATTATCAAGGTTAACAAGACGTGAGGTGATTACCTGAATAATGGCACCGGTAGCACAAATAGCTTTGGCTTACACACCTGATCTTTTCCAAGTTGTCAGGACTCAGCGGCTCCTGAGCTATTAGAAATTTGGGGGAGGGAATGCTAAGGCTTTTGACACTTCTGCTTTCACCAGCACTCCTGCTCTCATTCATGCCCAGTGCACAGATTTTTCCCAGGCCTTCTTGACACATCCAGTTCCATATTCAGCCTGAAACCAAAAGTGCCAAAAATGGTATCTGAACATTTACACACCAGTTGTGTGTGTAGCTACAACTTCAGTGTGCTGCAGCTGTCTCTGTAAGAATTCTGCCTTCTAGGGCTCTGATCTGTGAGAGGATATTCAAGATGGAGAACCACAGAGTGAGAAATCTCTACTTTCTCTCTCATGGAGGGTTTATAGTCATTATTTGTCTTGCTGCATCTGAAATATGTCTTTCCATATGGAATGGGCATGCTGTGCTCACTACCTATGGAAGACATAACTTGGAGTGGGGGGCTGGGCTGCTAATTTCAGATCCAGAACCTCACATTGCCAAAGCTCATGGGTGTTCATATCTGGCTACAGCTCTAATTTAAAATGCTTCTGTTAGAGCTAGATTCTAGAATGGGCAATGGCTGAAAGACACTACTTATCTTCTCTGACCTTTATTTTCTCTAGGCCTGACTAGATGTTTGGAGAATCCCTGTGATGAGAGATGTATATGGAAAGGGACTATGTAAGAAGTGGAGTTGAATTGCGCCTGTACAGTTTCCACGTGGTAACTGAAGCCTGACAATGATAATTTAAATGTCAGTATTGATAAATATATCACTTTTGCTGTAAGCACATGAAGGAGGATCCTATTGGCCCTGATCTAAAGCCCATTGAAGTGAATGGGAGTGTCTCAGTTGACATCAATTGGCTTTAGATTGGGTTATTAAGAAGAACTTCCCAATCATCTGTGCATGGCATCTGGCTTCTGAGGAAACCGGTTTGTGGATGGAGCTTAGGAGAGCATCACTACTTTATTTTTATCAGTTCAACCCCTGACACGGAAAGAGACTTTGATAACCTGACACTTTTTCAGAGTGGGGACAGAGCATGCTCAGGGGATGGAGCAGAACCATGACTGGGGCTGCTGGCCCCACTGATCAACTCCTCCTCCTCCTCTCTCGCAGTGCCTCCTGCACACCCTGGAGCAGCTGTTCCCTGGCCTGCAGGAGGCACTGGGAGGGAAGGGGAGGAGCAGGGGTGGGGCGGGGCGGGGTGGGGGAGGGAAGAGATGGGGCCTTGGGGGAAGGGATGGAGTCGGGGCAGGTTCAAGGACTGAGTGGGGCAACTTGGGGGTCCGTGAAAAAATTTAAATCAAAATGGGGGTCCTCAGGTTCCTAAAATTTGAGAACCGCTGCTCTAGCTGATACATCAGTGATGCACCCCTTAAGGCTGCTTGCCTATCTAGTTGACTCAACAATGGCCTTTAAAAAAAAAAAAAAAAACATGAATCTGTATCCAAATGTTTTCCAATTTATTTAATCAGCCAATCTTACCAGCTCAGAGTAACTTAAATGTAAGTCAATTCTGGACAAACTGTTATACACCTCTACCTCGATATAACGCTGTCCTCAGGAGCCAAAAAATCTTACCGCATTATAGGTGAAACTGCGTTATATTGAACTTGCTTTGATCCACCAGAGTGCGCAGCCCCACCCCCCTGGAGCACTGCTTTATCGCGTTATATCCAAATTCGTGTTATATCGGGTTGCGTTATATCAAGGTAGCAGTGTATTTATTACAACCAAGTTCCAGCATCTGTGTGGAGCCCAAGTAAATGGATTGCATAAAGGCAGGTATAAAGTCTAATTCTGCTGAAATGCAAAACCTCTAAACTCAGTTTGTATTATATTCTAACCAAACCTTTATTGGAATGAGTCCTTCTAACTGGGCTGTCTTTCATCATGCTAACCAATTAGCATGTCACTTCTAAATAAACTGCTAGTGTCCATGCAAAATATGTAAGGCACTCTGTAAGTTAGTGGCCATTCTACATGTTTTCTACTAATGGGAATTGAACTAGTATGAAAAATTCTTTTATTCTTTGAGATACGCAAATCTCCTCTAAGTCTAAACCATCATTATAAATCCAATTTTATTCATGTCCATTCTATCCCCTCTTTCTCTCCCATTTCCTGACAGTTCTGAAGACCTGTTTCCTTGTTTCCAAACCAACAAGATTTGTCTAATCATAAGCAGAACCCCCCTTGTATTCTACGACTCTGTGGCTGCAGAATCTAGCTCTTGCTGAAAAATTGTGCTTTGAAATCTAAGCTTTGTTGCTTAAATTACACTTCTAGCCCTCACAATGTGAAACTAACTTCCAAATGTGAATTAAGTGCCAACCAGTACACTGCTTTTCTGTGTCTGAAAACAGCCTGAACTAGCTGAGACACCAGAACGGAGGTGTTAACTGTCCAGTTTGTTTCACTGGGAAGTTTCCTGTAAACCCTCATTTAAATGCCAACAGCCAATCACTTTGCTACTTCTACCTTCCAAAGTTGAAGATCTGACCCTTCCCCACATCTCCTGCTGACAAAACCTCCAGCTTCCCCCTGCCAACTGCAGTGAAGCCTCTTTTGTCCATACAAATATCTATGCATATTGAAAATGGAACATGTAGAGGTTTGGGGTTGGGACTCAGTCTACCTGCATTGCACTGGACACTGGGATCCCAATCCTATCTGGGTGCTCTGGCTGCTATTGCAACACAAATAACAATAGGCTAGTGTATGCTCAATAGTACAAGGCTTACTGCGCTTGGTGCTTTATTTGTTTTCATGTTTAAATCTAACTCCAGCTTCCGCTGAATTGCTAATCTGCTACACTGGAGACCCACCACAACCAGAATCCTTGCTGTAGGACTTGGGTCCAGCTTGCCAGGGGATACCTGGGTTCTTGATCTCTGGCTTTTAGAGTGGTTCATCCGCACCCAGGACACAACTATTGTCTTCAACCAAAATGGAAGGCCCATTGGTGGGGCAGAGGGTGCCATCCTAAAATAGTCGAAAATGGAAACCCTGCTTGACCAGTTTGCTCGTGGCTCCTGGCATTTGTAGAGGGAGCAAAGACTATATTTACTTGCTGAATCAACTTCAAGTGTGCTCAGATTTCTGAGGTGGGGTACTTGCTACACACTGAGCTTTGAGGCACTGTCCTTCATTAAGGTCCCCCCTCACACTATAAGAGCACCTAGCATTTTAGCTGTCACATTCCCATTTACAGTCTGGATTTAAAATTTATGAGCAGTGGAACTGCCATACAAGGAAAAGTTAATGAGCAACTTAGTGAGGTCTGCTGAGGTCTGGTCATAGGTTTTGAAGGACCTTATGCAAATTAATATGTGCGAGACCCATCCAGCTTCCTCATTACCTGGGACCAGGCCTATACCTCCATGTACATAACCCCTGGCTATCTCATGCCTGCCTGCTATCCCTTCCCATCTAAGTAAAAGCTTCTGCAGTCTGTGGTGACACAAACATAGCCCGGGAAGACAGGAGGTGAAGCCAAAAGACTTGTTGGTCCTAACTCAGATGGGAGCCATGGGACAATGGATGAGGAATTGGGAATGGGATCTGGACTGAGAGGTTGCTTATGTTATAACAGCTGTAGGAATGGAGCCTTACCTGCATAAAAGCTTCACCCTTAGGGTGAGAGAAGTGTACTGAACAATTGCATTCTCTTACTGTATGATCAGGTGCCCACTGAGTACCATTTTACAGGTCTTGGTGAGTGGAAACTGCTATAGCTTCTTACTATGGCCAGGGTATCTCATTATAGTAGATCATCTGGTTGGACTTTGTTGATCACTGATCTACTTTTGTATAGTCATATTTCATAAGGGGAAGGACTTGTTGGCACCACATTGACATTAGAAAATATTTCAGGTGGTTGCAAAATAAAGATGGCTCCTTGTATCTTCACCCTGTCTCCTTCAGCTTCTGCACATGAAAGATAACCATGCTCCACTTTTGAAAATAGTGTCTCCCAGGCTGGAGTATGCAAGCCATACATAAAATGTGTGTGGTCTAATTCCAGTTATACAAACTTGTATCTCAAAGACATATGGTACCTGTTGATATGTTTCTATCTGTTCTGTAGCTTGCAGCTAGCAGGGGCTTGGGAGAATTGAAATATTAAGATCACCAAAGTATATTATGAATCTTAACGTGCATGCTGCAAAATACATGCAGCAGCACATAGATGCTAGCTGAACATTTTGAAGAAGAAGATGGAATGTGGAGCCCTGTGGAATTATTTATTTTTTTAGATTTTTTTTTTTTTATTTTTTTTTTTTGAGTTTTATGTTACTTCATTTTATGCCCGTAAGTGGTGGTGCAGGGTTGCAGAGTGAGTCTTCAAGGGCAGCTCCTTTCCAACCCAGTGCTCTGGGAGTTGCAACCTGGTGCAGTGCTACTCAAGTTTGACTTGGCTGCCCCTCTGTCATCATGGCAGAAGGACAGCTGGGCCACACCTAAGAGACACTGTGACCCCTTGTGCCAGGTTGCAGTGCCACATACTCAAATTTGACCCAGCTGCCCTCCGCTCCCAGTCATGATGCTGCTGTGGGGTGAGGTTTGTTTGTTTTTTAATTTTTAATACTTTTTTGGTTCTATTTCATGTTATTTTGCATGTCTGAAAAATACAGAGCTCTAACAGTATGCAATCTTTTTTCAGGTAAAACACCCACTGATATCAAGGGGCTTGATCCGCCACTACCTTGTACTTTACATAATCACTTACATCTATGCAAAATGACTAGCATGGGCAATATCAGTTTACAACTATTTGTGCAGGTATAAATTGCTACACAAGGTGCAAGCCAGTGGAGAATCAGGCTCAGTGGGACTGCAGAACTGAGCCCAAATACCCACTCACAAGAGGACTTTAGTGCAAACTGGAATGCCATGTCAAAATATAGAAAACTAATCTAGTTAAGATTGTCAGTCCGTCTTTGTTTGTTTAAAAAAAAATCCCATGGGAAATAGACATCCTGCCTGAGTCTGCTGTTTAATAAAAGCATCTAAAGGCTTGTGAAGAAAACTACACTTTGGGGTACAGTTTAAATCAAACATCAGTAGCTCAGAGACAGAAACATCTCTGACATTTTAAAAAAAAATTCACCCACAACTTATCTTTTGTTTGCCAATCACCAGATGCTTGCCTGCCATATATATAGGCACTATCTCCTTTGTCTTAAGTGCCATGATGTTTACTTCTAATGGTAACAATCAACAACTGGTGATAGGCATTTCTGTAGGGTAATGAAGGCAATAATGCTGTCTGCACTTGACACCAGCTATGCCAAGTTTCAGGCCCTATCAGCACACGAGGAAACAGGCCAAAAAACTCTCATCTTATGGAGCTGCCTTCCATTCATTGTAGTGGATGGGAAATAGAGGGGCTTTGCAACTTCCCAGCCTGCCCCCGGCCTAATCTGGCAAGGTTGATGGGAATTGGAGCCATTTGGCACCTTGCAGGATTAGGCCCATAAGAATAGACAGGCTGTGTGGCCTCCTAACCCTGCAGAACCCCACACAAGATTCACTAGGAAATCCTACAGATGTCAGGCCAAGTAAAGCTGGTGTGCAAGCAAAGTGACTCTGCACTACTGCCCAGCCTTCTTTCATGGTAGCATGGTTCACTTGGGAGCCATGCTCCTATTTGTTCTCCAGTCCCCAAGAAAACATTGGAGAGGTTTCAGTGTGGAGGAGCAGCAGCAGAAGAGAAATGCTGGTCCAATCAGCCTTCTCCTACAATGCAATATCTCTTAGGATTGATGGGGTAGCCAATGCCAGGTACAAAAACACAAGAGTTGGTGGTTCTTTGTTGAATCCTCCTTATAACTCTGTAATCATGTGGTGTCGTTTTATTTCCATCTGTAGTTCTCAAAGCACTTAACAGGAGGGATTAAATGACAAGGAAACTGATGCACAGAGAACTGACTTATCCAGGGTCAGAGGTTAAATAGTTGCTAATAGTAAAATATCACTAGTAGATCTTTCATCCTGAGCAACAGCCAACTATTTACTTCATTTGAATTGAGAGTGCTTGTTACCTCCTACGAGGTGCTCGGCAGCTTGCAATATCAAGCCCTAAATTGTGCACATCCTATTGTCAGTACTGAAGATATTTCAGGTCATACACTGATGCACAATCACCTGGGTCCAGACATGATCCTATTGAAGTCCTTTAGGAACACACTTGACATCAGTTGAGCTATTAATAATATTCATTGTGTGTGACAGCACCTTACAGCCTTGTTCAGGGATGAGGGCCCCATTGTGGTAGGTGCTGTGTACACACCTAGTGAAAACCCTGTCCCAAAGCGCATACAATATATCCCAGACATAGGTCCTTGCTTTCTTCCCATGTGATGCAGGGGGGTGAAGACATGCAAATAATATAAAAGTTACTCACTTAAGAGTTGTTTGTGCGAAGCAGTCATGTTTATGTTCTCGTACCAGAAAGGGTTCATCAAAGGGAAGCATTTGCTCCTAGCTAATAGAGAAGGGGGAAAAATAGTATGCAAAGTTTGTATTGCAAATGAAAATAGAAGACTTTAGCGTGTGTTCTCAACATGTGCATACAGATCCTTCTACGTCCTCCCCTTAAGCAGTTATTTTTGTGTGTGGAGAATAAGGGTGAGAATTTCAGTACTGGCCTAAATGTGTTCCCACTGGGTGAAATCCTTGTCATTGACTTCAGGAGGGCCATACACTCATTGATTCCAATGGTGCCAAGATTTTGCTGAATGGGAGCAAAGGTCAACCCTGATGCTTTTGAAAATCCCACCTGAACGCTTTTTCATAGCCAGGCAACATTAATCACTGTGTGTGTTTGTGATTTTATTTTAATTTAAATTAATTCAGATATCATGGTGATTTGCATGCCAGGAGAAGGTAAATAGAATGGAAAATCCTATCACACCAGCAAAGGAGTTTATCAGCCTTCCATTATAGACCAAAGCTATAAAATATGCTCCAAGATTCAATTTAAATATATCCTCCTTTAAAATATCGCTGTTGGTCATTTTAAATCTTACCATTTGGGGCTAAAGTTCAAATTATTCCTTTTATCTAAAGAAAAAGGCAAAACTGGCTTACGTTCCCCCCCCCCCAGTCAACCCAAGCATTTAAACCCACACAATTTTACATTTTAATACAGAGGGCATGAGATGCCTTTCTTAATTTTGGTTGCATTTATGATGAAAATGTATATGATTTTTTAAAAAGTTTTACTTACATAAAAATACATGTTTGTACTTCTTTTGAAAAGTATTATTGTAAACCCTAAGACTCGGGGGGAAATGGGTTATGTTAAGAGGCCAGAAAGCTTCATAACCTCACTGTCTTATTGCCTACTGTACCTAGTTTGTGCAGCTTTTCTGGTACATATGCCACCTAATCAATTGGTGAGATTCCTAAAGTACCTAAATACAGATAAAGAGATGCAACTCAGGCTTTTAATCTTCCTCACTGTACTTATTAGGCCGTGGTAATTGTCATAACAATACCTAGGTACTGTGTGTATTTAATAAGCCTCCTTCATTAAGGGGGGAAAGTAGCCCCTGTTTCAGGAGTCAGAGATGCAGTGCCGGGGGCAGATTTTCCAGGCAGTGTCAGGGATGGGGACACACTCCACCCAGTAGCGTTGTTCAGTGTGACTCTGAGAGCTGACCCCAGCCGCTGAGGGGCTGTGCCCCTCGAAGGACACTGCAGCTAGCTGCCCTGTGGATCCCTAGAGGGCCGCAGGAGGTCGAGGTGTACTCACGTCTGCAGGTCCGCCAGAGTCCCGAGTGCGAGCTCAGCGCCCCCGAGGAATTGTTTGACCGCTCCAGTTTGGAGGCATCGATGATGTACCAGAAGTCGGTCCCTATGGCTACCACCAGGAAGATGAAACTTAACACGCCCGCCAGGGCCACGAACACGGCGAGGCCACTTAACTTGATCTTCATGGTGCTGCTGCCTTGAGTCTCCGGCTGCCTAGCTCCTGACGGGGACAGCCCCGGCACTGAGCGCGGCCAGCCGTGCTGCGCCCAATCCGCCCCCCTTCCCCTCGGCTGCAGCGCGAGGCTGTCGGCAGGACCCAGCCACGTGCAGCTCCCGCAGCCCCGGCTCCGGTCCCCTCCCAGCCACGCCAGGCGGGAGGCTCGCTTCGCCCGCGATCCCAGCCACGAGCGCCGCTTGCCGCCTGCAGCCCCAGCCCTTCGCCTTCCCCCGAGCACGGCCGGCAGTGAGCGGAACCGCTGCTGTGTCTGCGCTCCGGGCAGCTCCCCGGCCAGCAGGCTCTGGGCCAGCCCTTGTCCCACCTGCCCCCTCCCCGGGCGAGCTGCGCTGGGGCTGGGCGCACGGGTCAGCACCACGGACAGCTCCGCCGCAGAGTCCCGCCTCGAGCAAAGGGGCGCGTTGGCCACGTGTAAGGCACGGGGACCAAATCCCCTGGGAGAGCGAAGCAGCCCGATGCAAGGGCAGCAGCTCCCAGCCCAGCTGGCTTTCTTGCTGGGAGCAGTTCCTGCTGCTGGGGGAGATCCTGCAACACCCCTCCCCTCTGCACTGGCTCTCTCAGCCCTGCCGGCGTCTCCTGCTCTCCTTGGCAGTTACACTGTACGTGCATCTGCCCTGCTCTCCCTCCAGCCTTTCCGTGGCAGGCTTGAAGGACCGGTCCAGTGTCCTCACGGCAGCATTAAGGGGGGAACTTTCCTGCCCCTGTGCTTGATGCCAGGAGCAGAAGTCCTTTGCATGCAGCAATGCCCTGGGGACTGGATAACTGCAGTTGAGAGCAATCTTAATCGTGAGCCCCTGGTTCTTCCTTAACAGGTGAATGCCTGCAGATGTTGTTTGTTCGCTAATTACACTGCTCTACAGACAAAATGTTTCTGAAATAAATGTAGTCAAACTTTACTAATTCTGGGTCACTGAGAACGAAAATGATGCTTAAAATTGTTGATTGGCTCTAGTTTTCAAGATATGCTATTGGGTCAGTATATACTACCCTTAACTTGGGAATGGTGGAGGATAAGTGAGTTATAAAGGGAAGGGATCTCAATTTAAACCAGAAATGACTAAAATACATCTTTGACTGGATCTATGAATTAATCTATGACTGGGTTTGGACAGTACTTGCTTTTTAGGCAAAACAATGAATGATGCAATCTGAAGCTGGTATTGTGTCATACATGATATGAATTGCATCATGTTATTCCTAGAAGTCATGGATGATGCAATCATAACGAAGCTTACATCACTCTGCTGAACAAATTGCCCTATATCAGCTGTAGAAATCATACAGTGTCGTGCTCTCTTATTTGTCAGTGTTTGATTTTGCAAAGGGACACATTTCTGTTTAGCCAAAGTGAGCAGAGATGCCTGATACTTGTGTGAACAGTGCAGATAACTTCTGCTATGTTTGTGGTGAAGTGACTTTTGCATCACAAAAGCGCAATATAATCACTATGGTTAAGAAAGCCTATCACCTGCAAAATTGGAGATCAGAACAAGAGGTGGGCCCCACACATATGCTGCACCACTTGTGCAACAAATCTTCACCAGTGGTTGAACAGGAAAAGGAAATCTATGCCTTTTGCAGTGCCAATGATTTGGAGAGAGCCAACAGATCATACCAGCAATTGTTACTTCTGCATGGTGCCTCCAGTTGGGAAAGGTGTGTCAAAGAAGAAAAAGTGGACTGTGCATTATCCAAACATTCCATCAGCTATACACCCAGTACCCCACGGAGAAGGACTGCCGGTTCCTGGTGCACCAGAATCATTCTCACTTGAGTCAGATGAGGAAGAGGAAGAGGATGAAACTTCTGGTCCTGACAGTCATTGGAGCCTGGGAGGAAAAGTGTTCAGCATCCACCACTTGTTGAATCAAGGAAGATTTTGTTACCACCCTTACACATCAAGCTGGGTCTGATGAAGAACTTTGTCAAGGCCATTGACAAAACACAAGCAGCTTTCAAGTACCTCTGTGGAAAATTTCCAAGGTTAAGTGAAGCTAAGATAAAGGAAGGTGTCTTTGTTGGTCCTCAGATTTGTGAACTTCTTCGAGATGATGCATTTGACCATGCACTGCGTGGCAAGGAAAAGACGGCATGGAAAGCCTTCCAGTTAGTGGCAATAAATTTTCTCAGAAACAACAAGGCAGACATCTACAGGTTGTTGGTGGAAAACCTCCTCAAGGCATACAAAAACCTTGGTTGCAACATGTCACTGAAGATACATTTTTTGCACTCTCATCTAGATTTTTGTCCACCGAACTGCGGAACAGTGAGCGACGAGCACGGCGAGCGATTTCACCAGGACATTGCAACAATGGAGAAACGCTATCAGGGCAAATGGAGCCCATCAATGCTTGCAGACTATTGCTGGACAGTGACAAGAGATGCTCCATTTAATGAATACAAGAGACAAGCCAAGAAGCGCCAAGTAGACACTGAATAGGACTAAACTATGTACATAATAGTTTTTTGCCTTTTGTTTCATAATAAATTTTATTTATATAACCCTTTTGCTGATTTTTAAAGTGTTACATAAACAGGACAGGTGAAATATTATCATGTAAAGCAACCATAAACATATGAAAAGACCTAGGTTTACAATTTATGATTAAAACTCTACTATCTACACAAAATACATAGACATAAAATGTAAAAACTTAAATATCTTAGAAACAGTAGCCAATCAGTTGTTTTAATTGTCATATTTGAATTCAGCACATCAAAATACATAATAAATAGCACATTTTATCTCTGAAGCAGACGACTTCTCAAAAATTGTAGACCAGTGTTACTTGGCACTTATATAGCCCTTTTCATCAGTACCTCTCAAAAGAGTTTTAAAGGAGGATGGGATTTGTTGGGGTAGGGTTGTCATCGTAAGCCTCCCTAAGGGGTTCGAATACTTATTAGAAAATAATGGGAATTCAGTATCCAGATCTCCTAGGAGCTTTGAAAATCTCAGCATAGCTGTCTCACACAGGAATGGAAAATCTTCCCTTGGTGCAAATCAGACTCTTATTTATGGGGAGGATGTGGGAGCACAGACTAAAACAGTTTGTGAAGTGTTTGAAAATGTTTTCTTACATTTGAACACTTTTGTGGGTCTATTTTTCCAGCTAATTCATGATGAAATGTACTTGGTTTTTTGTTTGTTTGTTTGTTTTTGGCCTTTCCAAATGTAGGTCTAAGTGAGGTGGGTTTCTTTAATCCATTTCAGAATGGAGGGGGCAACGAGGGAAACATGCTGCAATACATACCTTTCAGGTAGTGTATGGCTCAGCTCTATGTATCTTGCAGTTAGGAAAAAAAGTCACTGAAAATATGAGCAATGAGAGCAGCTGTGACTACACATCTTGTAAGAGGGAGCGTATTTCTAGTGGTCAGAGAGCAAGCCTAAGAGCCAGCTCTTCTGGGTTCTGTTTACAGTTCTGCCATTGAGTCATGTGCTAGTGACCCTGTGCCTCAGTTTCCCCATTTGCAAAATACTGGTTGTGGTCACCCATAGATGTGTTGTGTGGCTTAATATCCATTAAGTGCTTTAAGATGGCCAGACAAAATATTCTCACTATGTGCAAAACATTTGCTATTTCATAATATATGGACACTATAATGTTACCAAAAGACATTGATGACAACAGTATGATACATCCTATTTATCATTCTGCTCTAGATTGTGTCCAGTAACAAAATAATCAAATGTAGGTTTAATACCAAGAATTATGCATTTTTGCTACCTCTTGAGTAAGTACCAATTTAAATATGGATTAAAAACTGACCCTGTTTGCCAAATCATTGCTACCTCTGACTATCCCCTTCCAATAAAGCACAAGGTGCAGTGAGCATCTGACTATATAAAGCTGTAGTAAACTCAACATGCTTCAGTGGGTACGGCATCTGAGAGCATAGATATCTCAGATGTGTGCATCTCTTTCCATCACAAGATTTTCTGAAAGACTAATGTGCATATGATAGAACAAGTGTGTGCCTCTGAGTGACTCAACATGTTGGCCATGCTGCTACCTTATCTCCTGCTTATGGAGCTGAGCCAATGACTGAAGTCAGTTGATTTCAGTCACTTATCCGGATCAAATCGCACCAGTGCAATTTTATGCTTAAACCAGTGCAGAGCATCTACACTGGAGACTCTCTTTGCTGTAGCTACACAAGTGTAAAATATATACATCTTATAGACAGGGCCTATGAGGCATTTTCTTTTCTTGCTGAATGTAATTCACTTTGAGTCTCAGGGGTCTTCCTAGGTCGAACACCAATCATTTACAAACAATCTGGATTTACTTGCTCTCTGAAATAAATCTATTTTAAGAGTGCCTATCACAAGGCAGAGTTTGTGACATAATTATCTATTCCATGTCAATGGACTGTCATAAACCTAAGATGATGATCAGAAGGAAAAGCTGCCTTATGCAAAGGAGAGTCCTTACTCAAATGCAATAATCTTCAAAATCAGACAGATACTACTTTGTAGCATGCAAACAGACTTATGGATATATTTTGATAGCATCCCAATAGACTTTCCTTATTAGACAATGTGGTCAAAGGTTACAATGAATCATGTAGTCATACTTTTTATTTGCTCTATCAGTCTTTTCAGACATACAAAGGAGAAGTGCCATATAAAATGTATACAAAAGAGGAGAAATGTTATTAGCTTATTTTTCATAAATATAAACCAGAAGTGTACAAACCCCTTCATACCAGCAAATCCTTAATTCAAAGTCACTAATAAATGCTTTCATTCTTCTCCTAATGAAATCCAGAGGAGTAAAGGATGTCAGAGAATACAATTGCTGAAATGACTGATCCAAACACCATGGGTGGCAGGTATAATAGACCAGGGAAGGCTAAGCCTTCCCTAACCCAGGCTATGGCCCTGCCCACCTCTGCCCCAAAACCCCACCCTCGCTCCCCTTCTCCCCTGAAGCCAGCGGAGGCTCAACTCAGACCAGTGGCCTGGAACTTGGGGCTTGGGCTGGCTGGTGGCCCGGGGGTCGGGCCAGGGGTCAGGCTGACCAGGGGCCAGGGCTGGGTTGGGCTGGCCAGCTGCCCAGGGTAGCTCAGGTCAGCCCGGGGTCAGGCCAGTGGTTGGGCCGGCTGGCGACCTGGGGCAGCTTTGGCCGGCCGGCGACTCAGGACTCGGGGCAGCTGGGCTGGGCTGGTCTGGGGCTCGGAGCGGCTGGGGCTCCTTCGGCCGCAGGGGGGTCTTGGGGCTGCAATGTGTGAGGGGGGGCAGGAGGGGCAGGGCCTCAGGCAGAAGGGGCAAGGGCAGGGGCTAGCCTCACTGAAGGGAGGGTTCACGCCCAAAACACTAGAGCTGGACTAAATTTCAGTTGTTTGGGGGATTCCCCCCTTTTTTCCAGAGACAGGGAGAAAAATACTCCTCAAATTTTTCATTTTGTTTTGTTGAAAAGTTCTATGAAAAGCTTTGTACAAAAAGAACATTTTAGTTTCTTTCTAACGTTTTCCTTCAGCCCTAAAACTCATAGCAGTAGCAAGCTGTGCCATTACATGAAATAACTGCATGTATTTCTCCCATATTTTCACAGTGGAGGAAGGCAGATTCAATTCATATCTCAGAACAGTATGCCAAGCAATAATGAGTAGTGGTTGTTTAAAAAAAAAAGTACATGCAGGATTATTTATGGTGTCTTTCTTAGCAGCTTCTGATGAGGAGTGTGACCCAGTTGTTTTGTGTGCTGTACAATACATGGTAAGAGTGAGTCCCTACCCTGAAGAATTTACGGTCCTAAGGCCCTAATCCAGCACGCGCACATACTCCCACACACAATTTAGGCGTACAAGGAGAGTTAACTGTAAAGCTAAATCACTGTGGATGTCTTTGCAGAATCTGGGTAAACATAAACATAGCAATTAATATCTTGAAGTAAACACTTAGTGCTTGTACGATTAGGTCATAATGATAGATGAGCGAACATGCAAGGATATATCAAAGGAAGATTAATTTCCATATCAATGTGGTCTATTCAAATGTAAATCCTTGTCCTGAGGGAAGATGAAATCCCAGAAGAAAACTAAATTGTTGCACATTTTTAGACAGGCAATTCTGCATCAAAGCATCCTGACAAAATCATTATAAAGATCCCATCAAGAAAACGGGGAAATCAAAAATGGTAAAATTCCCTTTCCAGAGATTAATTTCTAATTTATTGAATTCTTCCAAAAATCTTCAAAAGCTAGGACAGTAGGGTCATGGGATCTTTGACCAAGGGGAGCCTCTGATTTGAACTGGCTTTCGTGGACAGGGTGAAATAGTCATTTGTGCTTGGTCACATTTGCCTTTACTGAATACGTAAGTGACAACCAGTAACCATTTGGAGGATGCTGCCATATCTGCAACCATGGGGATCCCTAGACATAGTGGTGCACAGGGGCCAGAAAACAGCTGGATCTAGTCAACTGAGCATTGCCCAGTGTGAGGGAGATCACAGCTGGCCTAACTGACTTCTGCCCCCACACTTCCACCTCTCGACATGTTGGGTATTGAGGGGCATTGGCCAGAGTGTACTGTATTCTGACAATCCCAATCTGACTGACAGTTCCCTGGGAGCCATCACTGGCTGGTGTAGCTGAGAGCAGGCTGCTCTAACCTCCCTGGGGTTGGCAAAATACCAGCCTGAGCATTTGAAAGCCCATAACTAGCTCCCTGACAGCTGTGCTGAGGGCAGCCCTGGTTGGTTCAATTACTTTTAATTAATGTTTACATAGTCCAAGTGAGATCCTTGAAGTCACTGTGCTGCAGAAGTACTACAGAGATTAATATGTTATTAATGGAGAGATGAATGTGTGAAATTGATTTTTAGAACTTTGAGTTCATTCATTCAGGAACGTCCAAATTGTTTACTGAATATGAATGTTAAAAGTAGGAAACAGCACACAATCAATTCCATTACAAACACTTATTATTGCCAAAATGTCACTGTTTGCCTGGATTAGAAATAGCAATTCTTCTGCTAAAGCCTGATTTCCTCCTTTCAGACAGTGTAAACAGGTTAGTTTATCTAAACTTGTATTAATTACTGATACCCAGCAAAATCTGTTTTTAAATCTCCAAATCAGTTGGGTTTTGGGTTTTGTTTTCAGTTTCCTCCACCACTCATATTATTTCTAGAATAAAAAAATTAATCACAATTAATTGCACTGTTAAACAATAATAGAATACCATTTATTCAAATATTTTGGATGCTTTCTACATTTTCAAATATATTGATTTCAATTCCAACACAGAATACAAAGTGTACAGTGCTCACTTTATATTTATTTTTTATTACAAATGTTTGCACTGTAAAAATCAAAAGAAATAGTATTTTTCAGTTCACCTAATAAAAGTACTGTAGTGCAATCTCTTTATCATGAAAGTTGAACTTACAAATATAGAATTATGTATAAAAAACTGCATTCAAAAATAAAACAATGTAAAATTTTAGCGCTTCCAAATCCGTTCAGTCCTACTTCTTGTTCAGCCTATCACTCTGACAAAGAAGTTTGTTTACATTTGCAGGAGATAGTGCTGCCGCTTCTTATTTACAATGTCACCTGAAAGTGAGAACAGGTATTCTCATGGCACTGTCGTAGCCGGTGTCGCAAGATATTTAGTGCCAGATGCGCTAAAGATTCATATGTCCCTTCATGCTCCAACCACCATTCCAGAGGACATGCGTCCATGCTGATGACAGGTTCTGACCAGGAATACAGTATAGGACTTCCAGTAAGTTAAAGATCCCTAGACTCAAGTTGGACCAATGTAACTCCATTTAAATCAATGAAGTTAACTCGGGGAGTTATGGTCTTAGACTTAGATGAATGCATACTTGTAACATGAATACATCAAAGCTAAAATATACCCCAGGAATTGGAATCAATTGAACTGGTGGTGTTCAAAAAAATTTCCCTGGAAATGTCACTTTTTCCCTCCTGTTTTGTCTTAATCAATTCAAGAATTTAAGACAAGACCTGTTTACCATTCAACATTCTGTTAAAAGCCAGAGAGAAAATTTAATGAATTCTAGAAGTTTTTTTTTTTTAAATAGCTGTTTCAGGGTCCCATCTGCAGTACCTTTACCAAGTGACTCAAGAGAGCATTGGTGGAAACCTCAGTACAATAATCAAGATCATATTTTCAGGTTCATTCTCTTTGTAATTAATAATTATTGCTTGACTGGATTGTCTGAGCTCTAGCTGTTCCTCTTCAGATATGAAGTATTCACTGTGCGACTATGTCTGAACACTTCCCCACAACATGCTGTGTTGCCAGGAAGGTTGGTGAGTCGATGTGGGGATACTTTGCATCAGGAACATGGTAAATATACTTTATCTATGAGAATGCACAGGGTATACAACACAGTGGGCCAGGTCCTCACAGTGGGCTAATTCCTTTCCTTGGGTTCCGGCTTCTTTGCCTTAGATCAGCCTTTTGTAATTGTTGTTAATTTAAAGTACAAATAAGCACATCATTTTGACCCTGCTCTAGCACAGACCTGCTCATATGCTTAAAGTTCAGCACATGCTTATGTGTGTTACTGACTGACAAAAAAGGTATTTCTTCATAAACACACACAATTTCTGTAACCACTTACCAATGAATGAACAAATCTCCCTATCTATGCATTCAATGTGCACCTATACATGGAACTACAATTTCTATCTAGAGGCAATACTTGAGTAAGGATGATCAAACTAGAATAGGGTCATTAAGTTGTGCAGATATTACATTAGGAATTAATGGATCCTAATGAAGAGGTTCTTTCTTTTCTCCCCCTCCGCCCCTGTCCACAGTGGTTTTGAAAACTGCATTAGCAAAAGTATTATGTAATGCTTAGAACTCAGACCTGCAAATATGTTCAGATTTATTTAGATATTTTTTGAATTTCATAGAATATGATGCCAACAAGAAAATCTGTGAATAGGAACATTTTTAATTCAAATAAACTGACAGTTTAGTATTGAAATATGAACACACTCTGTGAACAGACAGGGAATGGCTGGTGTTAGACAGCATGAATCCCCAGAAGAAGAATGTATACATCTGAATATGGCTGAGCAGTGTCACTGAGAGAAATATGCAAAACTTCCCCTTTAAGTATGCTTCACAAATTAGTTTTAAATCATAGCTTTCACAGGCAAACACATAATTTCTAAATGCTCTCTCTGCCTCTACTGGAAGTACAGGGTCTGATTCTGATCTCACTTCAGGCCCTGATCCAGCAGAGTACTTGAGCATGCACTTAACTCTAAGTATGTGAATAGTCCCCTTGAAATCGAAGAGGTGGATAAAGAACTGGTTAAAGGGGAGACTGCAGCGGGTCGTACTGAAAGGTGAACTGTCAGGTTGGAGGGAGGTTACCAGTGGAGTTCCTCAAGGTTCGGTTTTGGGTCCGATTTTATTTAACCTATTTATTACTGACCTTGGAACCGAATGTAGGAGTGTGCTGATAAAGTTTGCGGATGACACAAAGTTGGGAGATATTGCCAATTCGGAGAAGGATCGGGATATCCTGCAGGGAGATTTGGATGACCTTGTAAACTGGAGTAATAGTAATAGGATGAAATTTAATAGTGAGAAGTGTAAAGTTATGCATTTAGGGATGACTAACAAGAATTTTAGTTATAAGCTGGGGACGCATCGGTTGGACATAACAGAAGAGGAGAAGGACCTTGGAGTCCTGGTTGATGGCAGGATGACTATGAGTTGGCAATGTGACGTGGCCGTGAAAAAAACTAATGCAGTTTTGGGATGCATTAGGCGAGGTATTTCTAGTAGGGATAAGGAGGTGCTGGTTCCGTTATACAAGGCACTGGTGAGACCTCATTTGGAGTACTGTGTGCAGTTCTGGTCACCCATGTTTAAAAAGGATGAATTCAAACTGGAATGGGTACAGAGAAGGGCCACTAGGATGATCCGAGGAATGGAAAACCTGTCGTATGAAAGGAGACTCGAGGAGCTCGGTTTGTTTACCTTAACCAAAAGAAGGCTGAGGGGGGATATGATTGCTCTCTTTAAATATATCAGAGGGATAAATACCAGAGAGGGAGAGGAATTATTTCAGCTCAGTACTAATGTGGACACGAGAACAAATGGATATAAACTGGCCGTTGGGAAGTTTAGGCTTGAAATTAGACGAAGGTTTCTAACCATCAGAGGGGTGAAGTTCTGGAACAGCCTTCCGAGGGAAACAGTGGGGGCGAAAGACCTCTCTGGCTTTAAGATGAAGCTTGATAAGTTTATGGAGGGGATGGTTTGATGGGATAACGTGATTTTAGTCAATAGGTCAATAACGTGCCATCGCCAGTAATTTAGTAACAATGGTCAATGATGGGAAATTAAAGGTTACTACAGAGAACTTTTTCCGGAGGGTCTGGCTGGAGAATCTTGCCCGCATGCTCGGGGTTCAGTTGATCGCCATATTTGGGGTCGGGAAGGAATTTTCCTCCAGGGTAGATTGGCAGAGGCCCTGGAGGTTTTTCGCCTTCCTCCGCAGCATGGGGCAGGGGTCGCTTGCTGGGCAGGGGTTGCTTGCTGGAGGATTCTCTGTGACTTGAAGTCATTAAGTCACGATTTGGAGACTTCAACAGCTAAGTCAAGGGAGAGAATTATTCCAGGAGTGGGTGGGTCAGCTTTTGTGGCCTGCATCATGCGGGAGGTCAGACTAGATGATCATAATGGTCCCTTCTGACCTTAAAGTCTATGAGTCTATGAGTCTAAGTGACTGGATCATAATTGGGACTATGCGCATGCTGTCAGCCTATGCTTACATGCTTTGCTAGATCAAGGCCTTTCACCTGTGTAGATCAGGAATAAACACCACTGAAGTCCAGTGTGAATGCAGAATCCAGCCTATTCTAATTATGAAACAAAAATTTAACACATCTGTGACCCAATTTTCTTCATATGTCGAGGTAAACAATATTGTCATGACACCTTGATTGTGATCTTGTGAATCTCCCAAGCTACGTGATGGCATGCTGGATCAGTCCTTGACTATTTATCAGCTACTTCAAGTAGCAGAATAACATAAGTGGTGTCATTCCATTTTTCTTTTTCTGCCCTATGTATTCTCGTGGCACTAAGCGGAAATGTGCTATGTAGGTTTTTTGGCTTGTTTTGATCCCATTGCAATGTGTCAAATGGCTTTCCATCCAACCTACACAAGATGAATAGGTTGGTTAAGGATGCCCAGAGAGCTGTCTCTGGGAAAGTCATCACTTTTAGATAATGGTCGCTGAATGAACCAATTTATCAAAACAGTGTGAAAAGTGGGAGACAACTGTCATTATCAAACTTCTTGTAAAAAAAAGAAAACATTAAGTATTTCTGGACTCTCAGCAGAAATACTTAGTTTATGACATATGAAACATCCTTTGTTATGCTTTTTACAATGTAGGAAAATGTACTTGAAACCAATGTAGTGGGGAAATGCTTTATACAGAGGCTCTGTCTGTATGGTTAGAGCTAGACTGATCCATGACAAGAGAAGGAATGCTTGCAACTGGTGGCATTTGATATGTGGGTAGCACTGGGAAATTCCTGTTCAGCTCAAACACAATAAATTATAATGAAGGCTTTTTTAGCTATTTGCTGGAAATACAACTTCCAATCAGATCTTTAACCCTGCAATTCAAAGTAGTGTCATCAGAGAATTATTTAAATTGTATTCATGAAATAGATATCTCAAAACAGAGTCTAGTTTGAGGCAATGTCAAAAAAGAGTTATTTCAGAATATCCCTGTTCAATCATTCCAAAGCTTCCTTTGTTGAAGCTAAAGCAATATGACCATTGTAGCCCATGTGTTCCCTTGGCTGTGAACGCTGAAAAAGGATATTAATGTGCTACAAACAGTGCCTCAGGATCCAGTCATGAGCCCAAAAATCTATTTGCCATCATATCTTACATCAAAAAAATGGTTTCATGTGGAAAATTGTCTAATGATGCACATAAGGCACAAATATGGGGTGTGGATGAAGTCTAGAACAGCCCCACTAGTTGTTATGATAGCCTAGAAATATTATGTAAGTCATTACACAAGACAGGGTTGCTACGGGCAGTGATCACTTACAGTTGACAGATGTTTGCATCAGGAGATGAAATGACAAGAAATACTTCAGTGGACTCTTGAGTGTATATAGGAGGTCACCTGCAAATGCTGAGATTGTTTGGGCTTTGTTATCAGTCTGCAAAGAGCTCTGATCATTTTGCTTCTTAGTTACAACCCCCTGACCACCCCTTCTATAAACATTGCAGCATATGCTGTGCTCTGCCCTGCATCTTCCCTTACAAAGTGTCCTTATGCAATTAGTTGCATTATCATCACAGATAATAATATTTGGCACTTCTGTAGCACCTTCCACTAGGGGATCTCAAAGTACTTTAAGTTAGTAATAAATTGGACCTCTCAATGCTCCAGTATTATCCCTGTTATACAGGAAACTGTGACCCAGAATAGTTAAGTAACTTGCCCAGCATTTGATGGGAAATATGTGGCAGAGTTGGGAATTGAACCTAGAACTCATGATGCCTAATTTTGTGCTTTCGCCACAAGAAAATCCTTCCCACACTTTAAAAATGCAATAGCTATAATAAAAAAGGATCACTGAAGGCCATTTTATTTTTATTTGTTGGTTTATTTTTGCACCAGTTACCCCAGGAAAGTGGCTTATTTGATCTGACATTTCTGACCCGCAAAGTTTGGAATGTCCCTTTCCTGTTAGCTTCCCCAATCACTAGGTACAGCATGCTAGGAAGTATTCATCAAAGTGCAAAGAGAGGAAGGGAGACTTACTTGAATTAAAAATGTTTAGTGATTTAAGGCCCCAGTTCAACAAACTTAAGCCGATGCTTAACTCTAGGCATGAGAGTGATCCGCATCCCTGTCCAACGCTGGTCAATGCACTTTAAGCATGTGCTTATTGCTTTGCTGAATTGTGGTCTAACTGCTCTAGCTTTAGTCCTGTGAACTGCGTATAAAACATGCCAGGAAATCAATTGGTACAGATTGTTCAGAAGCTTTCAACAAAACATGTGTTTGTTAAATGCAGATTCATCAAAACTGAAAGTTTTCATGGGAACGGCTCAATTTTGCTGAATTTCTTGACTTGAAGTATTTTTGGAAAAAGAAGTTTTGAGATTTTTTTTTTTGAAACCTCGTGTTTTGACATTTTCTAAACAAAAAATTCTGTTTTCCTGGTTTGAAATGATTTTTCATTTTGAAATGTAAGCTAATCACTATTTATAAAAAATGAAATGTTTTAATCGACTGGAACAGAAATTTTTTTGGCTATTTAGTTTGTGAACCATTTGGAAATTTTTGACTTTTTGTCCTGGTTTGGGATGGGAAACAGTTTAGAAATCTCAAAATCTTTGCAGGATGGGGAAAATGTTTCCCATCCAGTCTAGCTCCAAAACAGGCTAAAGAAAACATTCTTGCACTATTCCTTGCTACTTTTTTCAGGTAAGTGCACTTATTACTTGTACCTGTATTTCGGGTGAAATTCACCCCATGCAGAGAACCAGGACTGGGCCTAGATACCATTTAACTCCTGCTTTTATCCTATTTGACAAGGAACATGTGAGAGAGAAGCAAATGTGGGAAAACTTCACCTTAGTTTTCTGTGGCTTGCAAGTAGTTAGCACTTTTCACATACAACCGTTTGTATTAGGAGAGAAACTGACTAAAGCAGCTGGTTTAGATACACTTTCTATTTTTAAGATTGTCAAAATTCTTTTGTAGGAGAGGGAAAGTTCATTGAAGTGATCATATTGTGTATTCCTGTGAGTGCTTGACTAGAGCCAAAAAATCCTATATTTTTACCTACCTCTTTTTGAAAGGAGGGGTGTAGCTGATAAACAATATAACATATAGCTGGTAAAGTCTCTGTCTCATCTGTACAATAGGGATGATCTTTACTTATCTCCTAGGGGTGTTGTGAGGGCTAGTAAATGTCTGCACAGTGCTTTGAATATGTAAAGTACCATCCCAGCGTAAGCATCATTAATGTGAAATACAAGATCCCCTTTCCCCCACACCCAAATGCTTTCAGCTCCTGTAGATTTATGTTATCCTCTCCACTCTTATACTCTCCATTGCCATCTAATCATGATCATAGAGAGAGATGTATGTAACAGATCTTTATCTCATGATTAAGGCTACGTTTTAGTCATGGGTATTTTTAATAAAAGTCATGGACGGGTCATGGGCAGTAAACAAAAATTCATGGCCTGTGACCTGTCCAGGACTTGTACTATATACTCCTGATTAAATCTTGGGCAGGGGCAGCCAGGGAGGCGCTGCGGGTGCTGAAGGGAGTAGGGGGCATCGCGGGTGCTGGGGGGGTGGGCAGCGGCCCAGGAGGTGGGTGGCAGCATGCAGCCAGGTGGCGCCTCGGGTGTTGGTGGGGGATGGCGGGGCTAGTAGGTTCCCTACCCAGCTCTGTGCCTCCCCAGAAGTGGCGACATCCCCCTCACTCAGCTCCTAGACGAAGGTGCGGTCAGACAGCTCTGCATGCTGCTTCCACCCAGAGCACCAGCTCCGCAGCTTCCATTGGCCAGGAACTGCAGCCAATGGGAGCAGCAGGGGTGATGTCTGCAGGCGGAGGCAGAGCACAGAGCCCCCTGGTGGCACCTCTGCCTAGGATCCAAGGGATGTTGCCACTTCCAGGGAGCGCCCCCCAAGGTAAGTGCCACACAGAGCCCTCACCCCCACCTGCACACCAACCCCTTGCTGTGAGCCCCCCCACCCAAACTCCTACTTCTGCTGGGGGAAGGGGACACAGTGGCCTGAGACTGCCTCAGCAGCGGCCAGTGCGACTGGCCCAGGGGCTGCCTGAGTTACTCCTGCACCCCTTGGGCCAGCTGCACTGGCCGCTTCAGAAGTTACCGAGGTCCTGGAAAGTCGGAGAATCCATGTCTTCCGTGACCTCTGTGACAAACTCGCAGCCTTACTCATGATCTCCCTAAAAGAAAATTAGATAGTAATTATTATATAAAGATAAGCTCTCCTAATATCATTGTTCCCTTTCCTCTGGTTTAGGCCTCACTTTTCCCTTCCCACACCCACATTCTGATGTCTGTCTTGTACGTTAACTTTCTAATTTAGGACTCAATCATGCAAGCCTGCTGCATGATATGCTCCCATAAGTAAGAAGGTGTCTTGTCTTTTATATCTTTGTCAAGTGCCATGCGCATCTCAAGTGCTATATTAATAATTGCAATAAAACAAGGAAAACTAACGTCCACTTCAAACCCTCAGAAACACTGGAAAAATCCCAGACAGTAAGCGAAATGAGTGTTGATTGCTTTTTACCTTCACTTTCCCTGCCTAGTTCCTTCTCTGGCAAGTTGTGTGCTCTTGAAATCAATTTACAGAGACAGAGCTAAATTCTGTCCTCAGATGCATACATGGGATTCCAGCTAACGAACTCTGAGGGGCAGAATTTGGTCCATTGATAGCAATCCGAGGAAGCACAGAGTAGTACAGTCTAGACTAAAGTGAGTTTTTACAGAACCCTTTAAGAGAGAGATTCCCAGCCAGAAAGAGTGCACAGACCAGGTGGAACAGATGCTGATAACCTGCAGCACTAAAAGGTGACAGCTCTGACAATGGAGTGGAAGCAATTCAGGGGGAAAAAATAAAGCCCAATGAGTCCAAGGTGTAAAAGCCCTGCACATAAAACCAGGAGGAATCAATGTTCTTGTCAACACAACCAAACAATTTTTGACTTGCAGACAGATATGGAGCAAAAGACCCTGGAGTCATGTCCCTTAGAAAATGCACTTGACCTTGCGTTGTTTCATTATCCTTCGATGGCGGTGGATGAATTCATCAGCACAACCTCCAGGATCATGATGTTTTACTTTTGGTTGGATCTGCTGAAGAGGTTGTGTCCTTTGGTCAGCAAACAATGGTGTGCTCCATCAGGCCTGGCTGCCAGCCAGTTTCATGCAGGAGAAGGAAAGCATGCACCTTGCAATGCTAAGTTGCTAACATTCGTTTTAAAAATGCTTCTTAGAGACGATGAGAACCTAAAGAACTTGGTGCATGGGTTAACCAGAGTACCAGCTTTAGGAGTAGGGACCATGCAGGACATGGATTACATATCCAACTGTGTACACTGAGCCACTCTTGTATCCACAGTCCTAATCTAAAATAGAGAGATCCTGGGAGGAAATAAAAGGAATGTGCCAAGGAATCTCCTAAAAGGGCCAAGTTTAGCGATGAGGTGTAAGGTGGTGCTTAGTTCAACAAAGGGGCCTGATTCTCTGTTGCTCTGCACCTTGTGCAGTCATTTAAACCAGGGTGGGTATAAAATGCTGTCAAATCAGAATGGAAGCACTGAACAGCCACTCAACATGGATGTGAATGACTATAACCACGGCTCTGTGGCCTTCATTTGTACCCTTGCAATCCAGCTGAAAGAATAAGGGTTGCGCAGATGTAAATGAGGGCAGAATTTAGCTCAGACTCAACTAGCCCCATTTGCAAATCGGTCAGGAAGCCTAACGTGGTGTATGCTTACATGTCAAGCAACCAGAAAAGGCTGTATGTTCTTCTTTGATTGCTTGCTCATATCGATTCCAATTAGGTGTGCGCGCGCTGCGTGTATGGCCGTCAGAAAGTTTTACCCTAGCAACACCCGGTGGGTTGGCTGTGGAGCCCCCTGGAGTGGCACCCTCATGGCGCTGGATATATACCCCAGCCGACCCAGCACCTCCTCAGTTCCTTCTTACCACTTGTGATGGTCGTTGGAACTGTGGAGTCCTGCTTCACTTGTTCTCCACTTTCCCTGGCGTATACCTAATAGTTAATAGTTTGTCGGTCAGTTATAGTCAGGGCCGGCTCCAGGCACCAGCACAACAAGCAGGTGCTTGGGGCAGCAAGTCCGTCTCTTCGGCGGCAGGTCCCTCAGTCCCTCCCAGAGGGAAGGACCTGCCACCGAATTGCCGCCGAAGAATGAAGTGGCGGCGGGAGAGCTGCCGCCGATCGCGGCTTTTTTTTTTTTTTCCGCTGCTGGGGGTGGCAAAAATGCCGGATCCGGCCCTGGTTATAATTGGTTTTGTATAGTGTCAGTGGGGTTGGGGGTTTTTCCTCTCCTCCCTGATTTTTTTTCTTGGGCTTATGCCCAAAGCTCCGGGATTCAAGCCCCGCGGTTCCTGCTCTAAGCCCATGCCAATGGGCGACCCCCATGACTCTTGCCTGAAGTGTCTGGGGGAGGCTCAACAAGCAGAGAAGTGCAGGATCTGTAAAGGGTTTCATCCCCGTACTAAAAAAAGAGTGTGACTTTCATTTAAAACTGCTCCTCGTGGAGCCTCCTGCGGTGCGCCAAGAACCGGCACCGAGCGCCCCGGTAGCAGCAGCAGGAGCTGCACCACGGTTGGACTCAGATCGAGACCCATGGCACCGATGCTCCCCGGCACCGCAACCAGCAACATCAGCCCGGCACCGCTCCCATTCTCCTGGCCAGAAGCGGCACCAGAAGACGGAAAAGGGTGGTTGCCTCTGCAGAGACCAGCCTCCCTGGATCCGCCTGTGGAGACGCGTCCTGGAGGGGAGCGTCTAGGGACACAGGCTACAGACCCGGCACTATTGACTCCGGCCCCAAGAGGAGAGCCGTTGAGTCCGGTACCACTGGACTCTCTGACCCGCAGCATGGTTGAAGTCCAGCTGCCGTCTATGCCGGACACTTTTGCGGCTGCAAGGGACCTTATTGCCATGATGGCATTGGCATCCCCTCAGCCGCACGCCAAGGTCCTGGTGCCTGTACGCACGGCACCATCCCAGGGCAAGCCGGCCCTGATTCACCCGTCGGCACTGTTGGTTGAGCTATGGCCTAGTCCTGCCACCACTCAGAGTCCCGGCATTGCTTTCCTTCACGGCGCCAGTCATATTCACGGCGCAGGTCGTACTTGCGGCGCCGCTCTGACTCCCATTGCCATTCCTGCTCGCAGCACCATTCTGCTTGCCAGTCATCATCAAGGAGCAGATCCCGGACTCGATGCCAATCTCGACGCCGTTCACCATCTCGGCCCCGATCCAGGTCCCAGCACCAGTCTCCAGCATCATGGCACTATTCCCCGTTGCCTCGTCGACGTGAACCGGCGCAATTCCGCTCGGCACCACCATGGCCCTCATGCTCCACTTCTCGTTCTTTGGGTTCAGAGGCTGGGTCATGATTTTCAAACTGTCACCATTCGGACCATAGCCACCTGGAGACAGGGGCAGGGACCCACTCAGGGGCCCTCTCAGGGGCCATTCTGGATGCCATGGGCGTACCACCAGGCCCAGGGTGCTCCGTCTGGGGCTTCCCGATCAGCCCCCTCCGAGCCATGAGTGCCAGAGGCTACCACCAGTTGGCCTGCCCCGGGGGGCATGGAGGCTCTGGCGACTTCTCTCCCCGCCAGGACCTCCCCTGACCCCGATTCCTGGACCAGTCCCTGAGGTCGGTGGCACAGAGCAGCAGGCCCTGGCACTGCAGTCGGCCCTGGATGACCCTCTCCCTCCCGTGGCCTCCTCCTCACCCGACGAGGCGGTGGCAGGCATTGTGGTCTCGGGTCCCCCTTCAGTAGACCTCCGTGCCCACCAGGACCTCCTGCACAAGGTGGCACAGAATGTGAACCTGCAGGCGGAGGAGGTGGCCAAAGTGGAGGACCCCATGGTGGACATTCTGACCACGGAAGCCCCATCAAGAGTTGCCCTGCTCCTTATTCGGACCATCCAAACTAACGCCAGGACAATCTGGCAAACCCCAGCATCTATTCCCCTGACGGCCAAGGGGGTGGAGTGGAAGTACTTTGTCCCCTCAAAGTGGTATGTTATTTGTTCACCCACCCAGAGCCCTGTTCGCTTGTGGTTGTGTCCGTGAATGAAAAGGAGTAGCCGCACAAACTTTGTCCTCAAGGATCGTGATGAGGCGTATTTCCTGGCTGCAGGCCTCTGGCCTGCCCCTGGAGCTTCAGCACACACTTCAGGACCTCCCCTTTGATGGAGAGGGCCTGTTTTCAGATAAGACCAACTCAAGGCTTCATAGCCTTAAGGATTCAAGGGCGACTATGAAGTCCCTGGGCATGCACACACCGGCTACCCAGTGGAAACCCTTCAAGCCTCAGCAGCCACAACAGCGCTCGTATCCTCCTCAGCTGAGGCAGGATTTCTATAGGCAGTGGGAGCATAATGGCAGGAGGAAGTCCTCCAATCCTCCATCAGGACAAGGCCAGGGCCCGACCAAGCCTTCGTCAGGCTCAAAACAGGCCTTTTGAAGGGACGCCTGAGGCCGGCGTACTGGACCTCATTCAGGATCCTAGCGCAGTATTCTTGAATCGTTTATCCCATATCCACCGTGCTTGATCGCAGATAACCACTGGGTCCTCCGCACGGTGGAAGCGGGATACTCTCTCCAATTTTCTTCCTCCTCGCCCTCCTACCCCCCCTTCCCCGTCCCTCTTCAGGGACCCTTCTCATGAGCAACTCCTTATTCAGGAGATTCAGGCACTCCTCGCCGGGGGGTGATCAAGGAAGTTCTGAGGAAACAGGGGCAAGGGGTTTTACTCCTGATATTTCCTAATCCCCAAGGGAAAGGGCAGGCTTCGGCCCATTCTGGACCTGCACAGACTCAACAAGTTCATGGTAAAGTTGAAGTCCCACATGGTCTCCTTGGGCACCATCATACCTTCCCTGAATCCTGGAGACTGGTACGCCGCCCTTGACATGAAGGACGTGTACTTCCACATAGCGATTCATCCAGTGCACAGACGCTTCCTCCACTTTGTGGTCAACTGTGAACACTATCAGTTCACGGCCCTTCCCTTTGGACTCTCCATGGCCCCCGAGTGTTCACCAAATGTATGTCGGTCACCGCGGCCTTCCTTCATTGATGGTGGGTGCAGGTATACCCTTACCTCGACGATTGGCTAATCCAGGGACGCACCAGAGAACAGGTGCAATCCCAACTCCGCTTGGTCACAGACATGTTTCTTCAGTTGGGCCTCCTCCTCAATGTGGCAAAGTCGACCCTAGAACTGACCCAGAGAATAGAATTCCTCGGGGCGGTTCTGGACTCCGTGCAGGCATGAGCCCTCTGTGACGGGTTGGATCACAGAAACCCCCTTGGGAGCTGCCACCCGATGTGCAAAGACTACCCCTGCTTCTGTTTTCCCTGCCAGCTCAGGACTCCAGCACCCTGTCTTGCTGAGCCAGACACTCCTGTTTGGCTCCAGACACAGATCCAGGGTCTGAATCACTTGTCCCAAAGCTGCAAGTTTACCTGGAAACAGCTCACAGTAGTACGCTTGTCTTTAGCACTCAGATGCCCAACTCCCAATGGGGTCTAAACCCAGATAAATCCGTTTTACCCTGCATAAAACTTATGCAGGGCAAACTCATGAATTGTTCGCCCTCTATAACACTGATAGAGAGATATGCACAGTTGTTTGCTCCCCCAGGTATTAATACATACTCTGAGTGAATACTAAATAGAAAGTGATTTTATTAAATACAGACAGTAGGATTTAAGTGGTTCAAAGTAGTAACAGACAGAACAAAGTAAGTCACAAGCAAAATAAAACAAAATGCGCAGATCTATGCCTAAACAAACTGAATACAGATAATTTCCTCACCAGTTCCAGAATGCTCCCTTTTACAGGCTAATCTCCTTTTAGCCTGGGTCCAGCAATCACTCACACCCCCTGTAGTTACTGTCCTTTGTTTCAGTCTCCTTCAAGTATCCTGGGGGGGGGGGGTGGAGAGGCTCCTTCTTTAGCCAGCTGAAGACAAAATGGAGGGGTCTCCCACAGGTTTAAGTAGACTCTCTCTTGTGGGTGGAGACCTCCCTCCTATGCAAAGCCCAGCTCCAAGATGGAGTTTTGGAGTCACCTGGGCAAGTCACATGCCCCTGCATGACTCAGTCTTTGCAGGCCGACGCCATTGTCCACATGGCATCTTGCATGTCTCCAGGAAGACTTCTCATGTGGATTGGAGCATTCCAAGATGCATTGTTCCCTAAGTGACTCCTGATCAGGTACTTAACCTGGCAAATTCCTTCCTAAAGAAGCTGACCAAATGCCTCACAAAGCTTACTTAGAAATCAGGCAAGCATACAGCCCATATTCTTAACCTCGAGTAGAAAATGATATATGTGTACAAATAGGATGAATAGATATAGTAGACCATAACCCTTATGGAGATATGTTACATGGCACAGGCAGCACAAAACATATTCCAGTTATGTCATACATACATTTATAAGCACCCCCTCCCCATAAAGCCTTATGGGGTACACTGTCACACCCTCCTGCCAGATGCTCGTTTTCAGGCTATAGTGGGCCTTGTCCGGAGCCTTCAGAGCTTCTCAACCTCATCAGCGAGAAGTTGCCTGAGTCTTCTTGGCCACATGGCATCCTGTACATACATAACCAGGCATGCCAGACTTCGACTCTGCCCATTGCAAGCCTGGCTCGAATCAGTCTGTCGCCCAGGTTGGTACAGCCTGAACTTGGTGGTCACTGTCCCAGAGCAGGTCCTGGCCTCCCTCCGCTGGTGGCTAGATCCACAGCTGGTATGTGAAGGAGTTCCCTTTCACAGTCCGCAACCCTCTTTGTTCCTGGTCACGGATGCATCAGCCCTGGGATGGGGCGCCCACCTCAGAGACCTTCAGAGGCAGGGCCTATGGCCTCCGTCCATGCTCTCCCTTCATATCAATGTCCAGGAGCTGCTGGCGGTGCACCTTGCCTGTCAAGGTTTCCAGGAGCGGCTGCAAGGTCGTTTTGTGGTGGTCCTCACAGACAACACCATGTTCTACATCAACAAGCGGGGGGGGCCCACTCCTCTCCCCTGTCAGGAGGCAGTTTGACTGTGGGAATTCTACATAGCCCACTCCATTCACCTCCATTCATAGTCCACTCCATTCTACATAGCCCACTCCATTCTACATAGCCCACCCCAGGCATCCTTTCTGCCTGGGGTCCAGAACACTCTGGCGGACCGCCTCAGCAGTTCCTTCCACTCCCATGAGTGGTCACTTCAACCAGATGTCATCCACCTCATCTTCCAAAGGTGGGGGTTTCCCCAGGTCGATCTGTTTGCCTCCTGCAACAATTGGAAGTGCCCGGCATTCTGCTCCTTCCAAGGTAGCTCTCTCACAAATGCCTTCCTGCTCCCATGGATGGGTTGACTATTTTACGCTTTTCCCCCATTCCCCCTTGTGCACAAGGTCCTGCTCAAGGTATGCAGGGACAGGGTGCGAGTGATTCTGGTGGTTCCGGCATGGTCCAGGCAGCATTGGTACACCACACTGTTGGAACTGTCCGTGGACACCCCAGTCCCATTGCCTCTTCTTCCTGACCTGCTCACTCAGGATCACAGTCACCTCTGCCATCCCGACCTGCAGTCTCTCCACCTCACGGCATGGATGCTGCGTGGCTGAACCCTTCAGAGCTCCTGTGTTCAGAATCCATACAACAAGTACTGATGGGCAGCAGGAAGCCCTCCACTCAGGCCACATATATGGCTAAGTGGAAGTGTTTTTCGTGCTGGTGAGCCCAGCGCAGCACGCCCCCTCTCCAAGCGCCTGTGCCTCTCATTTAGAGTACATCCTGGACCTGAAGCAGCAAGGCCTGGCGGTGTCCTTTGTCAGGGTTCACCTTGGGCCATTTCGGCTTTTCACCCGGGCGTGTCTGGCCACTCTGTCTTCGTCAATCCCATGGTTGGTGGGTTTGGACCGCCTCTCCCTCAGGTCCGGCAGCTGGTCCCCATGTGGGACCTTAACCTGGTCCTTTCCAGACTCATGGGGCCCCCGTTCAAGCCGCTGGCCACCTGCTACCTCCTCTACCTCTCCTGAAAGATGGCTTTCCTTGTTGCTATGACGACGGCGCGGCATGTCTCCGAGCTGAGAGCCCTTACCTCGGAACCACCTTACATGGTCTTCCATAAAGATAAGGTGCAGCTGCAACCTCACTCAGCCTATCTTCCCATAGTGGTGCTGGCCTTCCATACTAGCCAGGACATTTTCCTCTAGTTTTTTTATCCGAAGCTGCATGCTGGTCCCCGGGAACAGCAGCTGCATTCCCTTGATGTCCCTAGGGCCCTTGCCTTCTACGTTGAGTGCACAAAGCCATTCAGGAAAACAACCCATCTCTTCATTGCAATGCTGGTCCGGATGAAAGGCCTCCCGGTCTCCTCTCAATGCATTTCTTCATGGATCACGTCCTGCATCCATGCTTGCTATGAACCTGCCGGTGTACCAACCCTGGCCCTCACCGCTCACTCCACAAGGGCCCAGGCCTCGTCTGTGGCTTTTCTGGCCCAGGTGCTGATCCAGGAGATCTGCAAGGCAGTGACTTGGTCCTCAGTGCACACTTTTGCCTTGCCCTAGCCATCATCCGGCACACCAGAGACGACACGGTGTTTGGTAGAGTAGTACTGCAGTCCACATTGCTTCACTCTGACCCCACCGTCTAGGTAAGGTTTGGGAGTCATCTAATTGGAATCAATATGAGCAAGCACTCAACGAAGAAAAAACGGTTACTCACCTTTGTAACTGTTCTTCGAGATTTGTTGCTGATATCCATTCCAAACCCACTCCCCTTATCCTCTGTCGGAGTAGCCAGCAAGAAGGAACCGAAGAGGCACTGGGTCGGCTGGGGTATATATCCAGCGCCATGAGGGCACCACTCCCGGGGACTTCACAACCAACCCACAGGGTGTTGCTAGGGTAAAACTTTCCGACGGTCACGCACACAGTGTGCGCACACCTAATTGGAATGAATATGAGCAACACATCTCGAAGAACAACAGTTACAAAGGTGAGTAACCGTTTTTTAAAGTAGGGAATGGCCTACTTTAATTATATACATTCTTACACCCCTTTGTTAGCTGCTTTTCTTGCTACACTCTTCTCCTGGGGCCCCTTGGTGTGTGAATTACACACAGTGGGCCAAATTAGAGGAGATGCATGGGAGAGGTGTGAGTTACCCACTAGTAAGTTGGTTCAAGACTTCAGAGACTGAAATGGTGTAAAATAATGAGTGGAGAAGGCTGGAAGAAGGCGAAGTTATGCCAACTTAGGCTAGAGTCTGCTCTGAATTTGGCCCAATCTTTAAACAAAGAGTGGAAAAATAAATATCAAATCAAAGGGAAATTGCTGATGGTCACATCTAGGTATTTCTCCACCACAAAAAGGCCATTTACTACAGGTAGTGGCAAAATACCCAAGGGCCCAGTCTTACGAAGTCCTGAGAACCTGTGACTCCCATTGAAGGCACTCGGCCCCTCAGTGGATCAGTCTGTAACACATGAATAGTAGCCTCTGATAGGTAGCATGTTTTTCAGCTATCTCAGCAAATGTGTGCACGGTGATTAGTTGTAAATAACGAGCTATGACCACGCAGGAATCAATCCAGGCACCTCTGCTTTCAGGTATTATGTATGACATCACATCCATGCTATTAACATGGCATAGTTTCAGTTGGAGAGAAGCAGTGATGTGTTACACATGCTGATTTGCTGAAGGGAGAACATTCATTAAATGAGAGTGAAAGAGACTCAAGATAAGGAGTAAAAATGTCCTGGAGAAACTAGAAGTATACTGCACTGAAGACAAGAGAAGACTCCCATGGAAATTATTCAGTGCACAAAGAGACTCCAGATATGAGTTGAAGAGATGAGGCTCATAGCAATCCTGGCCTGTATATTTAAAATATGATCCTCATCTTCCTCAGATCAACAGATTAAATATATTGTAATAGGGAAAAAAACAGCACATTTTCCCTGGAATAAGCTGCATTATGTAGAGCTTTCTCAGGAATGACTTTAACAGGAGGCTTTTTCCTGAACTAGATCTGAGAGTCAGCAGTTCCCCTCCAGTTTTCTGTGGATCAAGTTCACTCCTGTGCAGAGGGCCGATGTACCACTTCAGCTCTATTTTGGCTGGTTTTGCACGTAGCTTTGTTCTTGGTTTCTGCACTGAGAGATCCCTGGCTGTGCCCAAGGATCTCAGCTGGATCAGGAAAGAAGTGCCATCTCTGTGGCACATTTTCACTCCTACCTCTCTTCTCTCAATCAACCTCATGGTCTGCCCTATGGGGCAGCCAGAGTCACAGCAAGATGTGTACTTCCAAGCTCAGAAGTGATGTTCAATGGGAAGCTCAGAAGGCCAGTTATGTCTGGAGGCTGGAACCTTCCCACCAATACCAGCATGGTGGAAATTTAAGAACTGATTAGGTTACTTACAGAATGTTAGCTGGCCCAGATACCTACTTTAGCGCTGTTCTTGGGATGTCCAATAGAAAATTATTCTAAAGGGCAGCTAGATGCTTAGCTGCCAACCCTTAGGAAAGGAAAGCTACTCTAAGCAGTTGAGCACTGGATAGTAAGTTTCAGGAATCCTCCATAGTAGAAAATCTTCTGCATCTGGTTAAAATCTGGCAACAGACAGCTACTGTTTAGAAAGGAGCCTCTCCATTAAGCTCTCTGCCAAGAGTGTGTGCCAATGTAAACGAGAACACCAACCTGTGAAAATCTTTTGAGTATCTTGTTCTGCCTAAGCTGAGAATGTAAATTTTCAAACGAACATGGAAGGAAGGGGAGGAAAAGTCAAGGACTTTTCCAAGACTGTGGAAATCAGGGCCTGGTCTTTCTATGTGAAATGGGAAATGAAAGTCTGATTAGACAAGGCTGAAGTCAGACTAAATGATCTAATGGTCCCTTCTGATCTTAAAATCTGCAAACAACTGTAATTTCTATGAGTGGCACTGATGTGTATTGCCTGTACTAAATGGCTCTATTGGACCAAATGCATCCCTGGTGTAACTTCATTTACTTCCCTGAGGTTATGTTAGGGATGAATTTGACCTATTCTAGCTGTAGGATTGGCCAAACCTTTAACCTCTATAACACACCATTATGTTTGCTGGAAGATATGTTTAGATTGTACCTTCTTTTTAAATGAAATTTTACACAATATTTTTGAAATATGTTGCACAGCTTATTCATGCTAAGAACTGCATTGATTGGCTAACCTTTCAGTCTGAAGTGCTTCAAAATAAATTGGATTGCAGAGCTGAGCGGAATGATGGAATCGTCTCTTAGCTTTTTAGAGTATGACTCTGTATTAAAGAGAGAGTCTGCTAAAATCCTGAGACTTCTCTCATTTGCAGAGTAGGTACACTCCAGATCAGTCCAAAGAAACATGTCTCTGTACTCCCTCATCATCATCTAGCCTAGAGGGATCAGTTTATTTAGGGTCAAGAACCAATTAATTCTCTTGCAGAAGGATATGAAACCTCTATTAGCAAGTATTATGCTACAATAAATTGCTTAGTGTTTTACTGACATAGTGTAGTGGAAATGAAAGAAGATGAAGACAAGATTTTATGCTCTTTGACATGACTCTTTTTCTTACTGCAGAAATATTCATTTGTTGTTTCCTATCTCAAATCCTGAGACTCCTGTTGTTCTAAATCTCACTTAGGATATTTCAAATCAGCTTGGACAAGAGCACTAGAAAATAACCTGTGAGAACCCACATGCACTGGGCCCTGGGAGTATGGATAAGATGATCTAAGATGTCTTCTCCATCTTTTGTCTTGAATGATTCAATGGTAGGAAGATGCTGTAAAGCAAGTAGAGTAAATCCATGCGTTAAATAGCCATATCATATTTAATGAAGAAAAGAAATGCATTGTGGGTTATTTGCTTTGAGCTAAAGGATATTTTGTTGCCTGTATACATGGACTGAAATCACCTTTTAAGACACTAACACGGGGCAGAATTGCTGCTCAGGCTGGGAAGGAGGAGAAAAGAAACCACTGTGTACTGTTTTCCTGGAGGCTTGGAAAATTAGATGTCTGCCACAGAGAACCTGTTTGTCTACTGGATTTTAGATCCCCCCACACACACCCACCTGTGCTGTGCACCCACCTGTTTTGCAAGTATTTTATTTCAGAGGCAAATTCTCATCAGCTACCTAGGAACTCCACCTGGGAGAGTCTGAACATCTGGGATCAATACCGTTCTGGCACTGTTTACTGGGGAGAGGGGGGAGCACTGGCCCCAAAGCCAGTTGCTAGCTATGCTGCCTGCTGCACCTACATACCATTTGACAAGAACATGGTGCAAGGAATTTAATTTTATGGATTCTGCACACCAGCTGGTGTATCAAGGCTCTTGTGGCTCTCGCTCACGCAATGAAATACAGAGTATATGCCACACAGAGCCACACATTTCATCTGATGTTTTACCCTAAATTACTGGCGTGTGCGCTCAGCTTTAGTTCCACTTTAATGTAATTCTTGTCTGGGAATAGTAAAATAATCTGGACACTCGGAGGGTGCTTTGAGCTTGAATCTGAACTACACTATCTTGCACATACACCCCAACCCCCAATGCTGCCTCAAGTGAAAATCAAAATCTGAATCTACACACTCAAGGAAGCCAAAACGATAAAGGGAGAGAAATCGTTACTTTTCCCCTCATGTGAAAACACAGTTGTTAAGTGATCCCATCGAGCTAATTCTAATATCTCCTCTTGATTGTGTTAGGTGCTACTTTGTATGAGGTAAAAACAAATATGATATTTATAAAAATTAAAATCTGGCTTTGTGTCAAAATTGTGATGACACTGAACCAGAAAAAGGCTTATTTAAACTGTCATTTCCACACATGCTAACAAATTGGTGTTTATATTTTGGAGGTTGGGGCAGGCCAAGGTTAAGAACTGTATGATGTGGCAGTACTAAATATCCTGCCCCTGGATGAAATTGACATTAATGGGAGTTTTGTCATTGATTCCAATAATGTTATTGCAATAATCATAATGGGACAAATCCTGCAGTCTTTGCAAGTTTCCACAGTTATTAATTTAAAACCGTAAGATCAGAAGGTCAGCATCCATGTTGGATTAAATACAATTTGAAATGAGAGCTCTGAACTTACTTTCAGCTATTTGTTTCTTAAACTTTACAATATTTTCAGTGTCTGGGCTCATGACAATGGCATATCTATGGAAAAATGCAATTCACTTTGTCAGTATGCCTTGGGAAATTAGAGATGCACTCAGTCCTGAACAAAAATATTAGGTATATTAATATCAATTTATTTGGGATTTTTCTACTTTTTTTTTTTTTTTTTTTTGGTGTCAACTTCATTCTACCACTCAGATTGCTTGATCAAAGCAGATCTTTAGAGGAGCAAATGTCAGGCAGCGTGTCATACTTCCCCTTAGATGCTGGCAGGGAGAAAGTTAAATTCAGACACCAGAGTATTGTTATCTGGCAGTGGAGTGGTGTGACTAGAAAAATAATACACTTATGAAAGAGAGAGATTGTACCTGTTATGGCAACAGCTTTTCTGGAATCCTCCATCTGCATTATCTATAGCATCTGCTTACATAATGGGGACCAGAGATTGCAATGTTGTTGCACTGCAGCACAAACATGGGTGGAAGCTTCTCCATGGAAGTAAGGATAAGAGCTAGTGGGACCAGAACTTCACCACCCATTCTTATTTTGATCGCACTAAACAGAGTATGTCTCAGGCTATCTACATGCCCACTTCCTTACTCTCAAAAGTACAGAGGGTTTTGTTGGGGGGAGGGAAAGCAAGGAGCAAAGGATGGCAGCAGAGAATGAGTGTTTCTGAGGAATCATGGGCTTAAGCCATCATTCTTGATGGGGGTCTTAGCCAAACATTCCCTTCTTTGGTTTTACTCCTGCAGTGGGCAGTGTGATGCTCTCGCTCAAGCAGGATCAAGTTCCTGTGTGCTCCCGCCCCTGCTCATCATGGTTTTTACCTTGCACTAAAATGTAATTCTTTAAGCCTACATTGTGCACAGGATCAAGTCCCATTTGCACTCTGAGGTTGGAGGCCTTCTGTGTAACCCACTGACTTGTCTGACATAAAATAGAATGAGCTCTGCAGTAGGAGAGCTTTGGCTACGTACACTCTGTAAGCGTCTGAGAAATTGTGGGCCTGTTTCTCAGAATACTGAGTTTTTTACAGTCTGCTTGTGTTCCTCAGTGTGAGCTGAAAGATGGCATCCCCTCTCCCCCATTCAATAGCTCTTTGGTACAGTGTCATCCCAGGGCAAACTGAGCTCTGCCTTGTGTTAAAGGGCCCATCTGTATAGCTTAACAAAGAGGAAAGTTGAGTTGAATTGGTCTCATCTATCAAATATTTGTTCCCAATGTAGATACTTATAATGGGCTCTTCAGTCTAGCAGATACAGGTATAACAAGAGCCAAAGGCTGGAACTTGAAGTTAGACAAATTCAGACTAGAAATAATGTGTAAATTTTTAACAGAGAGGGCAACTAACCATTGGAACAATTTTCCAAGAGTCACGGTGGATTCTCCATCACAGCAATTTTTAAATGAAGATTGGATGGGGCCTTTTTAAAGGTAGGGTCTAGTTCAAGAAGGAATTATTTTGGGGGAACTCTATAGCCTGATTTACACAGGAAGTCAGACTAGATGATCATAATGGTCCCTTCTGGCCTTGGAATCTAGGAACACCTGACAATGAGAGCCTAGTTCAGGGGTTCTCCAACTTCATTGCACTGCAACCCCCTTCTGACAAAAAAATTACTACACGACCCCAGGAGGTGGGGGACTGAAGCCTGAGCCCTCCCAAGTCCTGCCGCCCCTGGCAGAGGGGCAAATCCAAAGCCAAAGGGGAGCCACAGACACACTCAGGCTTCAGTCCTGGGTCCCAGCAAGGCGAATGCCAGCCCCTGGCGAACCCATTAAAATGGGGTCGTGACTCACTTTACTTATTCTCCACCCACCTGGCATGCTGTCCTGTAGGATCCCTGAATCTAAGAAGCCACTGCAGGGAAGTACGGTGGTAGGTCTTGACCATAAACTTCTCCCTTACAGATACTGTAGTGATGAAAAAGTTCTATAGATTTAACAACTGCAAGGAAATTCTTTCAGGTGGTGCAATAGTTTCTCTCAGGAGAACTTAGACTTTTGATATAATAAACTACCCCACAGGTCCCTTGCACTTGCATAAGCATTATCATCTCTGTAAGGAGTTTTGAAACATGGATAGGTCAAGATAGGAGCAATCATTAGAGCCTCTTTCAACTCTGAAAATGCGACATCATGCTCTGCTGGCCACTGGAATGGTTTCCCTTTCTCACCCAACCTACGCAGTGGTGTTGCAATATAGGCAGACCCACAAATGAACCTTCTGTAATAGGATCAGACCCCTATAAAACTCTGCACATCTGTGAGTGTCTGGGAAGTTGGCCAGCTCTGTACAGCCTCAATTTTCCTTTTGTCGGTGGAAATTCCCTCCTCACTAATTGTATGCTGAAGGTAGATTACCTCCTTTTGGAACAACTCACATTTCTTTGTGTTCAGTTTCATACTGGCCATCTTCAGATTATCACAGACCATTTGTAAATGTTTTAGCTCTTGCTCAAAGGCTGTAGCATGTAAAAGGATAGCATCTATGGACAACAGACAGGCTGAGGGGCATGTCATGTAATTCCCTCCCCGTTAGCCTCTCAAATGTAGCTGGTGCATTGCACAAGCCAAAAGCCATCACTTTAAATTGCCACAGGCTTTGTCCTGCTGTGAAAGCAGTTTTTTTTCCTTGTCTTTTGGATCAACTTCCACTTGCCAATACCCACTTTTAAGATCCAGTGTGGAAAACCAGATTGAACCTGCTGCAGCATCCAAGGTATCATCTTTCCATGGTAATGGGTAATAATCCTTTAAAATGGTTTCATTTAATTTTCTATTGTCCACAGACTCTTATATTTGTGAACATTTGTCTCGCCTGGGCCATATCTTTCAAAGGGATTTCCACTGAGTGAATCTTCAAGACACCTCTCCTGATTATACAGCTATTAGAGCATAATGAAATCCAAGCTAATTATTAGCTCCTCCACTATTTCAGCTACCCAGTCTCTGTTATGTTTGAGCCTGTGTCAATTAGACTTTTTTCCTAGCCAGGGTGATGGGTGAGGCTCAAGGGCTAGATGAAGGCTCAATTATGCCTTTTTGATACATTTCCTTGATGGCCTGTAGTGCATCTTCCCTTTTTGCTATTGGTAACTGGTGAGGTGGCTGTTTAGTGGGTTGGTGACCCCCAATATCAATCTTGTGCTGGCCAGTTCAGTACAACCTATATCTTTGTGGGACTGGGAGAACAACAACTGATTCCTAGCAAGAAAGTCTCTTCAACTGTTCTGCTGTTTCCCATCTAAGTGTAGTGCATTGTATTGGAACAAGTCTAATAGGAACTCTGGGAACTCACCTTTATCTGTTCCCCCATTGCAGTTTTCTTCTATACCAGAATTTACCAGATCCACTGGTTCCTATTTTACAACTGCAGTTTCCATTTTTTACTATTTGCTGCTTGTCAGAAACATTCAGTAAACGAATAGGAATCAGTTCAGATCCACAAGAACTTTAGCAGCTAAGATTCCACCAAGACCCTAAGTCTCAAAACAGCATTCAACTACTTACCATCTGTCCCCTGAAGGAAAGCTACCACAGCATGTAGGTGTTATAATGGTTACTGCCCCTAAGGGCAGGACAGTTTGTTCACTGCAAACTAAGTGTCTGCAAAACATCTGTCTGCCTGGGCCATATCTTTCAAAGGGATTTCCACTGAGTGAATTTTCAAGACACCTTTCCTGATTATACAGCTATTAGGGCACAATGAAATCCAAGCCAATTATTAGCTCATCCACTATTTCAGCTATCCAGACTTCTTACTCAAATTTTAGAGGTCCAGTCTTCAAACCCAATTTTCCAGTCTCTGGACTGGTGCCTTTGCTCCAGTCACTGTCTCCATTGGAGACCAATTAGGTGGTTCAGTTTTGGATCCCCTGTTCCTGTGCCTTTTTAGTGTTTCTGGTCTAACTGTTATGTTTGAGCCTGTGTCAATTAGCCCATCACATATTCCTCAGCCTGCTGGAGTGTCTTTGGCTTCCTTTCTCTGATCTGGATCTGCAAGTCCAGCTGAGCATCTATACATCTGTGGCATCCAGATATGCCAGGAGGACAATCTGTCACAGGTCCTCTGCCACTTCAGGTGGGGTTTCTTCTTTCCCTCTTCAAGCCCTTAGCTGTGCCCAAGCCAACTCAGATTAATGGCTTGGCCCAAGGCTTGTACCAGGTCTGGCTAGTTCAATCTCTTTTATGTGGGTAAGTTCTGCAGCACAATTAGAGCTGGGGAACACAAGCTGGCTGCTAGAAACCCACCATTCTGTCCCCCTTCACAGCCATTCATTTGAGCTATAATGTTTAATTGAGCCAATTAAGGCTACCCAGAGAGTTTCCCCCTCAAAAATCGTGGGCTTTTACACTGAGCTGCTATAGCCTGCCCTCTCCCTTCTGGGTCTCTATGGGTTACAAGCAGGGTAGAAAACGGTTGTAAATGTCTGGTTTTACTCAGTTCTCTGGCTGGCTCAATTCTTCATCTAGATGGCTGTCTTCCACTGTGGTCTATGACCCTTGGATTTCCTCCTGTCACTGAATTTTTAGCTCTGTAAGTCCTTGCTGCAGCTCATTTCTGTAGGCAAATTCCAGATTGACTAAAACTTGCTTGGTCTCCACTGTTTCACGGAAGAACTTCTTGTCTATGGCAGCCAGATTATTGGTCACCTCATCATTCTGTTTTACCATTCTAGACTAGGAGTTTGGGAAGCCCAGCTGCAGATCTGCCTGGATGTTTTGTAGTTGTTGCTCCAACAGAGATTTCACCTCTGGCTGCAAGTCCTATGTGACCCCTTTCTGACAAACCTCCAGATACTCCTTGAATTTCATTCATGAAGCCTCCAGCTCCTGTTTTAGGTCTTATCCTGCTGGCCATTTTTGATTTCTGCAGGTACCTCCATTATTTGTTCCATCTTGATTCACCAGGAATATCGAGTAGCTTTAATCTAATCTGATTTACATACTAATAACAGTGAAGCCACAGCAGCATAAACTTCAGCACAGACTAGTGATCTAAGGAATTGCCAGGCTCTCAGGTGAGCTTGTACACCCATGTTGCCATGGCTTCACTTCTATCAGTAGGCAAGCGAGCACCATTAAAGCTAGCTCAGGTATGTCGATGTGTCCTGGAATCATATGCTTTGATTGCAGTGTAGACATATTGTTAATTGCTCTAAAGAGCTAGGCTTGCCCCCAAATTACATGGTTGTCCTAGGGTCATCTGCATGGATATTCTCTTCTCTATACCTATTGCACCAAGTCCTGTGCCCTGATAGCACAGCTCCCTTGGAGCCACTGTGCAACGACATTTCCTGTCAACAGCCCTGGTAGTAATGTCCCTTTTTAAGGGCAGTTTCCTAGCATGGAAGAAATGGGCAAAAATTAATGCAGCTTCAGGTAGAAGTTATTACTGCTGCTATTCCAGTGTTGCCAAATCTCATGATCTTATTGCAATTCTTATGAGATTTGTTTTTTCTCTTAAAGCCCTAGCTTCTGGAATCATGTGATTACGGGAAACCCTCTGCTTTTATTTTTTTCAAACAAAGCAAGTTTCTAGCCCTTATGGCTGTGGAGAAAAGCTTGGAAACATGGTCACAGTGCACCCTAAGGCTCAGAAACCAGAAGGCAAATTTAAAAAATCCTAAAATATACTTACGTATTTTAAAAAATCTCATGATTTTTTTAAGACAGTGTCATGATTTTTGTTTGTGTGTCTGTCTCATGAGTTTTTAACACATGAGGCTGGCAGTGCTGACATTCTGAATCACAATGTGGATAGTTGGCATAGAAAGCAATAAAAGTTTAGTAAGGCTCAGACAAGAGGCAGCGATTTATTGATATATGGGACTGTGTAAGAAATAAGCACTGACATTTAATAGGGTTTTAGTTCTATGCTTTTAGATTGAATAAGGAAAGCTAGCATCACAAATCTATTGCTGACAAAAGATTGCTCTGCCTTGTAATGTTTCAAGATCTAAAGCGAGCTTTGTTATTAGATGCTATCATCAAAATGCTGAGGGGAAAAATACACAGTTGTTAAGAACTGCTCAGAAAAAGATAATGCTTTTCATTTCAAGATAAGAAAGAGAAAATTGCTTAATCTATAGGGAAACATAAGGGAAAATGTGTGTAGCTTGTATTATGCTGGTAGCAAAGGGCCTAAAGAGAATAGTAACCATAATAGTCTATTAGTAGGAAGAGAAGCAGACCAGAGTGAAGCAATTTAATAAAATATAAAATATGGACAAGCAAGAATGTCAGCTTGAAAACTCTGATGTGATTACTGTGCTCAAATGTCTCATCGGCCTCAACACTGCTATAACGGAGGGGAAGGTTGGCAACTGACTGAAGTGCAAGAGCAGGAATTAGAGGGTTTTTTGCAGCAATTGCCTAAGGAAAATTCTCCATCTAAGCATCAGACACAAAAGAGTGCAGTTAAGAATATAAAGGTTTATAAACATACTTCATTTTATTTGTAGAGCTATCTCTAAAAGCATCTGAAGCTCTTTATAACATGCAAACACATTAAGGACTAGAAGCAGAAAGTAGTGAAATAAAGTAGAAGACTTGCATATCATATGATGATGATGACGACTCTGTTTCCATTTCAGTAGGCGCTCGGGAGGATGTTAACCAGCAGCTACTAAAGTCAGACATTTTTAAATCAGCAGGTCTCACTAATTTGGGTCCAAGAGTTTTTAAAAAGTTGATTGAGGAGCTTGCTGGACCATTATTGTTGATTTTCAATATGTTTTGGAACAGTGGGGATGTTCCAGAAGATAGGAAGAAAGCTAATTGTGCCAATATTTTAAAAGGGTAAAAAGAATGACCTGGGTAACAAAAGGCTTTTCAATCTGACATCAATCCTGGGCAAGATAATGGAGCATCTGATATGGGACTTGATTAATAAAGAATTAAAGGAAGGTAATACTATTAATCCCAATCAATATGGGTTTATGGCTAATGTATCCTATCAAACTACTTGATGAGGTTAGAAGTTTGGTTGATAAAGGTAATAATATTGATATAATATACTTAGACTTCTGTAAGGTATTTTACTTAGTATCATATAATATTTTAATTAAAAAAATGAACACTAGAATATCAAATGGATTAACAATTGGCTAACTATAATAGTGAATCATCATCAAGCAGGTATGTTTCCAGTGGAGTCCTGTAGGGCTCAGTTCTTGGCCTTACGCTATTTAACACTGTTTTATCAATGACCTGGAAGAAAACATAAAGTCATCACTGATAAAGGTTGCAGATGGCACAAAAATTGAGGGAATGGTAAATAATGAACAGGACAGGAAACTGATACAGAGCAATCTGGATAGCTTGGTAAGATGGGTGCAAGCAAACAATATGTGTTTTAATATAGCTAAATGTATACATCTAGGCACAAAGTATGTTGGCCATACCTACAGGATGGGGAATACTATTGTGGGAAGCAGTAACTCTGAAAATGATCTGGGAGTCATGGTGGATAATCAGCTGAACATGAGTTCCTAGTATGACACTGAAGGGTTCCCCCCAGCCCAGACACCTCACAGCCCCTACCCCACAGAGCCTAGCAGTGGGGTGCCCCCCCAGCCCCACGTTTTATAAACAGAGGGCTTCGGTCTTCAGCAGGCCTGTCTGTTAGGCACCTCACACCACTTATACATTCACTTTTTAAAATTAAATTGTAGAATATATTCAGTAATTAAGTTATGGCACATTAATTCCACAGGAACTATAATACTGTTATTTAGCAGGATGTGATTGCTACACAGCGGGGGGAGGGGAAAACAAGGTGAGGGGAGAGGAAGAAATGAGATGTAAGAAAAGAAATCAGCAGTTTGTGGATGAGAGATTTTATCAATTAAAACTAAAAATTGTTTGAATTCTCATCGTGCTTCTGCTTGCATCCCTGGCAGTAATGTACAGTACCTGCAGAGAGAGAGAGAGAGAGAAACTGTGAAATGAGTTACACGATGAAAATGTCAGCTAGATATAGGACACGCTCTCTGTTAGAGAATGAGCAGGTTGACCCAGAGGCGGATTTGAGTAGACAGGCTTCTTTACTGCCATACTTCTTCCCCTCAACCCAATTGTCAAGTAAGCACTGAATTAGTTACAACACACTCTTTTAATCTAAATAAGTATGTAAATATTTACAATTACTACAACACCCCCAAAACCCTTACTAAGTAATATGAATGCCCATACAGTATTAACTATATACTGAATATAATAATCCCCGCCCCTGATTACTGTTTACGTCATTAACATAGTCTACAGATAACTTTTACATTGAAGATAAATTTCTTTACAATAATTGCCGCCACAAATTCCCTGGATCAGCAGTTTGCAGGAAAGGGAGGAAGTGGCCATGACCCTAAGCTCGTTTGTGTAGCTGGGAAAGGAAGGGAGCGGGAGATAACACTGCTTTATCCAAAAGGTATTCTTTAGATCCCCACATTCCTTATGCAGCTTCAAGCTTATCAATCCCCTAACAAGGAGAAGGGAAGGGAGAGGAGTAGCACTTTATCTATCAAGCTGAGACAGGTGCCTGCACTTTCTATCAAGCTTAGAAGCAGTACCTGCTTGTGCCTCCATTCCCTAATGCCATGTCTGCACGCCAGTGGTCTCCCAGTTTTCTGCTTAACCCTTACATATCCCAACACTCCCCCACTCTCTTTAAAGAAGGGCCCACACACCCCTCCTTCCCACACACTGAACGGCGGGGCACTTGGGCTGGAGGCCCTGGCTCCAGTTAGCCTGATACCTTGGTCCACCAGTCATGCTACGGGGAGAGAGAGAAGGCGGGTCACAAAAGGGTGTAAGCCACTGAATCTACAAGTATGGCTTCCGGGGAGTGGCTAAGGCAGCACATCATTTTAAGCACCCCATGACTACAATTAATAATACAATTAGTATGAATAACACCCCTACAACATGGGTAATACGACCAAGAAGCGAATGAGTGTCCATTAGGCCTGTCCGAAGGGCACAGGCCACATCAGTCCAAGTACAATCAGCAGGCAGTTCAGTAGCCAGTCGGAAGGCATTCATTCCTCGAAGGGCCTGGGCTTCCAAAATCTGCGTTCGGCGATGCTCGAACTGGAAGTTGCCTGAGCAATTGTATTAAATAGTCCCAGTTCATCCAGGTGGTTTTTGGTACCACCATAGTCCAATTAGTGGGTATCGTTGGGTGTCCAGTTACATTAAGTCGATGCATGGCTGGTACATGAATTTGATACCGTGGAGTTTCCCAGCTGCAAGGAAAAGGTTCCTGGTCCAAATCCCACCTGCTCCACATACTTTCCACCCTCCAAAACCTGGCCATTAAGCATGGCTGATCCCTCCCAGCAAATTTTATTTCCCTGTTGTACCCAACGCTGAGGGGGTATGGGTTCTGTGCACTGCAGGGGTGGCAGTTCCTGTGGCCATCCCTCCCATGCATTTCCCTGTCCCACCCACACTAAGCCTATGCATGGATAATACACCTCGGACCCCATCAGAAACCGTGTGTCATTATTTTCCATTAGCACCTGCCACACGGGTTCTTGGGACCATTTCCATTTGAACCCACTCCCGAGCCTTGGCTGTAAAAGGGTGGCCGAGGTCCATTTTCCTCCAGCCACTCCCCTGGCAGTAAGGGTACACCAACCCAGTGTACAGTCCCCCAAGTTGTCTATCAGATGACTCTAAAGGACCAATACATCTTTAATTGATTTGCTACATTGGTCCCCTCTAATCCAGATGGCCATAAACCCCGGCGGGCATCCTGTAAGAGGTTTACAAGATGATTGGTAAGGGTTTGTTGAACCTGGCCACATGCTTCTCCCTACAAAATAGTTTTGACACTGTTCACCAGTTCACTCATAAGGGATTCTGTAATATTCTCAAGAGTTAGCATGACATTTCTCAACAGACGGTCAGTTGAGCTAAGTGCAGACCCCTGCAGTAATCCCCCCCGTCCAATAGCCCCAGGACATGTTCCAGGCGTTGAATTCGAGCCATTGAGTCAGTTTCCTGCAGCGAGTTCCAACCTTCCCATAGGTAGTGGGTGAGAGCTTGCTGTTTTGGGGTGTTCTTTTCTACCAAGTTTGTAATTGCCCATAGCACCATTCTTTCACCTACTTTGGTAAATGGAGAACAGTTAGCAAATGTATTACTGAGGTAGCAGTCAGTGGGGAACAGAGTGATAAATATTTGTAAACCTGATGCATTAAGAACCACAGGTTTTTGGATGGGGGTAGACCACCATGGGGATAGGTGTGTTACAGACAATTTGGAGGGAGGTGGAGGAGTAGGGAGGGGAAGAGGTTTAATTAGAGTGCATTTTCCCTTGGTCCAAAAGGGGGCAGCACAACATGTCCAATAAAAAGGGGGTGCTAGGACTGAAGAATTTAGAGGAATGCAGAAGGGGGTGAGATTTCCATCCAATGTCCACATTCCCCAGAGAGCCGAATCATTTCTCCGCAGGGTTAACAAGGAGAGAAAGGTACACACTCCTACAAAAACAATTGCCTGAGTGGTTTTGTACAAAATGACCTACGTGACCACCCATTCCTCCCACCTTAAGCGTCCACCTTGCTGAACTTATATTCGGATGCTTGTAAGGAGCCATTATTAAACCACTGGACAAAGCGATTGGTCGGGCCGCATCCATTTTGCAAGTATGATTGGCACCAGGCACTGAGGGTGTCCGGGTCAGTAGATGGTGGGTTAGGGGAGGGGAGAGTGGATTGATATGGGGTATCCGTGCGTGCCCCATGGGCCATAGTGTGTGGTAGCACAAAGGGTGTAAGCCTAAGGTCACTGACCACTTCGGCTGCTTCGGGTAAGGGCCACTGTCGGACTTGCTCTGAGGTGTAGTACTTTGGTTCCTGTTGCATTCCAATATCCACCGGATCAGGGGCTGGATAACGAGGCTGATCAAACCTGACCCAGGCAGCCATGGGAAATAGCCACAGGAATGGCCATAGTCTTGAAAAACAGAATCACTTCATTCCTTTTGATATTTGGTTAAGGCATTATAGCGTTTTACCTGAGAGACATGAGCCCACCAGTGCTGACCCTCATGGGATAAGCACACCAGAGATGGATGAATCATGTGAGCTACCAGATAAGGACCCTCCCACCGAGGCAACATACCCTTAGAGCCCCGACCGGGGTTATTCTATCTACTACCTAAGATCCACAAACCTGGAAATCCTGGACGCCCCATCATCTCGGGCATTGGCACTCTCACTGAAGGACTGTCTGGATATGTGGACTCCCTACTCAGACCCTACGCCACCAGCACTCCCAGCTATCTCCGTGACACCACAGATTTCCTGAGAAAACTACAATGCATTGGTGACCTCCCAGAAAACACCATCCTAGCCACCATGGATGTAGAGGCTCTCTACACAAACATCCCACATACAGATGGAATACAAGCTGTCAGGAACAGTATCCCTGATGATGACACAGCACAACTTATTGCTCAGCTCTGTGACTTTATCCTCACGCACAATTATTTCAAATTTGGTGACAATATATACCTCCAGACCAGTGGTACCGCTATGGGCACCCGCATGGCCCCACAATATGCCAACATTTTTATGGCTGACCTGGAACAACGCTTCCTCAACTCTCGTCCACTCATGCCCCTTCTCTACCTACGCTATATTGATGACATCTTCATCATCTGGACCCATGGGAAGGAGACCCTGGAAGAATTCCACCATGCTTTCAACAGCTTCCACCCCACCATCAACCTCAGCCTGGACCAATCTACATGGGAGGTCCACTTCCTGGACACCACCGTACAAATAAGCGATGGCCACATTAACACCACCCTATACCGAAAACCCACCGACCGCTACGCCTACCTTCATGCCTCCAGCTTCCACCCCGGTCACACCACACGATCCATCGTCTACAGCCAAGCACTGAGGTACAATCGCATCTGCTCCAACCTCTCAGACAGAGACCAACACCTACAAGATCTTCACCAAGCATTCTCAAAACTACGATACCCACACAAGGAAATAAAGAAACAAATCAACAGAGCCAGACGTGTACCCAGAAGCCTCCTGCTACAAGACAGGCCCAGAAGAGAAACCAACAGAACTCCACTGGCCATCACCTACAGTCCTCAGCTTAAACCTCTCCAACGCATCATCAGTGATCTACAACCCATCCTGGACAATGATCCCTCACTTTCACAGACCTTGGGAGGCAGGCCAGTCCTCGCCCACAGACAACCTGCCAACCTTAAGCATATTCTCACCAGCAACCACGCACCGCACCATAACAACTCTAACTCAGGAACCAACCCATGCAACAAACCTTGATGCCAACTCTGCCCACATATCTACACCAGCAACACCATCACTGGACCTAACCAGATCAGCTACAACATCACCGGCTCATTCACCTGCACGTCCACCAATGTTATATATGCCATCATATGCCAGCAATGCCCCTCTGCTATGTACATTGGCCAAACTGGACAGTCACTACGCAAGAGGATAAATGGACACAAGTCAGATATCAGGAATGGCAATATACAAAAACCTGTAGGAGAACACTTCAACCTCCCTGGCCACACAATAGCAAATGTAAAGGTAGCCATCTTACAGCAAAAAAACTTCAGGACCAGACTCCAAAGAGAAACTGCTGAGCTCCAGTTCATCTGCAAATTTGACACCATCAGATCAGGATTAAACAAAGACTGTGAATGGCTATCCAACTACAGAAACAGTTTCTCCTCCCTTGGTGTTCACACCTCAACTGCTAGCAGAGCACCTCACCCTCCCTGATTGAACTAACCTCGTTATCTCCACACTGATATATACCTGCCTCTGGAGATTTCCATTACTTGCATCTGAAGAAGTGAGGTTCTTACCCACGAAAGCTTATGCTCCCAGTACTTCTGTTAGTCTCAAAGGTGCCACAGGACCCTCTGTTGCTTTTTACAGATTCAGACTAACACGGCTACCCCTCTGATACTTGGTTCCTTCATGATGCGATTCATGCATTCCATTTGCCCAGCGGCTTCAGAGTGGTAGGGGATGTGGAGTTGCCGATCCACACCCAGCAGTTCACCAAGATGCCTCAATAGGGAACTGTGAAATGCTGGCCCTCGATCCGAATCCATGATCCTGGGAACCCCGCAGCGTACAAAGACCTGGGTAACAAGCATGAGGCGGTGGTTTGGTCCTGAGTAGGGAAGGTTTCCACCCATTTACTGAATGCCTCTACTATTGCCAGCATGAACCGATACCCAGCTTTAGCGTGGGGAAGGGGGCCCACATAGTCTATCTGTATTCTTTCCCACGATCAGTTAAGGGTCGCTCCATGAGCTTTCCTTTGTGACCAGCTGGGGCTGGCTGGTGTCGAGCACACTCTAGACATGCGGCTAGCCAGGCTTTAACATCCCCTTTCCACGAAGGCCACCAGCCCAGGCGGCTTACCATACCCATCATTTCTTCCTCCCTTGGGTGTCTGCCCACCTTAGAGCCGTGTACCCATAGCAGCAAGGTGTCCCTCCACTGAAGGGGTATGTAGGGAACCAACTGGCCCTCCTTCTCCCTGACCCACAGCCCTTTCTCCTGTTGCAGACCTGGAGGAGTAGGACCTTCCCAGTCCCGCTGCTCTCGCTCAAAGGCAGCAGCCCACTCTGCTTGGTTCCGGGTGCAGACGGCTGCCACTGGGTGTTTCCAAGGGGGCAGCTGGCTGGTATTGGGCTGGGAGCGGCTGTGCTGCACCTTTAGCCGCTGCATCTGCCTGCGCATTTCCTGCTGCTCCAGATCCTGTCCTCCGATGAGCTTTTACCTTAACCATGAGGACTGGATTATGAACTTTATCGTAGAGTGCTTTCCACAGATTGTGATGCCATATGGGGGTTCCCAAGGCATCCTACCATTCATGGGAGGCCCACCACCCCAGTAACTTGGTAGCCCCCCGGAATACGTATTCACTATCCAGGACTATTACCCTTTGTCCTGTGAAAGGAAAGTCTTCCCATAAGTGAAGCAAGACCCATAGGGCACTCAGTTCAGCCCACTGTGCACGTCCCCCCAAAAGGGAGTAGGACCAGCTTTGCCGGGGGCTGACTATTCCAATACCCGTAACCCGCTTGCTAGCAGGGATAAGGTGGCAACTACCATCAATAAACCAGAGCTCATCCCCATTTTTGACCTGATCGGAGGAAAGGGCCCGGAACCAACTTGTAAACTCAGGGGACTCAGGGGAGTCCTCAAGGAATCAATTCTGGAGCACTTAGAGGAGAGGAAAGTGATCAGGAACAGTCAGCATGGATTCACCAAGGGCAAGTCATGCCTGACTAACCTAATTGCCTTCTATGAGGAGATAACTGGCTCTGTGGATGAGGGGAAAGCAGTGGACGTGTTATTCCTTGACTTTAGCAAAGCTTTTGATATGGTCTCAGTATTCTTGCCAGCAAGTTAAAGAAGTATGGGCTGGATGAATGGACTATAAGGTGGATAGAAAGCTGGCTAGTTCATCGGGCTCAAAGGGTAGTGATCAATGGCTCCATGTCTAATTGGCAGCTGGTATCAAGCGAAGTGCCACAAGGGTCGGTCCTGGGGCCAGTTTTGTTCAATATCTTCATTAATGATCTGGAGGATGGCGTGGACTGCACCCTCAGCAAGTTTGCAGATGACACTAAACTAGAAGGAGTGGTAGATACCCTGGAAGGTAGGGATAGGATACAGAGGGATCTAGACAAATTAGAGGATTGGGCCAAAAGAAATCTGATGAGGTTCAACAAGGACAAGTGCAGAGTCCTGCACATAGGACGGAAGAAGCCCATGCACTGCTACAGACTAGGGACCGAATGGCTAGGCAACAGTTCTGCAGAAAAGGACCTAGGGGTTACAGTGGATGAGAAGCTGGATATGAGTCAACAGTGTGCCCTTATTGCCAAGAAGGCTAATCGCATTTTGGGCTGTATAAGTAGGGGCATTGCCAGCAGATCGAGGGACATAATCATGTCCCTCTATTCAGCATTGGTGAGTCCTCATCTGGAGTACTGTGTCCAGTTTTGGGCCCCACACTACAAGAAGGATGTGGAAAATTTGGAAAGAGTCCAGCAGAGGGCAACAAAAATGATTAGGGGGCTGGAGCACATGACTTATGAGGAGAGGCTGAGGGAACTGGGATTGTTTAGTCTGCAGAAGAGAAGAATGAGGGGGGATTTGATAGCTGCTTTCAACTACCTGAAATGGTGTTCCAAAGACAGTTCTCAGTGGTACCAGATGACAGAACAAGGGATAATGGTCTCAAGTTGCAGTGGAGGAGGTTTAGGTTGGATATTAGGAAAAACTTTTTCACTAGGAGGGTGGTGAAGCACTGGAATGGATTACCTAGGGAGGTGGTGGAATCTCCTTCCTTAGAGGTTTTTAAGGTCAGGCTTGACAAAGCTCTGGCTGGGATGATTTAGTTGGGGATTGGTCCTGCTTTGAGCAGGGTGCTGGACTAAATGACCTCATGAAGTCCCTTCCAACCCTGATATTCTATGAATCTATGACTCTGGGATCATGCAGGTATGGGGTGTATTCTTGATTAGCAGTCCAGCAACCCGACGCTCTGGAACTTTTAGCTGCTTTTGTTCAACTTGGCTGTTTTCCAACGCAATTGCCCATCGACCAATTTGAGTATCAGATACACCCCCTCTTAGCAGGTCACCAGAACAAACCAGTTTGCCTGGAGTATGAAATGTTCACAGAATGACCTCCCCTTCCCCTTACCTCCTTCACCCTCCCACTCCCCGATTAAGTACTTTACCTTTTCCAGTGCTCAGTAACAAGCTAGCCCCATTCTTTCACAGGGGCTGTACTTGCTTTCTACAGCTGACAGTCGCCGGGAGGCAAATGCTACCGGTCGCAGATGCGACCCTGTCTGCTGACAAGCCACTACTCCAATTTCCTCCCCAAAGACTTCTGGGTACAGAATGAAGGGTTTCTCGGGGTCGGGGCTGGCCAGACCAGGGGCAGAGGCGATATGCTGTTTCAGCGCCATGAAGGCTCTTTCACAGTCTGGGGTCCACTCCCAATCCAGAGAACAGAGCAGAGCTTGCAGGAGTCGCAGCAGGGTGCTGCACCGGGGAATAAATTCTCGGCAGAACCCAGTTAGTCCAATAAATGAATCTAGAGCCCTAGCATCAGTGGGACGGGGCAGCTGGGTGATTACTGCTGCCCGATTTGAATCAACAGACCGCCTACCCGACTCAATGGTTACCCCTAGGAAGGTTACTGAGGGTTGGACCAGCTGAGCCTTTTTTCCATTCAGCTTTAGTCCCGCTTGCCCGAGACTTGATTATTTCCCGGGTAGCCGCAGCTACCTCTTCCTTTTCCCATCCCAGGATGAGGATGTCATCCACATACTGAATACATCGCTAACTTACGGGTCCGTGCATCCAGAACCCGCTTGAATGGGTGAAACAGGGTGGGGGTATTGTTGTATTCTTGGGGCAGAACCCACCATTGGAACTGAGACCCCTGCCAAGTAAAGTCAGTCTTCCATCGGCTTTCCTGGGCCAGAGGAATGGACCAGAATCCGTTGGGAAACCACTGGTCCCCTGACTGAATTTGGGCGAACATTTCGGGCAGTCATGCCACCAGTGGGGCGAGGAGGGGGGGTGACATAGTTTAGTTCCCGGTAATCAATGGTTAGCCTCCAAGACCCATCTGGTTTACATACGGGCCATACGGGGGCATTAGCGCAGGAGGCGGTGGGTTCAATAAGCCCCCACTGCTTTAGGATTTCCATCGTAATGGAGAGATCCTGGATAGCCACTCGAGGGATGGGGTACTGCTTAACTGCTGAAGGAGCTCCCCCCTCGATACTCACTAAAATTTGGAGCTGCCCAGCATCCAGGCTGTCCATTGCCCATCCCGGCAGGTCCTCCCAACCCGAAAGAATGATTCCCGGCTTTGGTCCTTTTGCTACACTGCTTACCAGCTCCATGGGGGATCACCTGGCCGTGCCCATTAGGGATGGACCACAGCTGGCAGTTACACAGGTCAATGAACTGGGCTTTAAACTGGGTACCCCTATGATATTAAGCTGGATATTGGGGCCAACAACCCAGGGAGCGGAATCAAAAGGCTCTCCCTCGGACGGCGAGAATATCCTGTCCTGTTCAGTTCCCGAATTTTGGCCTCCCATAGTGCCTCCAAATGATATTTGCTGGCCCCATTCCCAGGCAGGACCATGTGCCAGATATAAGCTCGATCCAGAATCCAAAAGATATGTCCCTTCAGGCCCACCATTCAGCTGCCCCCAGATTACCAGGCGGCCGAACTGAGAGACCAGCTCCGTGGACTGTCCTGAGGGCTCCCCTAGTCAATGGCTGCCACAGCAGGGGCCCGTGCATGCCCGCATTTAAAACATGTCTCCCTTCAGGTAAAATTATTGGCTTGGCAACTGGGGCAGGGCCAGTCTCCTTTCCTTGCTACAGGGCTGGCCTTAGAGCCCGAGGAAGTTAGGGGACTGGGCTGGAACCTTTGGGCCACACTCCCTGAGGAGGGCATCAAGATGCTCCTCCAAGTGCCGGATCTGGGTGGAGGTATCCTTACCGGTGGGTCCATTTTGAGATGCAGGGGTGTCCAAGGCCATATTCTGTCGCGCATACGCAGAGGCCCTTTCCACTAATGCAGGCAGGTTGTCAGCCTGGAAGGGTCCTGCCTGTAACTCCAGCCAATCACAGAGTGGGGGACTTAGGCATAGAAGCCAAACATCGAGAAGGGCTGTTCCCCCACCGTTCCCAGAGGGTAATAGCCATTCATCCCCGAGGTCATCAAATATACTAATCCAGACATGGATGCAGGGAATAACAGCGTGCGGGTGTTCCCCCGGTATAGGGGCTAATTTAACCAAGCCCGCTGTTTGGGAATATACCCTGAAGAGAATCCAGGCCGTGTCCAGGACAATTGTTTGGAAACCCTTGTTCTGGAGGCCTACAGCCACTGCCATGGGACCTAAAAGTGTCTCCCAGGCTAAAACCAAATCATTTCTGGTATACTGGTTTAGCCGGCTTTACACCCACTCTAGCCATTGCAGGAACATGTTCCATTCTCGGGGTGGGGGCCCAATTCTCTGTACAGGCTTTCCCTATCCCCGTCCAACATTGATGTGATGGTAACCTCTTGCCGGATAGTAGGATCACCACCGTCCTCCGCATTCAGAGCCACCAGACCAGCACAAGAGCTCTGCCACCTCGTTTCTAGCAGCCTGATTCTCCTGTTCCATCCTGACCATAGTTCGTGTCATGACAGGATAGATGGGTTTTATTAGAGAATCGGGGTCTTCATAATCAGGGGGGGGCTGAGAGGAGAGAAGGGGATAAGAGTGCAGGAGGTGCTGAGGGTGGGTAATTGACCCTTCAGGGCCAGGTTCTCAGACTTAAGGCGATTAAAATCGTCCACACAATTTTCAGCCATTCTGACTGCCAGCACACTGTGATGATTTACCGTGCACTGTTCCTCGGCAATTTGCTGGAGACCTTGCTTTTAAGACTCGTAACCTACTCCCATAAACCTGACAGACTCTCACACAAAGCCTGCAACAAAACAGCCTTTTTCTTATCCTGGGAGCATTTGGATGCCAGGGCAGCTTCCACCCACCCCTGGATGGCTGGCCAATCCTGACAGTCCCAAGGGGTGGCCGCATAAGGACCCCTCCCCCCCATCTCCCCACCACTTTATTAACAAACTCCTTAACTGGGGTTGCAGTAAAGGGCCTGTTCAACTTACTCATTGAATCCATGGTGAGACGTGGTGATCAGGCACGACTCTCCCCTGGTATCCTGTTCATGGCGCCAGATGTTAGAGAATGAGCAAGTTGACCCAGAGGCGAATTTGGGCTCCTTTACTGCCATACTTGTTCCCCTCGACCCAATTGTCGAGTAAGTACTGAATTAGTTACAACACACTCTTTTAATCTAAGTTACTATGTAAATATTTACAATTACTACAACACCCCCAAAACCCTTATTAAGCCCCTGATTACTGTTTACAGTATTAACATAGTCTACAGATAACTTTTACTTTGAAGATACATTTCTTTACATTAATTGCCGCCACTAATTCCCTGGATCGGCAGTTTGCAGGGAAGGGAGGAAGTGACCATGACCCCGAGCTTGTTTGTGTAGCTGGGAAAGGAAGGGAGGTGGAGATAACACTGCTTTACCCAAAAGGTATTCTTTAGAACCCCACATTCCTTATGTAAGCTTATCAATCCCCTAACAAGAAGAAGGGAAGGGAGAGGGGTAGCACTTTATCTATCAAGCTGAGACAGGTGCCTGCACTTTATCTATCAAGCTTGGAAGCTGTGCCTGCTTGTGCCTCCATTCCCTAATGCCATGTCTGCACACCAGCAGTCTCCCAGTTTTCTGCTTTACCCTTACATATTCCATCACTATCGTTTTTGATTTGAGCTATGATTGCTGCTGGGAATTCTATGAGAGCAGTTTAGTTAGGAATCGGTCTCCTGGAAACTGGATGAAAGGCTCTGAAATGTAAGCGTTAGGTATGGCTTCTATTTTCCTAGCTCCAGATTTGGCAGATGCACAGTCTGGTCTTTTCCTGTCCACTAAATAGGATTAATTTCTATAAAAGTTCTGCCTAATTTTAAAATCACTGGCAGTGCCACTCTGAAATAGCTGTCCCCTGAAACGTCATTAGCATCCTCCACTCTCCCTCTGCAGGGGACTTAGGCCAACATCAAGCAGCTGGGCCCAGTGCCCTACCACTTCCCATCCATGGCCTATCTTGGCCCCAAAGCATTCCTGGGCAGAGACACAGAGAGCTACTGTGGAATCCTGTACCACAAGAAGAGCCCTCATATGCAGAGCCTCTCCACAGCTGGACCTCTGCACAATGCAACTCCGGTTCCTTGGAGACCCCTCTGCCACCCACAAGATTTGGCCTATAATGTTTACTGGGTAAATAACATGCAGAGGCCTGATCATTTCATTGTTCTTCAGACTCCCTGGGACAGAAGTTCCAAAACTAATTAATTGTTATATAATTTGCAATTTGGTTTAAAAACTTCTTTGTGTAAAGTAATAGTATTTAACTTTTTAGATACACTGTTCGTGACATTTACTGATGTAGTTTTTGGGTTGTTTTTCTCTATTGTGAATTGATAAGGTTTCATAATGAACATGACCTGCTTTGCTTCTATGAATGGTTTTAGCACTTTGCAGCAGCAGGGACTATGCTAGCACAGAGAGGCTCCTGTAATAACTTAAGTGGCTGCATAGCACCCCACAAGTCAAAATAATATTCTGGTCTTTTCATGAGAGGCAGATGAAAGGAAGAAAAAAATCTTCAAAGCACTTTTCTCTGATGCTGACCCAAAATAATTTATAACAGTAATTACAATAATGGATGTGAAAGGCTGGATATTTCTCTTCCCTTACAACTGTGCGTTGTGGACCTTAAGAGTTCCACAGCCTAAAGTTCCTGATAATCCATAGTATTCATAGTCGCCAACTCCATGGGTGCTCCAGGGCTGGAGCACCTACAGGAAAAAAATGGTGGGTGTTGAGCCCCCCCCCCAGCAGCCAACCCCCTTTCCCACCCAGCGCCTCCTGCTCCTTGGCAGCCCCACCAATCAGTACCTCCCCCTCCCTCCCAGCACCTCCTACCTGCCGCAATCAGCTGTTCCATGGCAGGAGATGCTGTGGGGAAGCGGGAGGGGGAGCAAGGGCTGGGCACGCTCGGGGGAAGGAGCAGAACGGGGGGGGAAGAGGTGGGGTGGAGTGGGGGCAGGGTGGGGGTGAAACAGGGGTGAGAAGAGGCAGGGTGGGAGCTGCGGGGAAGGGGTGGAGGGGGGACGGGGACTGGGGCAAAGCCGCGTTTGAGCACCCCACAGCACATTAGAAAGTCAGCATTGCTGATAGTATTTATAGGAAGACTCAGCTAGTATGGTGATGAAAGTCAGAAAAAGTCTATAAATGAATGCTTTGCAATTTCGGAGTGCTTTACCAACATTAACTCATTAATCCTCACAACCTTTCCCCTCCCTACCTATCCCAAGACAACCCTTATAGAGACATATAAGGAACTGAGGCAGCTAAGGTGTTAGGGTTGCCAACTTTCTAATCGCACAAAACCAAACACCCTTGCCCCACTCCCTTCTCCAAGGCCTCACCATGCCCCCCCCATCTCTGAGGCCCTGCCACCTGCTCACTCCATCCCCCCTCCCTCTGTCCACTCGCTCTTCCCCACCCTCACTCACTTTCACCGGGCTGGGGCAGGAGTTTGGAGTGCAGAAGGGGGTGAGGGCTTTGGGGTGGGGCCAGAAATGAGGGGTGCTGGGTATGGGAGGGAGTGAGGGCTCAGGGTGTGGGCTGTGGGGTGGGGCCAGGGATGAGGGATTGGGGTGTAGGAGGGGGCTCTGGGCTGGGGCCGAGGGGTTCAGAGTGTGGGAGGGGGTGAAGGCTCCAGTTGGGGGTGAGGGGTTTGGGGTATAGGAGGGGGCTCAGGGATGGGGCAGGGGGTTGGGGTACGGGCTCAGGGAGGGAGTTAGGATGCAGGAGGACTTTTAATGGCTTGGTCAGCAGGAGTTCCGGTCGAAAACCAGATGCCTGGCAACCCTATAAGGCGTAAGGGATTCTCAAGGACCAGTCACAGGCACAGCTGTCAAAATGTACTACCATTTCAAACTTTACATTACAGTGCACTGGGGAACCTTTAGTGTGCACCAGCAGGTATTCAATAGGCAAACCGTGGGCTAAATCTGGAATGCCAGACACTTTTGTACAGACCCTAAAATCTCTTTATATTGTTTTTTATTATTTTCTCTAGAGTCTGAACCTTGACTATACCTTGACCAAAAAATTTGGACCTTGACACAAAATAATTGACTACTGCTGGTCTACACAGACCAACTAATTTGTAACAGGTTAGTGTGCCTTAGCAATCACACCCAGGAGCAGCGCCAGGGTTTCTGCCGCCCTAAGCAGCAGCGCTCCTCCTCAGAGCATTTGGCGGCGGGGGGTCCTTCCGCTCCGCGTCTTCGGGGCACTTCGGCGGCGGGTCCCAGAGCAAGTGAAGGACCCACCATCAAAGCGCCCTGAAGACACGGAGCGGAAGGACCCGCCGCCACCAAATTGCCGCCAGAGACGGCAAAATGCCGCGCCCCAAATCCTGCTGCCCTAGGCGACCGCCTAGGGTCGCCTAGTGGAAGCGCTGGCCCTGATCACACCGCTGTAGCCTGCATTGCCACACTATGGAGACAATCCTACGGTGTGTCTCCAAAGGGTTTTAGGGAACATCCTACGTCAGCACCGATTCATCAGATACGCAGTGCTGGGAGTGACTGTGCAAACCACCCAGCGGCCATGGCAGCCAGCCCGTTAGAGACGTGTGGCGCTGAAGCTGACTCTTCTCAACACCCACGTGCGGGGGGGGGAAAGCAGGCGGATGTGAAAATGCAGGAGGCTGCAGGAGCCATTGGGGCAGCCCTGGGGGCAGTGAGGTACCCAAAGAGCGGGGAGCTGCCTCAAGCCAGGGGGAGGGGCAGGTTAAAAGTCAGGCCTTGGGCCACTGAGCCAGACTCCATAAAGGCGCTAATCCAGCCTAGCCCCGCCCCTTAGCGAGAGGGCTCTTGGGTAAGTGGGGGAACAGCAGCAGCATCCGGGTCCCTGCTGCCCCGCTTTGTTCCCCCTCTGGCTCTCAACTGGCCACGTCCCTGCTAAGGCCCCTCCCCCTTCACCTCCTGGGCGGGACGCAGGGTGATGGCGTCATGCGGGAGCGGCGGCTGCCCAATGGCGGCCGCCTCAGCTGTGTCGCGGGAGGTGAGCGGCGGGGCAGCGCGGGAGGCATCGCAGCGCCGGGCCGGGCTCCCCCCAGTCTTCGTCCCTCCCCGCCAGCTCCGGTCCCGTAACGCCGGGGCTGGGCCGCACGGGCTCCTCCGCAGCGTGCCGGGCCTCTCCCCGCAAGCCTCCAGGCCTGAAACTCCGGCACCCCGGGCTCCCGTGCCCCGGGCCTGCCCAGGGAGACCGCCAGGGCTGGGAATGCCGGGCCTGGGGAGCTGGTGACACCGCGGCGCTGCCGCAGTCATGGCAGGCGGTGCAGAGGGGTCGGGGGACGCGGGAATGTCTCATACTGCGGGAGCCGCAGCTTCGGTGGGACGCGCTGTCAGCGAGAGCCCTGCGCGGCTTTGTTTGTGACAGGCACGGCCCGCCCCGCCCCGCACTGCAGGGAAGGGAAGCGGAGTCCCTGAAACAAGGAGTTCCTCGCCACCTTTGGCAGCCCGGCGTGTTCTGTTTGGTTAACTAAGGCCTGGTCTATACTACCCGCCTGAATCGGCGGGTAGAAATCGACCTCTCGGGGATCGATTTATCGCGTCCCATTGGGACGCGACAATCGATCCCCGAATCGGCGCTCTAACTCCACCAGCGGAGGTGGTAGTAAGCGCCGCCGACAAAAAGCGGCAGAAGTCGATTTTGCCGCCGTCCTCACAACGGGGTAAGTCGGCTGTAATACGTCGAATTCAGCTACGCTATTCACGTAGCTGAATTTGCGTATCTTAAATCGACTCCCCGCTGTAGTGTAGATGTACCCTAAGAGTGTTTTGGAGAAAGCCAGTTAGCAAACCCCCCTCTGCCACCATCCGAGTTGATAAGAAACGCAAGAGGTACAGAGCAGAATTCGTGTTTCTCCTTTCTGTAAGGCTATGGGAAAAACAAAATATCCCATGCCGTCTTGAATTGTCATCAAGAAGCAGCGGGGTAGAGGGAGATGAGGCACGAGTCCATTTTTTTCCTTTACAGCTTGCCTTTACGACTTACCACCACCTACTTTGAAATAGCATCTTGCTTCCTTGCCTGAAACATTGAGACGCCTGCGGGTGGGGAATGCCCAAAATACAGCAGTTGCATCCAAGTTGTGAAGTGTAGCTGGTAGCTGTCCTTATAGGTCTTGTCTTTGCTAAGGAATTTTACACCCCCCTCCAAAATAAAAATAAAGAAATCCTTCTACTTTCATTTTATAACTATATTTTGAAAGTAAGGAGTTTTTCTGCTAACGTGAAACAAAATATTTAGTTAAAAATGACCAGAATTGGTATTTGTCTAGTAAGTTTACCAGTGGTAGTAGCTATTCAGACTGAAATAGCCTTTCATGTTCATTAATTAAACAGTGGTTCATGTGGTGGTGTGATTTTTTTTTTTTTTTTTTTGGAGTGGGCTAACTATTTTTATTTTATTTACTAAGTATACAGCCTGTAAAATACTGCTGATCACAAATAAGTGATAAATGCAGACAGGAAAAAGAAACATTTTCTAGTATTCATAAGGTTTACACTCTAGTTTGTGTCCTTGGAGAAGACTCAGCACATGGCCTGCATATTAAAAATCCCAGAATAAGAATGAGTTAAGATGAACATGATACAGATGAAATGGGGTAAAGAGATGTTTAAGAAGAGATTATCTTCTATTTTTGTTCTGTGACAGCAAAAGAACTATTATGTTCTCAGAACATTTCTATGCTGTAATATTGAGACACTGCTTTTTAGACTGGAAATACTATGCCTAATTTAAAAAAAATAGAAAATTTAAATTTATCTTATTTCCCATGGAGGGAAAGCCTACTCCTCATCAGGAAAGCACATAGAGGGGTTTGGGCCTCATTTTGTGGAGGAGCGCACAAGCAGCTGAGCTTTCATGAGAAAAGGGGGGATACCTATTATTTGAAATGTAAAGGACCAACCACTGGTGGTATCCTTAGTGGCTTGTCCCTGTTGTGATACTTTTGTCTCGGAGCAGGAGCTAAAGTATACCTATATGATGTGTGCTGGAGTGGAAAGTTGACTGTTGGTAGCTTCACCAAGAGTAATATGCCATCTTGTGTATATCTTGTTTTTAATTTGTCCTGATCTCATGTTCCTCATCAGAAATGCATTCAAAAGATTTTGCATCACTCCATTTTTCCCTTTAGTTGTCATCTCTTTCCAATAGAACAGAGGTAGGCAAACTATGGCCCACGGGACCCTCCTGCTGGGTCCCTGAGCTCCTGGCCTGGGAGGCTAGCCCCCGATCCCTCCCCTGCTGACTCCCCTCCCCCGCAGCCTCAGCTCACTGTACCACCGGCGCTACCCTCTGGGCGGCAGTGCAGCTGCAGAGCCGTAGCCTGATCCGGTGCTCGGTGCTGTGCAGTAGCATGGCTGGCTCCAGCTAGGCGGCACGGCTGGTGCTCTGGGCAGCGTGGCTGTAGTGTCGCCGGCCACCAGTGCTCCAGGCAGCGCGGTCGGGGGCAGGGAGCAGGAGGGGTTGGCTAGAGGGCAGGGGAGTTCGGGGTGGTGGTCAGGGGGCGGGGGTGTGGATACGGGTTGGGGCAGTCAGAGGGTGTGGAACAGGGGGGTTGAATGGGGGCAGGGGTCCCAGGAGGCAGTCAGGGAGGCGGGGGGATTGGATGGGGTGCCGGGGGGCAGTCGGGGCAGGGAGAAGGGGTGATTGGATGGAGTGGGGTCCTGGGGGAGCAGTCAGGAAGGAGAGGATGGGGCAGGAATCCCAGGGGGACTGTCGGGGGGAGGTTGGATGGGGCAGGAGTCCTGGGGGGACCATCAGGGGGCGAGAAGCAGGGAGGGTCAAATAGGGGGTGGGGGCCGGTCCATGCCTGGCTGTTTAGGGAAGCACAGCCTCTCCTAACTATCCTTCCATACAATTTCGGAAACCCGATGTAGCCGTCAGGCCAAAAAGTTTGCCCACCCCTGCACTAGAATGTGTAACTCTTACCTGTGAAGAGAGAGGCAGATTCTTTAAGAGTCATGGATAGTCAGGGGAAAGTTTACTTGCTTGAGAAGACACATAGGAGCCCAAATTTTATTTGAAATAGCTTATACTCCTTGCTTTATTGGTTACAAGGGCCAAAATACAAGATACTTTTGATCCCTTCTATATTTACCCCAGAGCTTACTGCATTCTTCTAGTTTCTTATTTTCTACTAGGGTCTACACATCAGCTTCCCTAACACCTCTGATAAAAGACCACATTTCGGAACAGTTTTAAAAAAAAAACACCTGCATTTTTTCTACTGATTCAGTTACAGTTCTAGGTTAGAACAGACTGTCCGCAAAATGTATTATAAGAAAGGGGCCAAAAGTTTCCATTTTTGAAAAGAGAAACCAAACAGCTGATGTTTGTGTTTGTCTATCCACAGGATCACAGATAAGGTTCAAAATTATCATGTAAGTTATAGAGATTTTTAAATGTTGAAAAACATTTCCATAGTGAGGGGTTATTTTCTATGAATTTATGTGTTTGCTTCTATGGAGGGAGCATGGTTTTGCCCTTGACATTAGTGCACCTAAGTATGTATGGATGAATGACTAGAAAGAATGTAACTAATATTTTTAAATGCTCTTTGCCCTCTAATTCTGAAGCTGCAGGGCAGAAAATCAGATTTGTGAATGCCTATGTTCACTACAGTATGTTGAAATACTGATGTTGCCAAGAGGTGGGGTTTACTTTGCTCTTGTAGTGAAACACTTAGACACTCTGGCCACAGCTTGCAACAATGACTGGTGATTTTGGTTGCCCAAAATGAAATGCATTGAAGTTGCCAGACTTTTTGAAAGTGCTGAGTGCTCACCATCTAAAAATCAGGCCTTTTAAAGCTATTTCAAGCTGGCTACCAAAAGCCATTAGTCACTTTGAAAACTTTGAGCTGTGTATGTATGTACCAAAGTAAAGACCTGTTTGATGTGGTTTCAGAATGTGGTACAATATTTTTTTACACAACAACAAACAAAACGTCTCTTTCCAAACAGTTTGGTGCACAATTTGTCAGCCTATAAAATCCTGGGTTTTAACAGGTATTGACAGCACATTGAAGCCTTAGTTTTGTAGAGGACAGAATGAGATGTCAGCAACTTTACTGAATGCATAAATGATATCTAGTTTTTTCTTATAAGGAATGATATGGCAATTTTTAAAACTACGAGGCTATAACTCAAAGCTATATTTATATTGATTTGTTTTTACAGTGAACATCCCGCTTTACGTTGTTGTTTTTTTAAAATATCTTATTGGTGAGTGATGTACTAAGTTTGCATGATTCTGACTTGCCTGGGATCTTCACCCGAACTGTCTTTTGAGGTTATTCCAATGAACAAACATTTTAAATAAAGTGTATTGAGAAGAGAAGCATCTCCTGTTGTGACCGCATTTTACAAGGTGCTGTTGTCTTGTTTTAGATGTCCCTAGCATACCATGGTAGATGTGGTAAAGAAAGAGACTATGGATGACATCACATTTAGAAGCGACACTGTACTTTCTGATGTTCATCTACATACGCCAAGCAAAAGACATCTCATGGTGCGATTGAATACTGTTGGACAGCCAGGTAATTTACAATCAGAGGGTGCTTTGTGATCTACAGATGAAAAATAAATACCTAGCTCTTATATTGCACTTATTTATCTTATCTTAAATTTACCTACTTATTTGTAACAATTAAACCTGGTTTCAAGGATTAAATTAAATTCGTAATTGGTCATTAAAAATTTGCCTCCAAACAGAAATGTCAGCATTAATTGTATTTAGTTATAAAATATTTTAATAGTTGTTAATGTTTACAGAGTAACATATTTCACTGTAATCATAGTGCCAAGTTTTCGAGCTACAGAGAGCTGTCTCATAATCTCCTGGTTTAGCTCTCATGTAAACTAAGTGATTTATCAAAAAAATCCTGTTATGTTTATTTTTATATGTTATACTGAAATACATTTTGAAAATGCTAGTTTTCATATTGATTCTATCTTTAATTTTTCTTTGTTTGTCTTTGACGTCCTTTTTTTTGTGTTTTTGTTTTAGTATTTCTGTCACAATTCCAGCTTCTTTTGAACAAAAATAATTGGGAGTCTGAGAGAAAAAATGAAAAAGAACTTACAACAGAAAATATGGGACACCAAACCAGAGGTGGGAAGGAATTGTGTGACAAAGGTGGTAGTAATGTAGATTTTCTCAACAAAAATGGAAGAGAAGCAAATAATTTTAAAGGGATAGAAGCTCTGCTGGATGATGATGGGGATTTGGAAGTGGTCAGAAGACCTCGATATGTGTCTGATCCAGAAGTGGAGGATCTTTCAAGGGATAAAGTATATCCCATAATTCTGACTAAAGGAGGAGAAGGTATTTTTGAAGATGCAAAGCAAGAAAGTATCCACAATAATATTATTAAAATAGGTAAGCAAAGCTTATAGGCTGATACACAGACATTAATCACTTACCTTCGTTCATACAAAAGAAAACATGGGCTATGTGTTACTGCAGTAGCAAGAGTGCTACTGTAGCACAATAGTTTTTGTGCTAATCTATAGATCAAGAAGAAGCTCTCATGCTTAACATATCCCCTTTCACCAAATATTGTGAAACTACATGTACTTTGAATACTTAAGCACATTTCATAAATTTGTTCAATAGTAATTGATTCAGCAGCTTGGTGATTCAGAATGTTCCAAGAAACATAGCTTTTATTGGCCTTTAGTGGTTGCAAAGCATAAACTCAAGTTGTCATTCTTTAGGTTTGGAATCTTTTCATTTGCTTGAAAAACACACACTTTCTTCTCTTTTTAAGGCTAGCTTAAGATGTGTAGTTTTTATGGCTAATATGGGTCAAATGGGTTCTCTTTTTTTTTAAATTTATAATAAATCCTAAAGTACAGGGGGACATATTGTAAACATATTGCTGTATATGGCAGTTTGTATTGTCAATTCACGTTTGCTGGTATTTATCAGTAGTGCAAGAAGAGTGTGATCTATTTATTTGCCTCTTTCATGTTTTAGCTACAAAAGCAAAATGTTCAGGTGTGCAGTTCTTTACATAGTATGATTATTTGTTCAGGGCAAAGAGCTCTGTGTAAGTTGGAAAGCTTGTCTCTCTCAGCAACTGAAGTTGGTCCAATAAAAGATGTTATCTCACCTTCCTTGTCTCTCTAATATCCTGGGCCCGACATGGCTACAATAACAGTGCTTCTGTTACTCTATTTAAAACTTTTAGTTAGGAAGGGTATTGGTTATACAGGGAATCAGAATTGGTCCGATGGTTTCCAGGGATCCAAAATTCCAGAAAGCTTTTTCAACTGAACTATACCAGCTTAAGATGTTATTGAACAAAAGCTGTTAACATTTGGCTCTTCAGTGGCATATATGTGATCTTAGTCCAGTTGTTGGAGGGTAGTTGTCCACCTTTCAAATCACCATTATAGCTGGCACTACCTTAGCATACTTTTTGATAGTCTCAGAGTGCACAACAAAATATCTCTCATCCCTAGAGTTTTGTCTTTTTCAAGTCAGGATTGAGGCAGGTTGATAAATTACAAAAGAAGCTTATGCTACCGCTGCTTGTAGTCCACCTGTTATACGGTTAAATGGAAGATCTGTGATAAATGTTCTAACATAAAAACAGCCACTTATAAATACCTATTCCTTGTTATGTTACTGTAAACAGTTCCTTGCTTATGTTCAGAGACTGCATGCATAGTGTTACGCACCCTACTTTTTACTGTTTTATGTGCAAGTCTAAAAATACAATTTTTAAAAATTTCCTTATTCATGTAACTTAAAGAATATGATCCCAGATGATAAAGATAGTGTCCTTTGACATTAAGTTTAACCACATTTTTTTAAACAAGTAACATAAATAAGAGTCATAACTAAAGATTTTTTTTTTAAAATACTTATTTCATTTTTTTTGCTTTCATTTTACCAGAGCATACAATGGCAACAACATTGGAAGATGTTGGTAAACAAGTACGTATCTTCTTCATAGTATCCTGCACTTCGTGAACTGTGCATCAGAGTCTTAACTTTCTATGCCTTCTGCTCTCTCCTGAAGGTCTGGCGAGGAGCCTTTCTTCTTGCAGATTATATCTTGTTCAAACGGGATATGTTCAGATGTTGCACGGTACTAGAGCTTGGAGGAGGCACTGGAATTACAAGCATTGTCATGGCAATGGTTGCTAAGACTGTATACTGCACAGGTACTTTGATGCAATTATTTTTAATTAAACACTAACATGAAAAAGAGTCTAATTGTGTAAAAGCACAGGAAATTTGAATGAAGCATCTCTTATTTCTGCTGGGTTTTTTCTGTTTTAGTCCTTTCTTTTTCTTTTTTTCTGATTATACATATTGACACCAAATAACAGGGTCTCGATTTATTGATAATACCGTGCATGAAATTTCTCAGTAGATGACACAAAAAAGAAGTGGTGCCTTCTTACAAGTGTGAAATGGAATTTTAATTTTATTTGAGCAGCTTTCATAGTGTCTCAAACTTGATTGATACCAACAAATGAAAAACCAGTTCTATGGCTATTTTTGTATTCCTTTGTGGATCTTACTTTATTGATATGCCATTGAAATTTCAGCTGCACATTGGAGATAACCTTGTCAGTCATTTACGTATTAACTTAGCTTTTGCTAAAACTGCAGTTTTAAAACAGCCAAAAAGTCTGAAAAAGATAATACTAAGAACAACTAACATTGTGGATCCTGCCTAAATTTGTTTTCCAGAAGAAATGAATCTGCCTTTGATTGTAACTCCCTAGAAAACTGTTGCATTTACAAAAATGATTGCTCTTCTGGATAGTGAGAGCCTTTCAGCTCTAGGTCTCCTGTTCAGATACATCCTGTGTATTTAGCTGCTAGTTGTCTGTGTGAAAATGTTTGGCAGTCTAAGTTCAGCTCTTCATGAAGAAGTGTCCAGATCATAAAATATGCTCATCACTGCTAGCCTTAATATTGGGCTTTGTTATTGGCAGTGTCAGCAGAGAGCACAAGAACTATGAATAGGCCCTGGAGATTGAGCTATCCTCTCATCCCAAGAAGGAGTCAATCACGTAGGTTAGGGCTTCAGCACATTCTGAATATAATATTGTTTTCAGTACAATTAATTTTTTGCAGATGTTGGTGAAGATCTTCTGGCTATGTGTGAGCAAAATGTAACATTAAACAAACATCTTACTGAACCAGAAGGTAAGAACCATTTGTTGTTTCTCAATTGCAAGTTTGTGCCTTTACTTTCCCTGCACAAGTGGCAGAACAAGTTTGGGAACCACTGCACTTTATAAATGTTTACAAATAATGAAACTTTTATCTTAATTGAAAATATGGCTCATAGAAACAAAGGTATGAAAACTCTATATAGGGTCCACATTGGGACTTCTGCTCTTCTGAGCACAGCGCAGGACTCTTTCAGAGCACTGCTGTCTTCCAATCAGATACAGGTAACCATAGTTGCTGCACAAAGCTATTGTGTAATATGAAATCCTTCAAGAGTCACCTGGAATAATTGGGAGTCATGGAAGTCTTTGGGCCCAAGTCAGCAGTGGTGTAAATTGAGTGTCAATGGTGAAGTGATGTAATTGTTTCACATTGGAATGTATAAAACAAGTGTCAAAGGGATGGGAGATAACAGGAGAGCATAAGGTAAAGCAGGCACCCTCTTCTGCACTTCTCCCATCATTTTCTCCTGCATGTGTAGCTCACTGGTTTGGCTGAATGCCAAATCAGTTCATGTCAAATTTTTTACTATTTTTCCACTTACCGCACCATTTCACTGCTGATTTTTGGCCTTTGATCTCCACTAAGTTGCCATCTGAAGGGTGGATGCAATTAATTTGCTCATCAGCTGTGTTTTTTTTGTGTGTGTACAGGAGGTGAAGTTAAGGTAAAAGAGCTGGACTGGCGGCAAGATGAGTTCTGTACAGGTAAGTAGTTGTGATGCGTTTAATTCAAACTGTTTTCCATTATAGTTTTGAAATAGTTAAACATACTAAACTGCAGCTAACAACTCTTCAGTTACATCGGGTTCTAATAAAAATCACTTTTTAATAAGTCGGAATGGCGCCTTCTGAAATTAGTGATCATTTCCAAGAGCAGGAGTATTGAGTTACGAAAGTCCTCATTAAACCAATAAGTGTCACAGTTCTTCTCCCTCTGTGGTCTCCTCAAGGGGTGCCCCCTTAGATCTCAGGCCTCCAGCCATCAGTTCTCTATGAGCAGGGACTCGTATCCATCTCCCTCCAGACTGGGGACTCACGCTTGCTGTCTTATTGCAATGTACTGTGTTTATCCCAGAAATTCTGACCTTAGTCTTATTCCTGCTTTTCTGCTATCTCCCAGGAGCTTATGAGAGTGACCACCCAGCTTTAAGAGTACAGTAAATTTATTTAGGACAAAATCATTACACGAAAAAACATACAAACCACTATATTCTACACCCTTGCTAAGCTTACCATGTGGAGACACTGGTAGGTTTCCAGTCCTTCAAACTCTTCCAACAGTGTTTTGTCCTCCTAGTTACAGTCTCATACCAGTTCAAGGATCAAATGAGGGACCCTGAGTCAGTTCAGGCTGCCCCTTGTTACCAAAAGCCCATTCTTTGCCTACTGTGCTGCTTGAACCTGGTCAGAACCAGTATGTGCAATACCCTCTCGGGGGTGGTACTTCTATGGAGTTGCTTATCTGTCCCAGAATCTGCAAAACATATCCCTCATAGATTGTAGTTCCTTGGGGAAGCTCTGTATCTCTTCTGCATGGAGTCAGAATGCAATCCCTAGTTCCCAAAGATCTATGCCGTATTTAAGAGATACCAAAGTCGATGAATATTCCATGGGACTATAGTGTCTGGCATTCCTCACTATAGTAGTCTTTTGAAGTTTTCATGCTTCCAAGATCTTAGACCTGTCACATTACGATCTTATCTTAATGTTGTGGTGAAGTGTGTGTGTAAGCATACATTATGCACACCGTACACATACACTAATGCCCAATCTGTTGACCTGTCTGGATGCAAAACCCATCTATTCTTCCAAACCTTTGGGAAGGGAAGGGCAGGGTGGGGTGGTTAGAACAATTAAGTAGCTCTGTGATGGGATGCATGCAATTTTGTCTGAGGTTTTTTTTTTTTTTTGAGGGTGGGTTGTTTTTTTTTTTTTGAAGTGAACTTGCTATACTTTAAATATTTGGTGAGGGCACACATAACTGGGATTGGGGCCTTTTTGTTCTGAATAAATGAAAATCAATACAGCTAATTTGGGCGCAACGAATACCGGTATCAATAAAAGGAACCTCTATTTTTCTTGGATTAAAATTGTAGGTTCTTTACAATGAAGCTGTCATCACTGAATTGTACAAGCAGCTGTATGCAACAGACTACTACACTTTCTTTGGACCCTGTCTCAATGTAATCATTCAAGAAGCAGTAATTGGATTTAATGCCTTCAGAAATGCTTCTCTTTTATGATTAAAAAAACCCATTCGTGCAGATGGAGTTTTGAGAGAAGAAAAAAATTACTGTTCTGTTTTTGGACTTTTCAGGCTGACTCCTAACTTTATTGAATATGTAGTAGCAATGTTGCCTCTTGGATACCTAAAATGCATAGCTAAAATTAAGTAGGAGTTTTGATCAAAACTCACATTTTTTGTTTTGTTTTGTTTCTTTGTTGTGATATTTCTTTTAATCGCTTGAGAGTCAAATATTCAGATCTGGCTATATGGTAGTAAGGGATACAGCAAGACTTTATTACCATATAAGCAAAACTTTGCACCCCAGGCAACCGATTCTGAGAAGAATCGGTCCTAATGGAGAAAGGAAAGCAGAGCACTTCATTAAAGTGGGGTTTGGAGCTCCTGAAGGGGATAGGAATTTCATGTAAACAAACTCATCAGTACCCAACCCCAAGGAGCCTTCTGTGAATTCTCATCCACTCCTTTCTCCCCATTGTGGCTGTGGCTTTTACTGCTGCCCTAGTAACACCACATCCTGTGTGGGAGATAGATTATTGTGGGGTGAGGGCAGTGGAATCTTCATTCAATAGGCCACATGCCTTTTGCATTGACCATACCAGAACTACTAACTGTAGTATGTAACCTATCACTTAAATCAGATTCTGTACCAGATGACTGGAGGATAGCTAATATGATGCCAATTTTTTTAAAAAGGCTCCAGAGATGGTCCTGTCAATTACAGGCCAGTAAGCCTAACTTCAGAACCAGGCAAATTGATTAAACCTATAGTAACTACCAGAATTATCAGACACATAAATAAACATGATTTGTTGGGGAAGATGGCTTTTGTAAAGGGAAATAGTGCCTCACCAATATATTAGAATTCTTAGAGGGGGCCAACAAGCATGTGGACAAGGGGGATCCAGTTGATATACTGTACTTGGACTTTCAGAAAACCTTTGACAGGGTGGCTTATCAAAGGCTCTTAAGCAAAGTAAGCAGTCATTGGATAAGGGGGAAGGTCTTCTCATGGGTTAGTATCTGGTTAAAAGATTGGAAACAAAGGATAGGAATAAATGGTCAGTTTTCAGAATGGAGATAGATAAATAATAGTGTCCCACAGGGGTCTGTACTGGGACTAGTGCTGTTCAATATATTCATAAAGGATCTGGAAAAAGGGGTGAACAGTGACGTGGAAGTTTGCAGATGATACAAAACTACTCAAGATAGTTAAGTCCAAAGCAGACTGTGAAGAATTACAAAATCTCAAAAACCTGAGTGACTTGGCAGCAAAATGCAGATGGCATTCAGTGTTGATAAATAAATAGTAATACATATTGGAAAACATAATCCCAGCTATACATACAAAATGATGGGTTCTAAATTAGCTATTACCACTCAAGAAAGAGATCTGAGTCAATGTGCAGCGGCAATCAAAAAAGCTAACAAGATTAGGAACCATTAGGAAAGGGATAGACAATAAGACAGTAAATATCATAATCCCTCTATATAAATCCATGATATACCCACGCCTTGAGTACTGCGTGCAGTGCTGATTGCCCAATTCAAAAAAGATATAATAATAATGGGTACAGAGAAGGGCAACAAAAATGATGAAGAGATTATGAGGAGAGATTAAAAAGACTGAGATTTTCAGCTTGGAAAAGAGATGACTGGGGAAATATGATAGAAGTCTATAAAATCATGAATGATGTGGAGAAAGTGAATAGGGAAGTGTTATTTACCCCTTCACATAATGCAAGAACCAGGGGTCACCTAATGAAATGAATAGGCAACAGGTTTAAAACAAACAAAAGGAAGTACTACTTCACACAACGCACAGTCAGTCTGTGTAATTCATTGCCAGGGGATATTGTGAAGGCCAAAAGTATAACTGGGTTTAGAAAAGACTGGACAGTGGGCTGGATCACTTGATGATTGCCCTGTTCTGTTCATTCCCTTTGAAGCATCTGGCATTGGTCACTGTTGGAAGACAGGCTACTGGGCTAGATGGACCATTGGTCTGACCCAGTAAGGCCATTTGTATGTTCTTTGTTATAGACCCTGAAGCTCCCTACAGTTGGTCTGAAGCAGAGATTGCTGATTTGCATGACCACACCACGGTGATACTGGCAGCTGATGGTAAGAGAATGTAACTGAAGCCAGGAACTTGATGAAAGTGACATCTGAATATGCAAGTGTCAAGTACTTAACTTTGAATAGGATAACTCGGTTTTGGGGGGGTTTTTTTTGATAGTAGACCAGATCTAATGTAAATTATCACAGCTCTGTTGAAGTTAATTGACTTCAACGGAGTTATGATAGTCTTCACTATCTGAAGTATCTTGTTGTCTTTCTTCAAAAATTATAGGTTATAATTACAAATTAGAAATTGAAACATAGCCTGTTCTTTCATTTGTGATGATAAACATTGTAACAAAATCTGGATAAACTGTTTAACGGAAGCAGCAACTTGAAACCTAGTAAATTTTGTAAAACAGTTGCAACTAGTTTCTTGAACTACATCTGCCCAGAGTCTCCCTGCCAACTTGAGTGGTTTTATATTTTCCTATTTTATTACATGGGTTTTTCTCTGTCCTGTTGCTGAGTGGAAGACCGATACAAATAACAGAACAAGCTAACAGACTGACCTCACCATAGAGGAGAAACAGCGAAATATTGGCAATGAAGTAAATAGACTGATGGGACATGTTTCTCTTATGTTTGGGTTATAATTGTCATAGGTGTTACTTCTAACAATACTGGATAAAAAAAAATTTCAGGCAATGTTATGATTGTGTTGATATTCTTTTACCACATATGAAATTTTAACTTCTATGAAGCAAATTTGTTATAAACTGAGCACAGTTCATACAGTCAGTAGTGAAGTTACCACATCTTATCTCTCAGAAAATGAAAATTATCTAGATGGTATTTTTTGAACTCTGTACCCTTCACTGTAGACCTTGGGGAAAAAAGAGACATTTTTCCTTGAAAACCATGCTGTTTGCTCTTTTTATTAATTTGATCACACTTTCAGCCTTTCGTTTCTATCCTAAATTGGTGATAATTTTCAGTGTAGCTGTTCTGCAGTATGTTTCATAGTAAGTAGTGCCTGAATTTGTTGAATTCAGTTGTTTGTGTAAGTCCCGCCTAGTGTCTTTTAGACAGTCAGATCAGGAGGCAAAGTTTCTTATACATCATATGATTTTGTTGCTGATGATGTAACCAGTCCCTGGTTGGCTTTTTTTGGCGTACTATATCTTTTGACTTTAAGGAACTTGATGGACCTGATTCTCTTCTCGCACAAGTTTAACTTTGAGTTCAGTGGAACCACTACCATTTTGTCCTGATGTGAGACATAAGGCCTCAGGATTTATGTCTCCTCCTTCCTTTAAGATGTACAGTAAGGTATTTCTTGGTCAGGAGAGAGCCTGTTTATGGATAATGCAAGTTGCCAGGCTAATGATTTGCATTGACATTTGAGAAACCGGTGAAGGCTTGACAAAAAGCAACTGTGATTAATATAGCTGGGTCAGTTGTTGCCATTAAAAGCTCTTCCTACTTTCTGCTACATCAATGTCTGGATTTGTCCCAAAGATTGTTCATTAGAAATAATCTGCGTAAATAAGGATGATTGTTTTATGTTTAAGATCATGTATGACTAAAACAGTCAAACATTCATCACTATGTTAATGTTTCTTTTGTATTTTAGTTTTTTATGATGATGACTTAACAGATGCTTTATTCAAAACACTGTACAAAATCACCCACAACTTGAAAAACTCTTGCACAATTTACTTATCAATAGAAAAGAGGTAAGTCCCACCTTGACCTTCCTTAAGATCTTTGTTTTTGCTTCAAAATTAAATCTTTTGATTCTCATAACGTTAACTGATCAGACATTTCAATGAATATTTGGTGCACTTTAGCCTCCTAGCATTCTAAGGTTCTGAACCTACAAAAATCAAGAGAAAGGGTTACGATTCTCTATCATTGTTCTTGCTATATATCATGTCATGCCATCCTTGGGTAGAGTTACGTAAATGTAGCTAAATAAGCAGATATAGACTATTTGTGGGTTTTAATTCACTGCCATATTAGTCTTTTAATATAATTCCTTGTACTAAATTGCCTTGTGTTCTTTGTTGAGTAAGAATGAATGTGACTGCGTATTCCCATGTTAAAATGTGAGTAACAGGCCTTGTTTGAGTCTCTGTAGAGCTGCAAATAATGGGTTTCTATGTGGGCATTGTCATAATTTCTGTAGAAACAAAAACTACAAGACTGAATTCACTTGGAGAAAATGACCTACAATTGGTGGGAAGGAAGGGTAGTTTCTTCTTATGAGACAGAAATATTATCCAGAACTATCAGTATTCTGATCCTAATTAAAATAACACATTTGCCATGAAAAGAACATTGGTCATTATTGTTTGACATCAATAAATAGAATTTATATTGTGTTTTCTTTCTGCTGCTATATTTGGGGAAGTTAACTATCTATTTAAGATACAAGGGGCAGGAAAAATGTTTTGAGATATCATTTTAAATGGATACTTTCTTGCCAGGCTGAACTTCACCTTAAGACATATGGACATTACATGTGAAGCTTACAATCATTTTCGAAATACTTTGAATGATCTGGAAACCTTACAAGATAGCAAAATGAAATATACTTCTGAGCCCATTAAGCTTGCTTTCTGCCAATTTCTTGTTTATGAACGGATTGAGCAGTTGGTGAGTGATATTTATCAAACTAAATGTAATGTGTTAAGAGAACCACATCAAATTAGTTTTCAGTTGTTTAGTCCAGTATAGTGAGTAAAAACACAAACAATTCACCATTTTATTTATGTTCATAAAGAAGCTATTTGTTGCCCAAGAAATGACCTGTCATTTATATTTACATTTTTTTATGCTGGGTTATGTCCTAGCATATCAAGGTTTTATCAATTAATAACATACCGTGGCAAAGCTTATGTTGATAAGCATTATTTTATCTTTGAGTAAATTAATATAATCTGCATCATGAACATTCTCACTAGAGCAATGGAAAACATGATTGTCATAGTAACAACAAAACAGAACTAAAATATATTCATTTATTTGCTAGTAAATGTCTATAATAGTGCCATGATATGTTTCTCTATGTAAGAAAAGCTCCTTTCCAAGTTTTGAGTAAAAAAACTTTGCTACTTAAAGTGTACTGAAAAAGAGAGAATATCAAATTATTCATAAATTTTAATAATCTTAAAAATTACCAAATGCAGTAATTGTAAAATGGTTTCCATATTTACTTACTTTACCAGAGGGCTTTGTTGTCCCAACTGTATGACTTCAGTAATACCTAAAGTCACATAGAGAATGTAACAGTTTGTACCATTTTAGACGTTAGTGATTATTATCTGCTGTTGCAGAAGAAATAAGTAACCTTGAACTAGATTTTGAATCTCTTGGAGGTTCATAAAGAATGAAACTCATTTGGTCAAATTGTGTGTGCGTGCGTGCGTGTGTGTGCGTGTGCGTGTGCGTCCTTTTAAGATATCTGTCTGTAATAGGACCTGATTTGGACGGAGCCCTAGTTTCATAGTTAGTTATTTTTTTTAATTCAGCTTTGATGTGTAAAATGACCAAAACCATAAGATATAACAACATACTATTTTTGTGTTATGTATTTTCTAGGTTTCATATGTTGACTTCATAAATGTTTTTTGCCAAAGATTATATTATGATCATGTAGGTCTTTAGTAATCTGTATGTAATAAAAACTTAATTTTCTGTTCTACTTGAAACTATAGGTCAAATCTCTAATCACAATTTAAAATATGGTGGTGATGGAGGATTGCCTATAAATTACACTTGTGACCAAGACAGTCTTCTTTCTAATGTTCCATTTAGCAAACACACATCTGCTATTGTTCATTAGCCAGAAATAGAGATACTTTTCAACGTCTCCTGTTCCTCGTGTTTTTGTAGTAAAATATATTGAGTGCATATATTCAGTTACACCCTTGAAGGCATTATGAGGAACCATTTGCAGAACCAAGCAAAAAACACAGAACAGGTTATCAGCAAAAACGTACCACCTGTAGACCCCAGAATTTGTGAAATTATTGTAATGATATTTAATTTATGGCAATGTTAATTATTTAGAATACAGAATTCCCTTGTTAACTTCAGGAATAGGTAGATTCAACTTCTTTTGCTGCAGCTATAAGTACAAAGCTCCAAGAATAATAGCTAAATTAATTAGTCTTCAAAGATGATACTTACCTTATGCATGCTGCAAGCCAATTTATGTAAGGGGCAGGTGTTGAAACTAATTTAATATTCCTTAATAATTATCATGATATAGTGACCTGAGTGCATTCTGAAAATACACTTTTTTTCCCTCTTCACAGGAGCTGTGGAAGATCATTGCTGAACCACTTTAGTGACCTCTTTCACATAAGACAGCTGAAAACCTTGAGGCAGAAAATTAATGCTGTTCTACAATAAAACAATCTGAAGTTTTTTCCAGAAGATGTGCTCCCAATGATACCATAAGCCAAGAAACTGAATTTGATGCAGATTTGCCTTAAACTAATTAAATATATCTTGTATCACTTAGAGGATGATTTCTTTAAAGTTTTTAATTATATGATGCTGTTTTTAAATTGCTCCTCATAGTACAGATCTGAAAACTACTCAACTACTTCTGTCAGCTTTGTGATGGATCCACAGATACTGGTTCTCTAATAGTAGTGATAAGGTGTCTCTACTCCTGGGATCAGTAATTTTTTTTCTATGACTTTGTCCCTGTACACTAATAACCACCTATCCAACCTCTTTCCATATTACAGAAGTGTCAATCTCATACACTTACATTTATTTCTAATAATCAGTAAACTCAGTCAGACCCAGATTCTACTTCCATACCATGTTGATATTATAGACTCTTGTGGAGTGATCTGCAATAGGCCCAGCTGCTTTTCACTAGGTGGTTGTTTCCTCAGTTCAGAGCAATCTATTTTTAAAACTTTGGAATGAACTATGAAAATGGAGGACTACCTTTTCCCCTACATGGACCTTTTTAGTGTAGAGGCCAGGATTTCAATTGAAGCACGGAGTTCAGCCTTCAGGTTTTGTATGCCTTCCTCTGGAGCAATCCTGCTCACATCTTATGCTGTTCAATCCCTGCCAAGCTGAGGGTGGCATGAATTGTCCACCCTCTTTCAGTCCATAGATTCTAGTCTCACAACATACCTGTGGGTGGGTGAGATTTTGGGAGAAGGAGGAAGTTAATGCCATGGAGCCTCTTTTGCATTGCCCACATTGCATATTCTTGGACCTCTTGGCTATTAAATAAAAGTAGGGTTTGTTGATCACAGCTCTCCTGGTTAATAAAAAACAAACCCCACAATATATGTTCTATATTTCTGCCATAATTTTTTTTTTTTTTTTTTTTGGTGGAGGTAGTCTGTCATGGTCACCCACTTTCCCCACACCTGCAGTCATGGGAACTCTTCCTCCTGCTGAAGAGCTCTAGACTTCTTCTCTAGAGTTGTTTTAAGTGGGTTAAAGTGCTGCATGCTGCTCCCAGTGTCTGAACATGCTCGTTCCATAGTTCTTCCAGCCCAGAGAGCTGTGATCTTTCATGTAGTAATGTGTTGTGCTTTATACTAGATGGCCAAACAAGGCCTCTAGTAGTAGTTTTAAAAGAGGGTTTATGCTTGATTTGATTAATTCTTTTAGGGAAGTAATTACTGCTTTTCTCTTTACATGCATGAGGATATTATTTCCACGTGATGTTCTTAGTTGGGTTAAAATAGTTTTGTGGGAGGGTTTTGTTTGTTTGGTTAGAAGCACTTTAGATAGCACAGTTGATCCGTTAACCATATAGTTAATATATCCTTGACTAGATTTGTGTAGCATATCAGTCTGTGAAACCCCTTATTTAACCATTTTAAAACACTTGGATATTATTTTGTAATGATGATCTTAGCCCAGGTGTAGTTCATTATATCAGATAGGTGCATTGATCAAAGAGGCTACATATTGTATCTTGGATAATATGTGGTAAGACTGACTTAATTCCATTGGGACTGATGTTTTGTTTAATAAATATAGAAATCTGAGATTAGCTTTGTTTTTCTAGGTAGTACCATCTTGTGTCATAATTTTCACACTGTTTTAGTCTGACATTTTATTCATAACGAACAAGTTTTCTTTAACCATCTGAGTTAAGTACTGCATAGCATCTTTAATTTTGAACTTTGTTATTTAAAAGCTATACAAAGTTCACTAACCCCAATGACATACAGAGAAGCAAAGTTGTGGCTCTGAATGCAAATGGATTGCACCCCTTTAAAAGAGGTGGGAGCATGTAATGGCTATAATGAATGTCAAAAATGCTTCTGTAAACAGGAATTTCTTTAGTATTGTTTAACTTCAAATACAATGGTAAAAGCCATATTTTAATCCAGGGTTTCCAAGTTGCTGTCCATGGGATACTTTGCAGAGCATGTACTGGTGATCTGATAGAACTGACAGTTCATGTAGTCCAGGCTGCTGATTCTTGTTTCTTCAAATATCCAGGCTCTTCTTTGCAAAGAAGAGCCTAGTAGCCAGTAAAAATAGGTGGAAATAACAAGGCAACTTAGCTGCTTCCACTAGGGGCCCTGCTACAAGTGGAGGAAACAGGATCCGGAGCCAGGGGTAGCGTGGAGCTGCCAGTTGCAGAGGAATGTCCAGGAAGAAGGGATACAGTCAGTTGATCAGTGGAGCGAAGGGAGCTGAAGCTCCAATTCAGCAAAACTATTAAACTAGCAAGTCGTCCAATTGATTTCAAAATTAAAATTGCTTAAAATTAAACACATGCTTAGATGCTTTGTTGGATTTAGGGTCCAAGTGACAGAAAAATGGCTTAGGGATCTTGTGTGATCTGAGGTGAGGGAGTGGGTGTGTGTGCACATGCATTCTATCTGAACTTATTAAAATGGATTAAAAGATTTTTCAGTATATATTCAGTTTGAGTCACAAACCTTACATGAAGAAAATCTGTCAGTTTTCTTGTGGTTCAGAAAATCCCTCCAAGAAGACTTAAAATATGTATTTTTCTTGAAGACTGAAATGTGACACCTGGCGGGGACTGTTTGGGGGAACATGCATTTAGAGTCTGCTCATGTGAATATTTGACAGTTCAGATTTTTGCCAGATTTTCAAGAGCCCAGCAACTCCCATTTGGGCATCTAAAGAAGTGGCCAGCTCTTTAAAACTGCATCATGCCCAGCAGTAGACAACCTGCTGCTAAGTTCTGAGCAGTGTTAGAAGTCTGGCCACTTCATGTAGGTGCCTAAGTTGGAGCTGAGCTGTTTGTGTTGATCACTCTTTGGGGGGGGACTTCTATTTAATTTTTAAAATATACTGACAATTTAATAGGTGTGTTGAAATGTGCCTTACAGCATTTATCTAATATATCAAAACTCTGCAGTTTTTGTATTTTTAAAAGTGATATTAAGACCGCAAACGAGCAATTGTTTCAAATTTCTTCGCTTGCTACGTAATGTCAATAAATTGCTGTCAAAGAAGTTTCAGCTAGAAGCAAACTTTTACAACCAAGTTATAAGCTTTAGAAAATATGGAGATCTTGGGTCAGTGGTGACAGCTGAAAGGAAGCGCAGCCTTTGCAGTTGTGGAATGTGCTTTTGCAAAACTGTTTTGTTATGTAATTAATGTGGTGAAAGGCTTTGTTGTTCTTGGGCAAATACTAAAGGCATGATTTTACTTTGAAAATTAATTTGTGTTTTGAAAGTGTGGTGTAACAAGATAAATGAAACAGAACCTTTATGTGGAAAAGTTGTGTGTGGTTAAGGGAGCGTTTTTACTTTTTCTGTGCAGATTTTTTTTTTTTTTTTACTTTCAGAGGAGCCTGAAAAGTCAACCCAGCCACCAGCAGAAGGAAACTTTGAATCATACAGGTAGAGTGACATTGTAGATTTATTCACCTTTTTTAACATAACTGGTTCTGATTAGATCTAAATGGAGTATTGCATGCTGAGATCCATTGTATGAGGGAAGGTGAAAGCCAGTTACGTTTAAAATAAAAGGGAGGGTGGTTTTTATTCACTTAAAATAAAGAATTTTCTAGTTAATCAAAGGTAATTCTTTTATCTCTCTGGAATGTTTACGTTTGGCTATACTCTAAAAGTCATGCTGTTTTTTAAAAAAATATATTGGTTACATATTTGGACCAATGACTTTCATTTAGAGTTGCTCCCATTACGATTAAAAATGGCTGTGGCTGCAGTTTGTCTGAAGTCCTGTTGTGTTGCCCCTTATCACCAATAACAAATTCTGCAACCAAAAATAGGTAACAGCTCTGGGATGCAAGAACCAGAAAGGGAACTTTCACTCTCATCAGCGTACTTATATGTTAGTACTAGACACCTAAGAAAAGGACAAACCTACGCCAGAAAGTTAGGCAGGTGTTACTCAGCATACCTAGAGTAAAAGTTTTGAGTAAGAATGCGCAGCTCTTACATAGCCATGTTTCTGGCCCTAACAGCACTTTTAAGTAGTACTAATACCATGTGACCTTATTGAGGACTTACTATGCACATTTCAGCCTAAAGCAATTTAATTTGTTCTATTGATAGCAACAAAACCAAAAGTTTATACAAAAACTGTGTACACAAGTGTTGCACCCAGAAATTTAGTTTTCCCCTTCTCTAATATGACTCCATTATATATTTGGCAAGATGATATTTTTTTCCTAATAAAGCATGATTTAGAAAATGCTACTAAGCCTGTGTTGTAATTAACCTTTGAAGAACATCCACTTGTAGTGTGCATAGATGGTGGCAGACATGAAAACTGTTTGTCTGGTGCATGAATTGTGTTTTGGACACACTTTAGATCTTAGAATGTTGGCTAGAATATGTAGTGTAACAATATAGCTCATTAGGGTTCAGTAGCAGAAGCAACAGGCTTCAGATCTCCCTGATAGTTTTTCAAGTGAGCAAGTGACTCTTACAGTGAATTTGAGCTGTCATGGAAGGAGCTGAATAAATAGGCAAAGATGCTGCAGTGGAAACCAAACCCTCAACACCAAACAGATATAGCTCAGATTCCTCCTGATTTGTCTGAGTGTTCTTAAGTCTACCTTCTCTTTCACTGCCTGTCCTTTTCTATTGAGACAACAATCAAGCATACCAATTTTGTTGGTCGTTTTCATGGTGCAGATAGCTGTCCACTAGAAATTGGAATGGGACCTCAGATTCCATTCACATAGCCTGCCAAACAAACTACAGGTGGTAGATGACAAAATCATTAAGCTGGACTATTTTGGATGGGAATTAGAAGGGAGGAGGTTTCATGCTCCCTCCCCCCCCTTTTTTTTCCCAATCACCATAGACACAATTCCCCTTCCTTGTTTTTTCTAACTTCATTTATCATTTTGGTAGCTCGAAAGAGAATTAAAGGCTTATGCCTCCATTTACAAACTAACGGGTGTAGAGTAAGCCAGTATCACCCATTCCTGTAGGTCCTGTAATTTTGTGAACATTATAAAGGAAAAGAGAGTGTTCACCACAGCTGTCCTCTTTTGTGGGTGATAATTGAAACAATTGCATTTGGACACCTTTGGGGGAGGTGCTGCACTTTCCAGTAAGTGCTTGTGACAGGTTCGGTCACAGAGACCCCCTTGGGACTGTCACCTGATGTGCTGCTTCTGAGCCCGTTTTCTCTGCCAGTTTGGGCCTCCAGAACCCTCCCTTGTTGAGCCAGACGCGCAAGCCTGCTGCAACACGGACCCAGGGTCTGAACCACACCCTCAAACCTGTAGACTTAACTGAAAACAGCTTAAGAAGTGTTCCTGTCTCCAGCGCCCAGACACCCAGCTCCCAGTGGGATCCAAACCCCAAATAAATCCATTTTACTCTGTATAAATATATACAGGGTAAACTCATAAATTGTCCACCCTCTATAACACTGATAGAGAGAGACAGCTTTTGGTCCCCCAGTTATTAATCACTTACTCTGGGTTAATAAACAAAAGTGATTTTATTAAGTATAAAAAGTAGGATTTAAGTGGTCTCAAGTAATAACAGACAGAACAAATTAAGTTACCAAGCAAAAAAAAAAAAAAACACGCAAGTCTAAGCCTAATACATTAAGGATCTAGTTACAAATACTAGCTTCTCACCCTAGATGTTATCTCAGGTACAATCCTTTTCATACCAACATTGTAGTTTATGGCCTGGGTCCAGCAATCACTCACACCCCTGTAGTTAGTCCTTTGTTCCATTTTTTTTCGGGCACCTCTTTGGGGTGGAGAGGCCATCTCTTGAGCCAGCTGAAGACCAAAATGGAGAGGCTACCAGGGCCTTTTATATTCTCTCTCTTGTGGGCGGAAACCCCTTTGTTCTGTGCAAAATCACAGCAACAAGATGGAGTTTGTAGCCACCTGGGCAAGTCCATGAATTATTCAGTTTTTTGCAGGCCGACACCATTATTTACACGTTAGTTTGAACGTTCCCAGGAAAGCTCAGATGTGGATTGGCGTCTCCCAAAGTCCAGTGTTAGTTAAGTACTCCCCATTACTTGAATAGTTTCTTCACAGTATGTTGGCCAAACCTCCCTTTATGTGTTTCCTGTAGCAAACACTTCAAATACAAGCACAGAGCCAGCGCTCATAACTTTAGATATAAAAATGATACATGCATACAAATAGGATGAATATATTCAGTAGATCATAACCTTTGCAAAGATATGTCACATGGCATATCTGGAATAAAGCATATTCCGGTTGTTATATTTACACTTATAAGCATATTTCTGTAAACATGTAGAATACAATGTCACGGTGGTCATCCATCCAAGAACACATTTTAATCTCTGATCTACTAGTCCAATTAGTTACAAACATCCAGACAAATTGTTGCCGTGTGTGGAAGAAGTCACTGAAGAAAATGTGACCCCGGTATTTATCTCTGCTAAAGGGAGGAGTATCAGTCACCTCCTGAGGTGGAAAGTTTGTTGAATCCTGGAAATACTAGCTTCTAACATCAGCTCTATTTATAACAAATCTACCTTAGTATCCTGCCAGTGCATTTAGACATAGTTTGAATTTCCATCTTATGAGGCTTTTCTCCAAAATGAGGCGAAGATGGGGGGATCAAGAGAGTTTAACAAAGGTGTGGGGGGAATGTTAACACTAGATGTCACTACAACTTCAGGAATGAAGGAAGTCATAGGTGTCAGCAAGAGTTTAACAATGTCTTCTCACTTATTTTATGGGGCCCCAGGCTGGAGATTTTTCCTTGAGGCTTCCCTTGTGGCCAAGAAGGGTTAGAGTGTATATGGTCTGTGTGAGACAGGGAATGTGTAGCAGAAGGCCAAATAAATCAGGAAGTCACAAAGAAAACAAGCTTCTCCGCCCCCAAGGTGTCTCCTCAAGCCCTCTCACTCCTTCCAAGGTGCTTTGATAACAAGATTACCAACAGGTTTCAGAGTAGCAGCCGTGTTAGTCTGTATCCGCAAAAAGAACAGGAGTACTTGTGGCACCTTAGAGACTAACAAATTTATTAGAGCATAACATTTCATGGACTACAGCCCACTTCTTCGGAGCTTATGCTCTAATAAATTTGTTAGTCTCTAAGATTTAAATATGTATTCATATTGGAGACCTTCCCCAATTCCCTGGTGAATACATATAATACTAATAAATTTGTTAGTCTCTAAGATTACCAACAGCTTCTACACCTTTCTAGGCTTTGGCGTTTCCTCAGACTGAGGAAGCCAGATGGCCTGTTGCCTCTTCCTGCTTAAGTGTTTGCCCCAATTAGCCCAGAGGCAAACACTCTAACTGGCAAGATGCGCTCTCTGCCTGGGTCCCTTTCCCAGTAACTAACCCCTTCCCTGCCTGCGGTATTAATAAGGTGTAACTTAATTCGACAAAGTTCATTCGGCATGTTACAGGAAATTGTCAGCCTGTCACATGCAGCACTTTCCAAAGTTAAGTGGTTGCAAACAGATTCAGGATTTTGTTTGGATCCAAGAGGTCTATAATGAAAAGTAGAAAAACACCCATGCACCCTTTCACATTTCCCACTCCATTTAAGGTCCAGCTGAGCTCCAGTTACAGAGCTTGGCTAGCTGGTGCCAGCTAGTGGCCACTGAGCACTACTCAAAGACAACCCCCTTGGTGTCTTGAATGCAAAGTGTCAAAGATTCCTGAAGGAAGCTGTTAACATTGTTGCCAGTTAAGCATTCCCCCAAGGGAGAGGATTACACAATGGCTTTCAAAGAACAAAATACATTTCTTAACTCTAACATCTTGAAGAACACCAGTTAAGGAACAGGGATGTAATGCTTTTTTTCCCTGTAATCAAATGCAGGGTGTTTGTGTTGGTATCAGAATTCGGCACATTATTGCTTCATATTAATGAGCTTCTGCATATTTTAAAGTGTGTACAATGATGAATCTCTTGTGGAAAGCACATACCTTGCTTGCCATGTCTGAGAGAGCCCCAGACAAGTAAATATTTGATTGTCCTTTGCTTCATACTATTGTTATTGACTATTACCCAGATAGCCTGCTTCTTGTAGAACTAAGGCTCTAGGGAACAGCTGAAGAATGAGACTGCCTCTCAGCTTCTCCTTAGCTGCAGAATAGCAAGCGGGCAAGAGAAGGACGCAATGGCAAGAGGAAGATGGACCCGGCAACCACACCCAAGCTGCCTCTGTGCAGTGGGAGTTGGGCTGTCCATATTATTTAGAATGGCTTAGCCGGTCCATCGTAGTGGTGGTTTTTTTATTGGTTTATTGCAAATGAGCCCAGAAATTGATCTATGGGCATGACTTTTAAATAGAAAGAAAACAATCAATACAAAGAGTACACCGCATTGAGGTTCTGATTCTGTCATGGATCCCTGGGGGCAGGTTGCTGTAGGTGCAGGGGCTTGCCCATATTGATCTGGCTGCAGGACTGGAGCCTTAGTACGTCCCACAAGGATGCATCTCTTTTATTACCTATAACCCTAATCCAGCAATCAACTCCATGCAGGCGTGCAGCTTTTCCCATGCAGAGTCCAATCTCTTCAAAGGAGTTATGCCTGTTTATACCAGCCGAGGACTGGGCCCAGTGTTATTTCAGTGGAGGGAGGGGAGAAAAGGCAGTGGTTCTTTGGTGATGTTCAGTAATGCCTAGACTTTCTCATACTGAGGCCTTGGCTACACTTGAGAGTTATAGCACAATAAAGCCGCCCTCAGTGCTGTAACTCACTACCCGTCCACACTGGCAAGGCACGTACAGTGCTGTATCTCCGTGGCTACAGCGCTGCAGGTAGTCCACCTCCCCGAGAGGATTAACAGCTGGTGCAGAGTGGCTGAGACGCTGGTGCTCCAGTGTAAATGGGGAGTAACCTTATTACACAGTGATTGACCTCCAGAAACTCCCCATAATCCTTTTAAGTGAAGCTTCCTCTCTTGTTCCTCACCTTGTTTTGTTGTGAACTCCCGACGGAGAGCTGCTTATCAAAAAAACAAACACAGCTACTGTTTGCTTTGAATGAGTAGAGGCAGGCAGGGGGGCTCCCTTTGGAATGCCCACAGCTAATGTTTGCTTGAAGAGAAAGGAGGCGCGAGGGGGGAGGAGGGGGTCCGTTTCTGCCAGCGGCTGCTTAGCTGGTCTGTGAGAAAAAAACAGCTGCTGTTTGCTTTCAGTGAGTGAGAGAGGGGTGGAGGAGGGAGGGGGGTCGGAACTTGCAAGGCAGGGTGCTGACACAGTGTCGGCACTCCAAAAATCCACTGTCTCCCCCCACGCTCCCTGTCACACTCCACCCCGCCCCACCACTTTTGGAAAGCACATTGCAGCCACTTGAACGCTGGGATAGCTGCCCATAATGCACTGCTCCCAATGCCGCTGCAAATGTGGCCACGACAGTGCGCTGGCAGCTGTCAGTGTGGACAGACTGCAGCGCTTTCCCTACTCAGCTGTACGAATACAGGTTTAACTCGCAGCACTGTGCAGCTGCAAGTGTAACCATACCCTGAGATTGCACCCGAGTGCATGTTGCTCTTCAGGAGGTGTTTTGCTGGACAGTTCCCCATTGGCATCCATCACTGAAACAGCAGAATTGGTTCTAGCAACATTATGCCTCTCACACTTAACTTTGGTTGCCTTTCCAGAACCCAAAGGACTCCTATAGCATCACTGTACCAGTCTGCATGGAAGGTGAGACTTTACTGATATGATAATGGTCTACACAAAATTATTCTAGCAATCAATGAAACATACAATGGAAAATCCATACGTAGTGTGTTTTTCTTCCTCTGTATGAGCAAACATATGTCCAAGTACTGAGCATTAAAGAGCCTAACTTGCTGTTTTGTTTTTGCCCTTTCTGACTGGTGTCAACTACAGTGCAATGAAATAAAATAAATGTCCAAGGTAATTGAGGCACTTAGGGCCAGATCTTGAGCTGGTGTCAATTGCCAGAGTTGTTCTTCAAGTGCTTGCTCATATCAATTCCAATTAGGTGTGTGCGCGCCGTGTGCACAGTTTGTGGGAAGGTTTTTTTCCCCTAGCAGCACCTGTTGGGTCAGCTCTGGAGCCCCCTGGAGTCGCATCTTCATGGCTCTGCATAGAGGGCCCTGCCGACCCGCTGCCTCTCCAGTTCCTTATTACTGTCAGTGGCGGTCGTCGGAACATTTCGTTTCTCGTTTTCAACGAGCGATCCTTTAGCATATTTTCTGTAAATAGTTAAAGATAGTTTTTTAAAAATTGTTTTAGTTAGACAAGTGGACTTTGGGTACCTGTGGAGTGTTTCCCTCCCCCGCTTCCCTGTCCCTCTCCCAGGCCTGGGGCATACCTCGGACACAGGGCTTGGCTTCTCTAAAGTGCTTGGGGGAGTCCCATCAAGCAGACAGATGCAAGATCTGTAGGAGTTTTTACCTCCACACGAAGAAGGAGAGGGATCACAGACTAAAGTTGCTGCTAATGGTCCGGCTGGCATGTCAGGCCTTTTGGCCTCTCCTGGAGGGCAAGTGCATATCGGTCCTGACAGACAATACAACAGCGATGTTTTATATCCACAGACGGGGGGAGCACGCTCCTCTCCTCTGTGTCAGGAAGCCCTCAACTTCTGGGAGTTCTGCATAGCACACTCCATACTTTTGGAAGCATCCTATGTTCCAGGGTCGCAGAAGGTACTAGCAGACCACTTCAGCAGCTCTTTCCATAACCACGAGTGGTCTATCTGCCCGGATGTGATAAACAATATCTTCCAGCGGTGAGGAGTTCCCCAGATCGATCTGTTCACCATGAGGGCTAACAGGAACTGCCTACAATTCTTCTTTGAGTGCTGTCCCTGTGGGTGCTCCACTCCAGGTGACGGTGTGTGTCTGTGCCGTTGATTGGAGATCTTCGGTAGCAGTGCCTGGTCGGGACGCACAGGCTCAGCTGCTGTTTCGCGGCATCATTAGGGTCTGCCTGAGCGTGCGCGTTCCGCCCCCCTCGCTCCTCTCCCTCCCCCCCTCCCCATTCCTTCTCAACCATGCTCGGCTGAAGACGGGACTCGGGACAGTGCTGAACCTCTTCCCTGGTCACTGAAGGAAATAAGTACAAAGACATAGAAAGAGATTAGAAATATCCCAGTTATTTCCCTTCCCTTAGAATACTTACCTATTTAAAACAAAACAAACTTTTTTCCTCGGGTTCGTCTCCCGTTGAGACACCCTCCCAAGGCATTCCTAGTTCAATAATGCCAGGGTCCCCAGGATTTAAGAAATGTAACTTCTGCAGGGAACCTATGCTGCGGTCTAAGTCTGCAAATAAACTTCCAAAAATCCACCCTGACACCCACACAGCAGATCAAGTGCATCAGAGCTCACCTGGACTCATTTCGAACCAGAGCCTCGTTCCCACACAACAGATTCCTTGCTATTACACATCTCATATGCACGCTGTCCATTCGCCCCAGAATACAGGCAAGAACTTGCCTACAGGTTCTCGGCCACATGGCAGCCACCACCTTCGTGGTCAAGTATCCCAGGCTGCACATGAGATGTCTTCAGGGTTGGCTCAACTCCAACTCCAAACCCAGCAGACACAGTTTCTGCATAACACTAACTCCTCCAGCGAATGTATTGTCCTCCCTACCTTGGTGGACAAAACCAGAGAACCTATGCAGGGGCGTTCCCTTCCATCAACGCTCCCCAGTACTTGTGCTCACCATGAATGCTTCCCTGATCAGTTGGGGAACACGCAGCACAGGGCCGCTGGTCCCTGTTGGAGACATGTCTGCACATAAATCTCCTAGAGCTCAGAGCAGTCAGATACGCCTGCCTTCACTTTCTCTCCATTATAAGGAACAAATCCATTCGGATCCTGAAGGACAATATAGCATGTATGTTTTACATCAACAGGCAGGGGGGAGCACAATCCCACTCCCTATGCACAGAAGCCATCCGATTATAGAATTGGTGCATACAACATCACATAGAACTCACCGCTTCCTACTTGCCCGGGTGTCACAACATGCTTCTCTGCATGGTGCTCCCATAGACGCTTAATGCCCCACGCCATAACCCTCCCTGACATCCTGGACTACCTTTTGAAACTAAAACAGGATGGGTTCTCACTCAGCTCCTCAGAGTACTCCTTGGGGCTCTCACCACCTTCCATGATTTACTGGACGGATATTCACTTTTTGCCTACCCCACAATAAAGCGCTTCCTCCCAGGCCTACAAAATCTCTACCCTGAGATTCATCCACCAGTGGCCGCCTGGAATCTCAACCTAGTCCTCCGAGATCTTATCAAACCTCCCTTCAAGCCCTTAGCTACCTCATCCCTGCTCCACCTGTCTATGAAAGTAGCTTTCTTGGTTACCATAACGTCAGTGAGATGAGTAGGGGAAATAAGCACCCTGATGGCCTACCCTCCCTACACGACCTTCTCTAAAGACTAGGTTCCTTACGACCCCACCCTAATTTCTCCCCAAGGTGGTATCTACCTTCCATCTTAACCAGCCAATATACTTTCCTGCATTCTATTCCAAACCTCATAAGACTCCACAGGAAGCGAAATTACATACCCTCAACATCAGATGGGCAATCGCATTTTATCTAGACAGGACTAAGCCATTTCGTAAATCCTCTAGGCTATTTGTCTCCACTATCAAGAGAACGAAGGGTCCGGCTATCTCTAAGCAATGACTCTCCAAGTGGCTCTCTGACTGCATCAGATCCTGTTACCAGATTCAGAATGCTCAACCACCCGAGGGCATCAGAACTCATTCTACTCAAGCGATTTCAACATCCGTTGCCTTCCTCCATAGTGTACTTATTACTGACATCTGCAAGACGGCCACGTGGACATCTGACCACACATTCGCCAAACACTATGCTATCACACAGGATACCACAGCAGACACCATAGTAGGCCACACAGTACTCGCTACAGTGGCCACTGCCGCAACTCCAAACTCCAACTCCAACACCAACCATAATGGGTACTGATTCACCGGGAGTGGAGCACCCACAGGGACAGCACTTAAAGAAGAAGAAGAGAAGGTTACTCACCTTGCAGTAACTGAGGTTTTCCGAGATGTGTGTCCCTGTGGGTGCTCCACTACCCATCCTCCTCCCCTCTACTTTGGAGTACTACTCTGACATCTCTATGGTAGAGAAGAAACTGAGGAGTGTGTGGGACGCGGGTGCTCAGGCAGACCTAACGATGGTGCGAGACAGCAGCTGAGTGCGTGCGTCCCGACCAGGCACTGCTACCGAAGATCTCTGATGAACGGTGCCGGGACATACTATCACCTGCAGTGGAGCACCCACAGGGACACACATCTGGAAGAACCTCAGTTACTGCAAGGTGAGTAACCTTCTGTTCTGCTCCTTCCTAAACCACAGCCCAGATTAGTTGGTGGACGCATTTCTCCTTCCATGGAAGGGCTGCCTGTTCTATGTGTTCCCTCCCATACCACCGATTCACAAGGTCCTCCTCAAAATCTGGAGCAACGGAACCTCGGTGATCTTGGTGGTACCGGCCTGGCCATGTCAACATTGGTACACCATCCTACTGCAGCTATCGGTGGACACTCCAATCACACTACTGCTAGTTCCGGACCTAATCTTGCAACATCACGGAAGGCTTCAACACCCCAATCTTGAGTCTCTCCACCTCACGGCTTGGAAGCTGCGTGGTTGAACCCGCTAGAGCTTACATGCTCAGACCCCGTTAGGGAGGTTCTACTGGGTAGCAGAAAGCCTTCAACCAGAGTGACTTACCTAGCCAAGTGGAAGAGATTAACGATTTGGTGCTTGCCGAGTCATATCCCTCGAACACAATTGTCGATCCCCTTTATCTTGGACTACCTCCTAAAGTTGAAACAGCAGGGCTTGTCTCACTCCTCAATAAAGGTTCACCTGGCTGTCATCTCAGCTTTTCACCCAGGAGAGCATGGAGACACCATCTTCACTAACAAAATGGTGTGGCGCTTCCTCAAGCAGTTAGACAGATTATATCCTCCTATTCGCCAACCCACCCCTGCTTGGGACCTTAACTTGGTACTCTCAAGGCTGATGGGGCTCCTGTTCGAGCCCCAAACTACGTGCTCACTCCTCTACCTTTCCTACAAGGTGGCCTTTTTGATTGCAATAACATCAGCCAAAAGGGCATCCATGCTCAAGGCTCTCACATCCGACGCTCCATATACCATTTTCTACAAAGATAAGGTGCAACTGCGACCCCACCTGGCGTTCCTCCTGAAGGTGTTTTAGTTTCCACACCAATCAAGACATATTCCTTCTGGTCTTTTTCCTGAAACCCATGCCAATAGCCATGGGCAGAGGCTCCATTTCCTGGATGTGTGGCGTGCATTGAGTTTTTATATTGAACAAACTAAGCCATTCCATAAGTCGAACCAGCTGTTTTTTGCTGTGGTGGACAGGATGAAAGGCCTCCCAGTGTCCACGCAAAGGATATCATTGTGGACAGGGCCGGCTCTAGGTTTTTTGCTGCCCCAAGCAAAAAAATTTTTGGCTGCTCCCCACCCCAGCCCTGGGCTCTCCCCCTCCCAACTGCACCCTCCTGCTGCCCCAGCCCTCGGTCACTGGTAACTCGCTCCCAGGGCGGGTCATTCAGCAGGAATTTTGGGTGTGCACAGAACACAGATAGGATTGGTTCCCATATGGTTACAGAACTGCAGTAAAGTGGAACAATTTTCAGCTTGTGTGACTGGAGGATATCTGGATACAAATTATAAGACTGTCCTACATAAATGGGGAAAAGTTGAGGTGCCTTTATTATTCTTTTGTTCCATTCTTTGTTTCTATGGGGAATGCACTATCACGGTCTTTCTTTTAAACAAATAAAACTAAAACTTACAACAACAAAAAAAGCAATGGCTGTCGAAAATAGCAATTCCAGTCCTAATAACCACTGGGAAGCATTTCTTGCTCAATTTATTCTACTTTTTCTACAGCAAGTTACAGTGGATCAGTACATTTGATTTGGGAGCAATGAAATAACAGCTGCCCAAATTGAGCTTGAGCCACTCCTGAATTTTGAGGGTGTTCAAATGTGGAAGGCAGGTGCTAGATTCCCTTTCTGAATATTAGCTATATCTGGAGAGGAAAAGTCAATTTCTGCTTCCATGGCTCAGAAGTGGAAATCCTCCTAAGTGCCTGGTGCTGTATCTAAAGCTGCCCAGGTCCAGGGCCTCCCCTCCCTTACTTTTCATTTTAAATTCTAGTGGGACCTACATACCTCCCTTGCTAGGCTTCAGATAGAGAGGTGCACCGTCCATTTAGTCCCCCCAATTCCTTCTTTGGGGAAAAGCCCAGAGCTGGGGTGGCAGAAGGTGCGGGTGGAGGGGAAGAGCCCAGGGCTGGGGCAGCAGGGGAGTGCAGGTGGGGGCCAGAGCTGGGGCGGCAGGATGTGTGTGGGGGGGGGGGAAGAGCTCAGGGCTGGGGCAGTAGGGGGTGTGGGCGGGTGGGGGGGTGGCAAAAAACCTAGAGCTGGCTCTGTTCCTACCATTCACAGCAAACTGCAGATTTCAGTTCCATAGGCCTTTCCCACACCCCTTCCTGTTGCTAGTGGCCAAGGGAATGCTGGGAAATGTAGTTCTTTCCCTGCTCCAGGGCAGGGAGCTAACCAAGGAACTACAGCTCCCAGGGGCCCCTGTTGGTTCTTAGCTCCCATGCTGGATTCTTGCGCCCCTTGCAAATCTGCTGCCCCAAGCAACTGCTTGCTTTGCTGGTGCCTAGAGCCGGCCCTGATTGTGGATCACATCCTGTATCCGGGTTTATTACGACCTCACTAAGGTCCCTCCCCTTGCTCTGACTGCACACTCCACCGGAGCTCAGGCGTCTTTGGTGGCCTTCCTGGCCCAGGTACTGATCCAGGAGATATGCAGAGCGGCTACGTGGTCTTCGGTCCACACCTTCATTTCACATTACACCATCACCCAGCACGCCAGGGATGATGCAGTGTTCGGCAGGGCTGTGCTTCAATCAGTGATTCCATAAACTCCGACCCCATCTCCTAAGGCTTGGGAGTCACCTAATTGGAATCGATATGAGCAAGCACTCGAAGAAGAAAAAACAGTTACTTACCTTCTCGTAACTGTTGTTCTTTGAGATGTGTTGCTCATAACCATTCCAAACCCACCCGCCTTCCCTCTGTTGGAGTATCTGGCAAGAAGGAACCAGAGAGGTGGTGGGTCGGCAGGGCCCTATATGTGGTGCCTGGAAGGCGTGACTCCAGGGGGCTCCAGAGCTGACCTGACGGGTGCTGCTAGGGCAAAAACCTTCCGGCGAACTGTGCACGCGGCGCACACACACCTAACTGGAATGGATATGAGCAACATATCTCAAAGAACAACTGTTATGGGAAGGTGAGTAACCACTTTTTTCAAGGAAGTCAATTGGACTCCAACAGGGTAAACAAAAGGAGTTTCTCTGCTAGCCTAGATAAAGTAACAGAGGAAATGGAGACTATGTGAGCAAGTTGTTGTATTTCTCTGTAGCACGAGAGTATACAAATGCCCAGGTTAGTGCCTCACTCAGTCATGTCTACTCCCATATGCAGGTGTGGAGGGGGAGGTGACACGGGAGGACAGGAATTGAAAAGATAATTCAGGTCATGGGCCAGATCCTCGGCTGCTTTAATCAGTCAACTAATTACAATAGCACTACTCCAAATTACACTAGCAGAGGAGCTGGCCCAGTGTTACTTTTTTAAAAGATGCCCTATCGTCGTCATCCTCAATCCCCCAGCTAGGCTTTCTTCTGGCATTTTTGTCAAAGACCGGTTATATTCTGCTCCTATGTTTTGGATTCTTTGCAGATCAAGAGCATGCAGTAAAATGACAATGACTTCCGGGGTCAAATCCAACAATGTGTCAGATTCTCAGCTGGTGTAAATCAATATAAATTGAGGTAAATCATTAGCTCCTTTGACATCAAGGATTTCACAAGATGAGAATCTGCCCCATTTTCTTCAAAATTGAGTGTGAGAGAGATTTCTTCCAGCAGGTGGCATATGAGTCTCTATTAACAGCAACATCAGCAGCCAAGTGCAGCAATAAAATTATCTCCATGTATTTGTATTTCTACACACTGCTTCAGTCAGTTCTACTGGCATCTGAAAGGTGAGATGTGAGATACCTTACTGAAGCAGCAGAGGTTGAGTTCCTACTGCATACTCCTACTTCCTTTCTGTCATCTGTGTGGGATTTTGTTTGTGTGACGAAGGTGTAATATGTACTGTACAGTAATTCTTTCAGTTCAGTGATTTGTTTCTCTTCTGTTGGTCTTCTAGTTAATAATAATTCTAGGGCAAACAGTGTCTTATGTATATACAGTCTGCAGCCCCTAATCCTGATTGGGTGCTACTATAATACACATAATACATTATTAATAATATCCTAGAATCAAATGCAGATAGACTGGTGGAAGGGACCACAAACTATTGGTGTACTGCATTTGTACTCTGCCCTCCTCGTATTTAATAATGTTGCAGTGCTATATAACATCTTAACAGTTCTTGATCTGGACCTGCAAAGGTTTGGCTTTATGACCCTGAATTACATTGCTATCTTCTCAGGCTTATTTCATCCTTTATATAATGTATGCTGGCCTTGGCTCACTCAGTGAATCTTTAGTTATTGTTGTCTGAGACTCCTCTTTATGAACTTTTTCCCCTCTTCTCCTCCATTTTGCTTGTGTAGCATCGCTATTGATTTCCAGCAGGCACTCATGGAGACATCATGGGTCAAGGTCATTCTTGGTGTAAAGTGAAGTCAGTTTGACCCTGTGTGTTTTTACACTGCTCTATTTTTTAAATGTGGTCCTATAAAAGGGTACCACGACTGTATACATGAGATATTTTCCAGATATTGTGACACTGAATTCAGTAGGAGTTTTGCAACTGACTTCAGTGTGCAAAGGATGCATGTTGTGTACTAAGTAATTCTTTTCTTTGAATTAATATTTTATTTCTGCTTTTTTGTGACAAAACCTTATAAAAGAGAATCATATTTGGCCCAAAACAACACCCCCTGTTGGAACTTATCTGAATTTTCTTGTGTCTCCCAGAGCTCTTGTGACAATTTGTTTATTAGAAGAAGAGGAAGGAGAGAGGCAGGGATTGTTCTTATTCAATTCAGGATTTCCTTGGAGGTTTCAAAAAACCAGCTAGTTCACCCTTCACTTCTCAGGAAGTGTAGTTTTTCTGGACAATACCCCAGTGTCTCTGGATAGTTAGCACAAGTAACAATGGGCCAGTTTGTGGCCCATAGAATGTAATTTAACCCCTCCCTTGAAGATATGAAAGAGTATAGGAGTTTTGCAAGAAAACCGACAGTTACCAGTAGAACACAAATAAGGGGCTATTAGAAAACCTACTTAGTGTTCACAACTTATCCTGCCCAATTAATTCCCTATTAAAGTCAATGGTAAGACTTCCATTGATTTCAGTGGGAGCTGAATTGGACCTAAGTCTCTGATCCTGCAAAGACTTAAGCACAAAGTCAATGTACCCAATGATCATAAAGTTATGCTTATAGAATCATAGAAATGTAGAACTGGAAGGGATGTCAGTAGGTCATCTAGTCCAGTCCCCTGGACTGAGGCAGGATTAAGTATTATCTAGACCATTCCTGACAGGTGTTTTTCTAACCTGTTCTTAAAAACCTCCAATGACAGACATTCCGCCACCTCTCTAGGTAATTTTTTGCAGTGCTTAACTACACTTATGGTTAGGAAGTTTTTCCTAATGTCTAACCTAAATTGCTCTTGCAGTAATTTAAGCCCATTACTTCTTGTCCTGATCTCAGTGGTTCAGTACAATTTATCACCTTTCTCTTTATAACAACCTTTTATGTATTTTAAGACTATTATCATGTCCTCCTTCAGTCTTCTCATCTCCATACTAAACAAACCCATTTTTTTAGGGTCATTTTTTTCTAGACCTTTAATCATTTTTGTTGCTCTCCTCAGGACTTTCTTCAATTTGTCCACCTCTTTCCTGAAGTGTGGAGCCCAGAAATGGACACAATACTCCAGTTGAGGACTTATCAGTGCTGAGTAAAAGAATTACTTCTTGTTTCTTGCTTACAACACTCCTGCTAATATATCTCGGAATTGTGTTCACTTTTTTGCAACAGTTTTATGTTCTCAACTCATCTTTAGTTTGTGATGCATGATAACCCAAATCCTTTTCTGCCATACTCCTTCCTAGGCAGTCATTTCCCATTTTGCATTTGTGCAATTGGTTATTCTTTCCTAAGTGTATTACTTTTGGATTTATCCTTATTGAATGTCATCCTATTTATTTCAGACCATTTCTCCAGTTTGTCAAGATCATTCTGAATTCTAATTCTGTCCTCCAAAGTGCTTGCTACCCCTCCCAGCTTGGTATCATCCACAAACTTTAAAAGTGTATTCTCTATGCTGTTACGTAAATCATTTATGAAGATATTGAATAGAAGCGAACCTAGGACAGATCCTTGTGGGTCCCCACTCGATATGCCCTTTCCGTTCAACTGTGAACCATTGATAGCTACTCTTAGAGTACTATTTTCTAGCCAGTTATGCACCCACCTTATAGCAGGTTTGTCTAGGCAGTATTTGTCTAGTTTGTTTGAGAGAAGATCATGTAAGACAGTATCAAAAGTCTCACTAAAGTTGAGATATATCACATCTACTGCTTCTCCCGATCCACAAGGCTTGTTACCCTATCAAAGAAGAATAAGATTGGTCGGATGTGATTAGTTCTTGACAAATCTATGTTGACTCTCACTTATTACCTTATTTTTTTTCTAGGTGCTTAGAAATGGATTGTTTGATTATTTGCCCCATTATTTTTCCAGGTACTGCAGTGAAGTTGGGTGGTCTATAATTTGTCCTTATTCCCCTTTTCGTAGATAGGTACTATATTTGTCCTTTTCCAGTCCTCTGGGATCTCTTCCGTCCTCCATGAGTTCGCAAAGATAATTGCTTATGGCTCAGAGATCTCTTCAGCCAGTTCCTTAAGTGTTCTAGGATGTATTTGATCAGGCTCTGCCACATTTGCAGACATCTAACTTGTTGATATAAATTATGTTTCTTGGGATGTGAAAAAAAAAACACACCCTTGAGTGACATAAGTTACACTGACAGAAGCACCAGTGTTGACAGTCCTATGTCAGTAGGAGACACTCTCCCATCGATGTAGCTACCGCTGCTCATTGGGGGTGGTTTAATTATGTCGATGGGCAAGCCCTTTCCTGTCAGCATAGAGCGGCTACACAGGAGTTCTTACAGCAGCGCAGCTGCATTAGTACAGTTGTGTCGCTGTAAACTCTCTAGTGTAGACACAGCCTAAGTAATTTTTGACTTGTTCTTTTCCTATTTAGCTTCCGATCCTATCTCATTTACACTGGTGTTCTCTATATTTGTCATCTGATCACTTATAACTGTGGAGGAAAATGGCCTAAGGCCTAAACTTTGGCTAAACTTTGGTTAAGTAAACAGTATGTATGGTCAGGTAAACTGTATGTGTGGCCTAAAGAAAAAAAAAAGGGGGGGGGGTAAAAAAAAAGGGGTAAACAAATACTACAGAAGCAAACTAACTGTTTGTAACAGTCTTTAATTAATCGCTGCCAGGTGGCAGAGCAAACCGCAAAGGCACAACAACGAAAAACAGAAAAAAGCTTGCTTTGCTTCATCCCTTACATAAATGTAAAATTTTAAAAAAGTATATGTAACTTTGTGGTTTTATCCTACATAAGCTCTCGTATTTTATCAATCGGGGGGGTTCGGCTGCCTTGGCTGACTCCCCCATGCATGCATGTTTAATTACTCAATAAAGGAGCCTCAGGCTGTCTGATCAAAATCAATCATGTGGTCAATTTTCCACAACAATTTGGGGGCTGGTCCGGGATCCACAGAAGACTCTCCCAGACCGGAGGACTGTGGGCAATCTCCCACCAGACCCAGGGCCCATCTAAAATGTAAAAGACCTTTGGAAATCTCTATCATGGGTTTCTGGTGGAGAATTTGCCTGTAGGCTCAGGGTTGGGTAAGTTGCACGCTGAATCTGAACCTTTTACTGCCAGATAGGCCTGACGCCCTTCTGTCTCTGGTTCTGGTTCCCCAGGAAGAGCCACTGGGTGTGACTAGGTAGGTCGTGAATAAACCTCTGTTTCTGTGCCCCAGTGTGAAAGTGAAGGTCAATAGACCAGTGTGAGTAAGGGTCACAGGAAAATGCTCCGAGTCCTCTGCCGTCTCGGTGCTCATGACCAGAGGTGTCTCGAATGCAAGCCCTGTGACCGGTATAACCCTGCCCTCTACCATCTGTATACGGTCTGGTTTCCTCACCCTCTTTCCCTCTGGTTCCCCTCCTCTGCCGGTAAAAGGCAGTCTAAAGAGCCACTGACTGGTCCAAACGCCCCACCAAAAGCAACAGAGTAAACAGCGCTGTTCTCTTTAAAACTAGCCAACACTCTTTGCTAAACGGGGGTGTAGGCAGTCATGGACGCACCTAAACAAGCCTTTCCTGTGTAAAAAACCTGTGTAAAAGTGTCAGGTCCTGGGGCGATGGGCTCAACGGAAGTGCCACCCCGTCAGGAAAGTCAGGATACTGGGGGCCGGAGGATCTAAAATAATCCTCAACTCACCGGGAAAGCTGTAAAAAAGGAGGGCGGTGTGGAATCACCGTCTCGCCAGAGGGCGGTGTGGAATCACCATCTCTGGTCTGTTTTGTGTTTGTCTGTCTCTGTCTGTTTGTGTAAACTATCTATATAATATGGGGGCCGGTGAGTCAAAAGGAATCACCGTCCCGCCAAAAGGTACACCAGCAGTGTACATGTACCTAAATTGTAGTCCTTCTACTTGCAAGTTTCTAAAAAAATAAAATTGGTATACCAAAAATAATCCAAAATTACAATTTTCTTTAAAAGGAAACTTCGACCTTAACAAAATTGTGCACCTCAAAGGTGCACTTCTTGCCAACAAAGTCGGACAAGGTCAGTTTAATGCATACTTTTATTGGTGTAAAAAAACAGTAAAACGGCACCATAACTCTCAAGTTAGGAGTCCCAAGGACTCCCAAAAAAAGCTTAAAACCCAACTAAAAGAAAACAAAAAAAAATTAACTCTTTCCCGTAACCCTGCTGGCCAGCAAATATCCCTCTACCCATCTAGACCCCTTCAAAAGGCAAAGCCCCTTTAAAGTATTCCCTCCGCACCTCCTAACAATCTTATAAACCTGTTTCTAAAACGCAGGCAGTTTGCTGCTCCAGCACAGCCTATGCAAGCAGCTGCTGGAGCACCTCGCCCAGACAAAACTGGGCAGAAAGCTGTTGCCCAGCCCCCACAGGCCCCAAGGGCAAAAAATATTAAGCACCTTAAGTATCAAAAGCCCTTACATGTACCCCTCAGACAGTGTCTGCCTGTACTGAGGAAATGTTCCCCATGCGCCAATTCCCGGGCATTGGCGCTTCGGGTCAGAAAACCTTGGTGTTTGTGCATGCACCTTGGTCTCCCACAAAATTGTATAATTTAATTAAAATTTTTTCCAAAAATAAAAAAAAAAACTGTTAAATTCCAAAAAAAAAATAACAAAAAAAAAAAACCTGTCATGCACTAATACAACCCTACCTGGGCAGACTTAAACCAACTTCTAAGAAAAGTCCTGCTTAGGAAAACATTAAATCGCCTTTATCAGGCAGCCTAGTGGCACATAAAAAACCCAGACCACAATCAAAACACAATAAATAAAATTAAAAACAGGCTGTAAAAAGCACTTCTCACAGTCTGCCCCAAAAAAGCAAATTGGGCCAAAATTAGCACCTGTAAACAAAGTAGAAATAAAAATTTAAATAAAACTCAACACTATCACCACCTCATTAAAACTAAGTTAATAACCCTCTAGCTCCAAAACATGCAAAAACCCAGCAATAGCCACCCATTGCGGGGGGGAAAAAAATGGCCAAACCAAGGTCCCCACCATCCACCTTCCCAGGGACCCAGTAATGGCGCGTGTCACTATTGCAAACAGATGGGCATTAAAAAAAAAATGTCCTGATGGCCCTGGCCATTCCACTAAACAACCCTGGTACCCAACCGTTTCCAAAATCTGCTTTCATTGTTACCAAAAGTGCAAAAAATTTCTAATTTACAAGGGCAAATTCATATCCTTAAAAATATATATCAAAGAAAAAAGGGTGCCTTTCAAACAGCCTTTAAACTGTCTTCTTTGTGTACTAGTCACGATGTGTTGTGTGCGGTAACCAAAATTGTGCACAAACCCCATCGTATCGTCACTATAAATGAACTAACACTTGTAATGGTGTTGGTTGGCTTAAAATTACGCCTCTGTTATTGCTGTTGCAAAAAACATTGCTGTGCATGTAATTTTTTTTGCTAGGCCCAGTGCAAAAAAGCAAGTGGCATAATAATTGTTAATAAAAATTTTAACAAAAGTTAAAATAAAAATAATAAAAAAAACAATGGGCTCATAAATGTAAAAAGTTTAGGCCAAAAATGGCGCCAAAGGAGGGAAATTGTGGAGGAAAATGGCCTAAGGCCTAAACTTTGGCCAAACTTTGGTCAAGTAAACTGTATGTATGGTCAGGTAAACTGTATGTGTGGCCTAAAGAAAGAATAAAAGGGGGTGGGGGGTTTAAAAAAATTAAAAAGGGTAAACAAAAACTACAAAAGCAAAACTAACTGTTTGTAACAGTCTATAATTAATAGCTGCCAGATGGCAGAGCAAACCGTAAAGGCACAACTAAAAAAAAAAAAAAAAAAAGCTTGCTTTGCTTCATCCCTTATATAAATGTAAAATTTTTAAAAAGTATAAGTAATTTTAAGTATCAGGGGGTAGCCGTGTTAGTCTGTATCTACAAAATCAACAAGGAGTCTGGTGGCACCTTAAAGACTAACCGATTTATTTGTTAAAAACAAATAAATCTGTTAGTCTTTATGGTGCCACCAGACTCCTTGTTGTATATGTAATTTTGTGGTTTTAGCCTATATAAGCTCTCATATTCTATCCGTCGGGAGGAGGGGGAGGGGGTTCGGCTGCCTTGGCTAACTCCCCCATGCATGCATGTTTAATTAATCAATAAAAAAGCCTCAGGGTGTCTAATCAAAATCAATTGTGTGGTCAGTTTTCCACAACATAACTTTTTAGGTGAAAGCTGAAACAAAAAAGACATTTAACAGTTTAGCTGTTGCTGTGTTTACAGTTATTGTCTTTCCCCCTTCATTGAGTAATGGGCCTTACTTGACCTTGATCATCATCTTGCTTCTCATGTATTTGTAAAATGTTTTCTTGTTACCCTTTTAGAGCTCTTGCTAATTTAATCTCACTTTGTGCCTTGGCCTTTCTAATTTTGTCCCTACCTGTTCATGTTGTGTTTTTTTTATATTCATCCTTTGTAATTTAAGTTAGTTTCCACTTTTTGTATGATTCATGGAAGAACTTCTGGTTAAGCCAGGGTGTGGCCTTTTACCATACGTCCTATCTTTTCATTAGTCTAGTTTGCTCTTGTGCCCTTAATAATGTGTTCTATTTTTTTTTAAATGCCAACTCTCTTGAACTCTTTTTTTTCCCCCTTAGACTTGCTTCCCATGGGATCTTACCTACCAGTTCTCTGTTTGCTAAACTCTGCATTCTTGAAGTCCATTGTCTTTATTCTGCTGTTTTCCCGCCTACAATTCCTTAGAATCGTTAACTTGATCATTTCATGATCACTTTCACCCTAGCTGCCTTCCATCTTCAGATTCTCAACTAGTTCCTCTGTTTTTGTCAGAATCAAATTCAGAATAGCCTCTCCCCTAGTCACTTTCTCCACCTTCTGTAATAAAAACTTGTCTCCACTGTATTCCAAGAGCTTGTTGGATAATCTGTGCCCTGCTTCATTTTTTTCCCAATAGTTGAAGTCTCCCATCACCACCAAGTCCTATGTTTTGGACAATTTCTTTAGTTTTTTAAAAAAGCCTCATCCACTTCTTCCTGGGAGCTGATCTATATTAGACACCTATCATAATCTGACCCTTGTTTTTTTACAACTTTTATTCTTATCCAGAGACTTGCAGCAGGTCTGCCTCCCACTTCTGTCTCAACCTCAGTGCAAGGCTATACATCTTTGATATACAGGCATGGGCAGTGGGTGCACGCCTGCTTTGGGGAGGCTAGCTTGCCAGCCATGCCCCTTCCGCCCAAGACCCCACCCACCCACACACACTGGAGCCCCAAATCCCCACCCGTAACAGAAGCCCTGAGGGAGGCCCACCCCCTACCAGAGGAGCCCCAACCCACTTGCCCCAGTCACACCAGGCCAAGCCGCCAGCCCCACTGACCTACCATCCCCCCCCATCCCCGAGCGCCAGGCTGAGCCCCCACCCCTAAGGGCTCCGCAGCCAAGTCGCCATGCTCCCCTGCCAGTGCTGGGCCGAGCTATCCCCGAGCGCTGGGCCAGCCCCCCCCGCCCCCCCCCCCCCCCCCCATCAGTGCTGGGCCAAGCCTCCGCCGCCCCCCCCCAGCACCGGGCCGGCCCCAGTGCCAGGCTGAGCTGCCAGACCCTCCTGCCCCCGAAGGCCCCCCCTGGCTGGGCCAGCGCCCAGCTGAGCCTCCTTGCTCCCCCTACCTGCCGCTGGCTCTCCGCATCCCTCCTCACGCCCCTCATTCCTGAGGAGGAGGGATGCAGTGAGCAGCGGGAACCTCCAGGGGGAGTGTGGAGTGGAGGAGACATGGCAGGCAGCGGCAGCAGCCAGTAGGGGCCTCAGGGAAGGGATGGGGCCACTGCAGCCCAGATGTCTGACCATGGGTTGGTGGCAGAGCCAGGGAAGGCTAAGTCCTGGTCTATTATATCCGCCGCCTATGTATAAAAGGTAACACCTATGCTGAAGACTTTGTAAGATCTGGGCCTAAAAGAATCTACAGAGCTCAAAGGGGCAGCCTAAACACAGTCCCTCAGTTGCAGAAACCTCTTTCTCCAGTTTCTTCATCTAGATCAGTGGTTCCCACACTTTAACAACCTGTGAACCCCTTTCACTAAAACGTCAAGTCTTGTGAACCCCCTCCTAAAAATGAATATTTCCAGGGATTTTCTCCTTTACCTGCGTATAAATTATAAAAGCAGTGATCTTGGAAATATAAAATTTGTTTTTATGACATGCTTATTACACACTATTATTAATTATTATTTATCATCACAGTATTTTTATTACATTATGAAAACGGCAACACTCTTCCAAGATCTCACTTTCATAGCTTGTATCACTTTGAATAAGCCTGTTATAAGACAAGGCTCCTATGTTTCATCAAGGAGTATCAGATGTGAAACAGCTTGAAGGTATTTAAGAAGCCAACTCAAGTTCCTCCTACACAAGCATTCAGGTCTTGAGCAGTCCAGGCAAACAACGCACATTACAACAAAGCTTAAATTTGTTCTTCATAATAATTTTAAAAACAATACTAGCTGCCTGTTTAATTTTAAAAACAGCAAAAAATATCCACCTCCCTTTCCATTTCTTATAAGGAGTCTTGAAGTTTAAATCTCCTCGGTGTGATAGATATGCTTGCTTTGATCTGCTTAGCTCTTGGAAGTCCAGGGGCTCCGGACTACTGGCCCCATGCCGGGGTCCCTAGGAACAGCTCTGTCTGCCATTTGGGAATTTTTTCCGGAGAACCCCCTGTAACATTTTGTGAACCCCAGTTTGGGAACCACTGATCTAGATTTATAATCAGATTTGGCTAATATGGGGAACAGATGTTAGTCCTAAAGTCTAATACAATGGTGTGCAAGGATGTAAAAGTATAGACATGAACTGCAAAACCTTGGTGGAGGCTTTTGCCTTTCCTTCACAACAGTGGAAATCCATAGACTGCTATATAAAATGGTTTTAAAGTTCACACACACACAAACAAGTAGGAGGTTGAGAGGTGACCAAGTTGCTCAGACCCCTCTGTGTTCAGAGATATTTGTGATCTCCATGGGTCGTACCATTAACTTTTATGCATGAGAACCAAGGAGTTTCCATACTGCTTCAGACTAGTAATCCATCTAGTCCAGTATCCTGTCTCTGATGTGGCAGAGGCTTCAGATGAAGAAGGAAGTTGTAGGACTCCTTAGGGGACAATTATGAAAAAAACTGCCCTCGGGGAAGTTTCTTTCTAACCCCATCATATAGTGATTGGCTTATGCTCTGAAACATATGGGTGTATAGCTATTGTATAGCTATTGTAGAAATAAGTATAATGTTATCTTATAACTGGGCATGGTCTCATTATTTAGAGAAAGATCTTATATTTGTATTAATCCAGTTAAACTCTTGGTCGTCATGAGATGGTACAGGAATGAGTTCCATAGGATAATTATGCATTATGTAAAACAAACAAAAAACATTTAACCCCTTTACTTGTATTAGTTATAAATTTAGTTCCTGTCATTTTCATTGAATGTCCCCTCCTTTTTTGTTGTTGTATTTTATGCACCTCCTATTATGTGTCCACTCTAAACAGTCCAAATCCTTTCAGTTTCTACCTTGTAGGGCTTTTTGTGTATCTAGTCATTTTGATCATTTGTCTCTAAAAGAAGGTGACCAGAAATGAACACACTATTCTGGGCAGGGTGCACTTGACATATATAATCAAGAGGTGCATGTGAGGCCTGCTACTGATTACTCTGCAGGGGCGGCTCTACGGTTTTTGCTGCCCCAAGCACAGCAGTCAGGCGGCTTTCGGCGGCATGCTTGTGGGCGGTCCACTGGTCACGTGGATTTGGTGGCATGCCTGCGGGAGGTCCTCCGGTCCTGTGCCTTTGGTGTCCCTGCTACCGAATTACCGCTGAAGCTGTGGGACCGACGGACTTCCCGCAGGCATGCCACCAAAGGCTCCCTGACTGCCACCCCCACAGCGACCGGCAGGACCCTCCCCCCCTGGCTTGCCGCCCCAGGCACGCGCTTGCTGCGCTGGTGCCTGGAGCCGCCCCTGTTACCCTGAAAAACACATGATTTAAGAACATAGGTTTGAGATTAGGTTTGCTTCAGAGAAGAGATTCCTGGGGTTTGTGGTGAAGATACCACTAGGGTTCAGCTCAGTTCCTATTTGAGCTGATTCTGTTCACCTATCCCTCCCAATCTGGCGTGTGATGTGACATGAATGATCCTGCCTGGGGACAAGTTTGATCCTGCCTGGAGGGATGAGCACGGGCAGTAGGTTACTGTGATGTCATTTCAGCTCCAGCCAAGGAATTGCACCAGCACCTCCTAGAGGCTGCTAAGTTCCTGCCTTGCCCCCCTATCAGTTCCTGAGACTTGGTACAGGCAGCAAAACAAGCCAGCTTCTCTTCTGCTAATTAACTGAGCTGTGCCACTGTCTAAGGGTCCGCGATGCGGTGTTGAGTGCCACCAGCCCCCCCCCCCCCCCCCCCGGGCTTCAAGGGCAGCTGGGTGTGCTCAGCACCTTGCAGGCTCCTGAGAGGCACTAGACCACAGGCGATGCTCAGAGTGGGTGTGGCTTAGCCCTGACCCTGTGTGATCCCTACAACTCCATCTGACCGCTCCTCACCCCAGCCGGGCCCGTCCCTCACCCCTGCCCGCACTGCGCTGTCCCCCTCCTCTCCGGCCAGGCAGCCCTGCCCCTCGGGGGGAGGGTGCTCGGGCCGTGGCCTCTGATTGGCCGGGCCGGTGGCGCGGATTGGCTGTGGCGAGCAGAGCGAGAGCGAGAGCGAGGGGTGGGGGCCTGCAGCTCTGTCCGCTCAGCCGAGAGCTCGAACCCAGGGACAGACAGAAAAGCCGCCCGCGGTGAGTGCGGGGGGGGGGGCTCGCTAGTCACAGTGGGGGCGGGAGGTCCAGGCCCTGGGGGAGGCTGGCTGCAAGCCCCCCGTCCCCATCGGGGCAGCCGGGCGTCCCGAAACCTCCCGGCCGTGCGGGACAGGGGGAGGCTGCTGGCCCGGCGCCCCTCAGCCCTGCCCCTTCCCACTCCTGGGGGGAGCCTGCCCCTCCCCCCGCCACCTGCCCAGTGCTCTCCTCACTGCCCCTACTTTTCCTCCCGGGGTGGGGTGGAGGCTTCTAGGCTCCCCCTGCCTCCATCCCTGCCCTACTCACAGCCCCTACTTCAACCCGGGAGCGGGGTGGGGGCTACCAGGCTTATCCCACCGCCCCCTGCCTTCTTCCACCCCCTTTCAACCCCGGGGTGGGGGGGGGGGCTGCTAGGCTCCCCCTGCCTCCATCCCTGCCCTCCTCACAGCCCCTGCTTCAACCCAGGAGCAGAGGGTGTACCTGCCTCTCACCCTGCCCTCCTCACAGCCTTTACTTTAACCCTGGGAGGTGGTGAGGCTGCTGGGCACCCCCGGGAGCTGCTGCAGGGTGCTGGCGGTGGTCTGTGCCCCCTCCCCTTCTTACATGGTGGCCCCTTACTCAGTGTGTGTGATTCAGGGGTGGGAGTGGCGGTGTGGCGTTGATGCCCCGGCTGTTCTCATGTGGGCACCAGTGGCAGCTATGGCACAGTTACATGCCTGGTGAGCTTTGCCAATTCTTGCCAAGGGCCCATGCTCTGCAGCAAACATGTATGAAGCAAAGATCCATTTGTTTCTTCTTGAGGAAGACTGGTTACTTAGAGGCCTACTTTTCTCCGGTACTGGAGGAGACCACAGTGGAGTGGGGGGCAGAGTCCCAGGAATAGATCCAGGAGCAAAACCACTTATGCACAAGGGTCCAGCAAGTGGTAGCTGAACCGACGAGGGGGGAGGCCATTTTAGATTTGATTCTGGTAAGTAGTGAGGACCTCGTTGAGGAAGTGGTAGTGGGGGACAATTTGGGCTCCAGTGATCATGAGCTAATTCGGTTTAAAATACATGGGAGGAGTAACAGAATTAAGTCAAAGACTAGGGTTTATAATTTTAAAAAGGCCAATTTTAACAAATTAAGGGGACTGGTAAGGGAAGTGGATTGGGCAAACGTATTAATGGATCTAAAGGCAGAAGAGGCCTGGGACTACTTCAAGTTAAAGATGCATGAGCTGTCGGAGGCCTGCATTCCAATAAAGGGAAAAAGATTACAAAGCAGGAGATTTAGACCGAGCTGGATGAGCGACCGACTCAAAGGGGCGATTAGGAAAAAACAGAAAGCGTACAAAGAGTGGAAGAGGGGAGGGATTAGTAAAGAAACTTACCTTAGTGAAGTCAGAGAATGTAGAGATAGGCCAAAGGCCGTGTAGAGTTGGACCTAGCGAGGGGAATTAAAAGCAATAGTAAGAGGTTTTTCAGCCATATAAATAGGAAGAAAGCAAAGAAAGAAGAAGTGGGACCGCTGAAGACTATTGCCGGAGAGGAGATTAAAGACAATCTAGGCATGGCGCAATATCTCAATGAATATTTTGCATCGGTGTTTAATGAGGCCAATGAAGGTATTAGGGATACTAGCACCACTACAGAGGGGCATTCAGGATGGGGGATTACCGTATCCGAAGTAGAAACAAAACTTGAATGCCTTAATGGGGCTAAGTCGGGAGGACCGGACGATCTTCATCCGAGAATATTGAAGGAATTGGCGCGGGAAATAGCAGGCCCATTAGCGATAATATTTAATGAATCTGTAAACTCGGGGGTGGTCCCGTTAGACTGGAGAATAGCTAATGTGGTTCCTATTTTCAAGAAAGGGAAAAAAAGTGATCCGGGTAACTACAGGCCTGTTAGTTTAACATCTGTAGTGTGCAAGGTGTTAGAGAAAATTCTGAAAGAGAAACTAGTTGAGGACCTGGAGGTTAGTGGCAATTGCGATAAATTACAACATGGTTTTACGAAGGGCAGATCGTGCCAAACGAATCTGATCTCCTTCTTTGAGAAAGTAACGGATTTATTAGATAAGGGAAATGCGGTGGACCTAATATACCTGGATTTCAGTAAAGCGTTTGATACTGTACCCCATGAGGAATTATTGGTTAAACTGAAAAACATGGGGATCGATATGAAAATCCAGAGGTGGATAAGGAATTGGTTAATGGGGAGAATGCAGCGGGTCGTATTAAAGGGTGAACTGTCGGGTTGGAGGGAGGTTACTAGTGGAGTGCCTCAAGGTTCGGTTTTGGGACCCATTTTATTTAATCTATTTATAACTGACCTCGGAACCGATTGCAGGAGTGGGCTGATAAAGTTTGCGGATGATACGAAGGTGGGAGGCGTTGTAAATTCGGAGGAGGATAGGGATATCCTGCAGGGAGACTTGAACGAGCTTGTGAATTGGAGTATCAGGAATAGGATGAAATTTAATAGTAAAAAGTGTAAGGTGATGCATTTGGGGATGACTAATAAAAATTTTAGTTACAAGATGGGGACGCATTGGTTAGAAGTAACGGAAGAGGTGAAGGACCTAGGGGTCCTAGTAGACCGCAGGATGACTATGAGTCGACAATGCGACGTGGCGGTGAAAAAAGCCAATGCTGTCTTGGGATGCATTAGGCGAGGTATATCTAGTAGGGATAAGGAGGTCCTGCTTCCGTTGTACAAGGCGCTGGTGAGACCTCATTTGGAGTACTGTGTGCAGTTCTGGTCTCCCATGTTTAAAAAAGATGAACTCAAACTGGAACGGGTGCAGAGAAGGGCCACTAGGATGATCAGAGGAATGGAAAACCTGTCGTATGAAAAGAGACTAGAGGAGCTTGGGTTGTTTAGTCTGACAAAGCGAAGGCTGAGGGGGGATATGATTGCTATCTTTAAATATATTAGAGGGATTAATACGAGGGAGGGAGAAGAATTATTCCAGCTTAGTACTAATGTGGATACGAGAACGAATGGATATAAACTGGCCGTGGGGAGGTTCAGGCTTGAAATTAGACGAAGGTTTCTGACCGTCAGAGGGGTGAAATATTGGAACGGCCTTCCGAGGGAAACGGTGGGGGCGACGGACCTGTCTGGTTTTAAGATTAAGTTAGATAAATTTATGGAGGGAATGGTTTAATGGTAAAACATAGTAGTCAAGGAAAACCAAGAAATGGTAGGTAAATTGTATAATGGCTGACAGGGGTCAGGCTGGAGACTCTTGCCTATATGCTCGGGGTCTTACTGATCGCCATATTTGGGGTCGGGAAGGAATTTTCCTCCAGGGCAGATTGGCTGAGCCTCTGGAGGTTTTTCGCCTTCCTCCGCAGCATAGGGCAGGGATCTCTAGCAGGAGGGTTTCTGCCGATTGAAGTCACCTAAAACAGGATTGGGGACTTCAACAGCAGAGTCCAGGGAAGGGGTAGGGACGGTTTTATGGCCTGCAGCATGCAGGGGGTCAGACCAGATGATCATAATGGTCCCTTCTGACCTTAAAGTCTATGAGTCTATGAGTCTATGAGGACAGACAAGGTCTCCCACAATGCACCGCAAACCAATTCCTAGAGCAGATCCAGTTGGTGAGGTGCTAGGAACCCTGGGATATGCCCATAAATCCTAGCACCAAACATCTGTAATTGCAGTGCCAATGTGAATCGTGGGTATGTGGCTACACAAGTACAGGTCATGTGGTTGTGCTGATGTGGGATTGGCTAACATGCATCTCCATGTGCCTGAGCCAAGATCCAGCACACTCTGCAGTGAAGACATACTCAAAATGACTAGTCCACGGTGACACAGTCAGTGGCAAGATTAGATTTAAAACTGAGGGGTTTTGACTTCCAGTCCCATGCTTCTCAAGGCAGGCAGATTCCATCTCCTGAAATCCCCTCTCCTTTCTTTTTTCAGTTTAAAATCAAACTTCAGAATCCCTCACCTCTCTTAACCAAATAGAAATGTTGCACAGAAATTTGTTGGAAGCAAACAGATCGACTGATCACATTTATATATAGTATTGAAGTTAACTGTAAAAGTCATTATATCCTAAAACAGGGGAGGGCAAACTTTTAGGACCGAGGGCCACATCTGGGTATGGAAATTGTATGGCAGACCATGAATGCTCACAAAATTGGTGGTAGGGGTGCAGGAGGGGGTGAGGGCTCTGGCTGGGGGTGTGAGCTCTGGAGTGGGGCCAGAAATGAGGAGTTCAGGGTGTGGGAAGGAGCTCCATGCTGGGTGGGCAGGTGGAGGGTGAGCTCTGGGGTGGGGTTAGGGATGAGGGGTTGGGGTGCAGGAGGGTGTTCTGGGCTGGGACCAAGGGCTTCAGAGGTCAGGAGGAGGATTAGGTCTGGGTCAGGGGGTTGGGGCACAGGAGTGGGTCAGGGGTGCAGGTTCTGGGTGGGGCTTACCTCAAGCAGCTTCTGGAAGCAGTGGCATGTCCCCCCTCTGGCTTCTACGCAGAGGCGCAGCCAGGCAGCTCTGCACGCTGCCCTGTCTGCAGGTGCTGCCCCTGAAGCTCCCATTGGCTGCGGTTCCTGGCCAATAGGAGCTGCGAGGGCAGCGCTTGGGGCAGGGGTAGAGTGCAGAGCCCCCTGGCTGCCCCTACACAGGGGTGAAGGCGGAAATGCTGCTGCTTCCTGGAGCTGCATGGAGCAGGGCAAGCCCCGGACCCCACTCCCCGGTGGGAGTTTGAGAACTGGATTAAAACCTCTGAAGGGCTGGATGTGGCTCCCAGGCTGTAGTTTGCCCACCCTTGTTCTAAACTAAAGGAACTAAGTACTTTGCAATTGCAATTGCCAATTTGTCAGTACCATGGTTTCCTTCAAGGAGGCTCATTGAATGGTATGTGTTATTCCCCAAAAGAAAAGATCTTTGCACCAGTGATCAGGAGCCTTCAAGACACCAAGTGAGTCTGAACCAAACACTCCCCTGTGCTCTTTTTCCAAATGGGCACAGTTGGTAGTGGAAGAGCTGGGCATTTATCTTCATCTGACAGGAGAAAGACCAGTGAGGGCAGCTATTAGTCATATGTAAGAGACTATTCCTGCTGTGTCCCTGGAGAGAGAATGATACTTTGAGTGCAGTGCGGTATTGTCTGTAGAGTATGTAGATTAAAGGGCCATTAATCCACCACATAGATAGTTAATATGGCGGACCTATCCTTTGTGAAAGGATAAATAAGATAAACTTATAGAATGGCTACTTCCTTCCATAGACAACATGCCAAAATATTCTTGTTCCAGTCTCTGATTTACTTTTACATCGCCTTTCTTCATGGACTGTTTTGTACACTGAGGAGCTTGTGTTAGATGCTGGAACTGCTATCAGCAAGTGATAACTAAGGCCTTGGCTACACTTACCAGCTAGTTCGACGGCTGGAAATCGAAGTTCTGGGTTCGACTTATCGCGTCTAGTCTGGACGCGATAAGTCGAACCCGGAAGTGCTTGCCGTCGACTGCGGTACTCCAGCTCGGCGAGAGGAGTACCGCGGAGTCGACGGGGGAGCCTGCCTGCCGCGTGTGGACCAAGGTAAGTTCGAACTAAGGTACTTCGACTTCAGCTACGTTATTCACGTAGCTGAAGTTGCGTACCTTAGTTCGAATTGGGGGGGGTAGTGTAGACCAAGCCTAACTCTTTCAGTGATTCAGGTTTCAAATAATCTATCCCAGAGTGCATGTGTTTTGTAATGTATTTTATCAGATCGTAATAGTGCACCCAGAACATAGTTCCATTGCCTGAAACGATACCCAAGGAGTAGGAAAAAGGTAAAAACAATTTTTTTTGTTGGGCATATGGTATTTGTGCTAAAATAAGAGTTCTGCGTTTTTCCAAGGCCTGCAAAATGGCTCAAAGTCAAAATATTGTCATAAATTCTTTCTTTGTAGCTTTTAACCACTTTTCTGATTTATGGGAGCTGGAGTCTGTACCATGCCTCAGTGCTAGTTCCTGACCCCATCCCCTTTGGAAAAGTAGGATCCTGCTCCTCAGGTTTCCCTCAGTCACCCATCCTTAAGGGAGGCAGGTACTTCTTAGAAACCTAGCAAAGCAAACAGAACACCTAGAAGATGATTAATCGTGTGCCTGTTGCTGTATAGTACATTGGGTTAGTGCCCTGTGGCGATGTGCTCTTAGGTCTGGTCTATACTACCCGCCTGAATCGGCGGGTAGAAATCGACCTCTCGGGGATCGATTTATCGCGTCCCGTTGGGACGCGACAATCGATCCCCGAATCGGCGCTCTAACTCCACCACCGGAGGTGGTAGTAAGCGCCGCCGACAAAAAGCGGCAGAAGTCGATTTTGCCGCCGTCCTCACAACGGGGTAAGTCGGCTGCAATACGTCGAATTCAGCTACGCTATTCACGTAGCTGAATTTGCGTATCTTAAATCGACTCCCCGCTGTAGTGTAGATGTACCCTTAGAAGGCATGACCTTAGGCACATTCTGTGCTAAAACCATTGCATTTGTTAGCTTTGTGAGAAAAAGCTTTGTGCTTAGTTTGAGCCAAGAAATGACCTGTCTACCTCTTGAAATCCACGAACAAATACAGACAATCAGAGTATCTTGTGCGCTTAGATGGTGAGCAAACTTACTCCACTGAATTTTTTAAAAATGTTGTTTTAAGATTTTAGTAAACATTTGTATAAATTTGCTACCTGTGACCAAGACAACAAAGAAATACAGGTTATTGCAGTGTTGTTAGTTTCTCATCCTGTTCCATGAAATTACATATTGCAGCATCTTAGAATAAATGATCACGTGGTTCCTTGAACTATGACACATGGACATGCAGTGGTAAATCTCTCTGTCCCTATTGTGTGTGGATTTTAGTCTCTCTCTCCATAGTACTTGGTAGCTGCCATAGTGACAGGTACTGCAGTGAAAATGTTCCTGTGCAGCTGCTGTTCCAGCTCAGGCTGTTGAATCTGTTCATTCTTCTACTACGTCAGATCAGGAAATTTTTCACTAGCTGCCTTAATGAATGTAAATTGGGGACACTGCTGAAAGCGTTTCACCTGTAGTATCAAGGACGCACATCTTGCTCCTAGTAACTAGGCTGGCTTTTATAAAAGGCATGCTCCAGTTTGCTAGCTAAAGTGCTGTGCTTACTGGGCTTGCTGCGAAGTTGTTTGTTACTGCACAAAGAGAAAATAGATGATCAGGTATATGACCTCACAATGTTTCGGTTACTGATACAGAATTTCACTCAAACCCAAATAGCTCGCCTGCCTTTAGATTGTCTTGCACAGACCTTTCAAAGGACCCATCACAAATATATGTCTGAGTATTAATACAAAAAGGAAGCATTTGTTCACATGAGTGGCTGTATTGTACTGCATAAAGTTTGTGGTTTTGCCTCTGGGTCTAAAATGTGTAAGTCCAGGGAACTGCAGCTCATTTTCTTTTCTGTGGCAAGATTCTGGGCAGTTTAAAGGCAAGAAAGCTCAAGATTTCATGTATTGGTGAGATATACTGATTAAAGCTTTCCGTCTCCATTGAAAAAGCACATATATAGTTAATTTACCCAAAAACATAAATAAATCCTGACCTTTTCAAGCTTTCCTAATCCATGAGTCACAAAGTTGGCTATGTTTATTCTGAGCTTTATACCCATATACACAGTGAGGAAGAGCAGTGGTGTGTCTCCTTGTCTGGGTCATAGACATGGAAAAATTACTATATGAGCTGTATAGCTATAATTACTGTTGCAAGACATTTGTTTATAACTCCGTTATCTGTGTTTTTGCTTATTTGTATCTTTAAAAAAAAAAAAAAATTTCCATGTCGGTTCTCAGCCAAAAGGTCAATTTCTTTTTGCAAGTTTAAGTGGAAAATATGTTTAGCTCTTTTGAACTGTTAGGATGCAGAGTCTTTTTTCCCCCCAGTGTAAAAAAAAAAAAAAAAAAATTGCCACGCTTTTTTTACACAGATTACTTGAAATGGCTGAACTTTGAAATTTGGCATATGTATAATACTCATCTTGGAATATTTTCATGATTCAAATCTGGGGAGGGAAATTGACTGGATAATAGTGAAGAGGCTGAGTAATCACTTTTGAGCAATACTCACTTGGCATCTGCTAAGATTTATTCTTGGAGCATAACACTGCTCTACAGCCAAAATGCTTCTGAAATAAATGTAGTCAAACTTTACTAATTCTGAGTCACTGAGAACGAAAACGATGCTTAAAATTGTTGATTGGCTCTAGTTTTCAAGATATGCTATTGGGTCAGTATATACAACCCTTGACTTGGGAATGGTGGAGGGCAAGTGAGTTATAAAGGGAAGGGATCTCAATTTAAACCAGAAATGACTAAAATACATCTTTGACTAGATCTATGAATAAATCTATGACTGGGTTTGGACAGTACTTGCTTTTTAGGCAAAACAATGAATGATGCAATCTGAAGCTGGTATTGTGTCATACATGATATGAATTGCATCATGTTATTCCTAGAAGTCATAGATGATGCAATCATAAGGAAGCTTACATCACTCTGCTGAACAAATTGCCCTATAGCAGCTCTAGAAATCATACAGTGTCGTGCTCTCTTATTTCTCAGTGTTTGATTTTGCAAATGGCACATTTCTGTTTAGCCAAAGTGAGTAGAGATACCTCATACTTGTGTGAACAGTGCAGATAACTTCTGCTATGTTTGTGGTGAAGTGACTTTTGCATCACAAAAGCGCAGTATAACCACTATGGTTAAGAAAGCCTATCACCTTTATTTTGGCTGCAAAATTGGAGCTCAGGACAAGAGGTGGGCTCCACACATATGCTGCACCACTTGTGCAACAAATCTTCGCCAGTGGTTGAACAGGAAAAGGAACTTTATGCCTTTTGCAGTGCCAATGATTTGGAGAGAGCCAACAGATCATACCAGCAATTGTTACTTCTGCATGGTGCCTCCAGTTGGGAAAGGTGTGGCAAAGAAGAAAATGTGGACTGGCAAGGAAAAGACGGCATGGAAAGCCTTCCAGTTAGTGGCAATAAATTTTCTCGGAAACAACAAGGCAGACAACTACAGGTTGTTGGTGGAAAACCTCCTCAAGGCATACAAAAGCCTTGGTTGCAACATGTCACTAAAGATACATTTTTTGCACTCTCATCTAGATTTTTGTCCACCGAACTGCGGAGCAGTGAGTGACAAGCCTGGCGAGCGATTTCACCAGGACATTGCAACAATGGAGAAATGCTATCAGGGCAAATGGAGCCCATCAATGCTTGCAGACTATTGCTGGACAGTGACGAGAGATGCTCCATTTAATGAATACAAGAGACAAGCCAAGAAGCGCCGAGTAGACACTGAATAGGACTAAACTATGGACATTATAAAATTTATTATGAAACAAAAGGCAAAAAACTATTTATATAACCCTTTTGCTGATTTTTAAAGTGTTACATAAACAGGACAGATGAAATATCATGTAAAGCAACCATAAACACATGAAAAGACCTAGGTTTACAATTTATGATTAAAACTCTATCTACACAATATACATAGACCTAAAATGTAAAAACTTAAATATCTTAGAAACAGTAGCCAATCAATTGTTTTAATTGTCATATTTGAATTCAGCACATCAAAATACATAATAAATAGCACATTTTATCTCTTAAGCAGATGACTTCTCAAAAATTGTAGACCAGTGTAATTAAACCCTGCCCCTTTTGTAATATGCATGACAATTGCACTATTGCCCAGTTTAGCAGACCCAAGGGTTGCTGCTGGGACAGTCTGCATAAGGGAGGTACTGAAACATACACAGCACTGAAACATTTCCAAATAAAATAACAGCATGGGCAGGAGACAGTGAGAATGGAAAAAACTGCACATCCTTTGATCATCATAGTTTGGGCTGCATTCTCCTCTGTGAAATTTTGAGCATCAACTGAGAAAATTGGATCACGTCTTCTGGTTAAAACCTTCCCATTGATCCATTGACAATGCGGCTTGTTATAGCTTGGTTTGTTCTGATTGTAAATGTGTCTGGTACAGAGAGAATTCAGAAATTTCTAGTACATTTTACTTGCACTTTCCCTTCATTTCCCTTCTGTCATCTCTCCTCCTCCTACGCTATTCATGGGGCCAGAACAAAACTCTGTTTCCTGAAGTCCTCCAGATTATCTGCAGTGTAGTGTCCTTCCAGGGTCATGTGGGCAGATCTTTCCCACACATACCTCTCAAAGCCTTGAAACTCGTTTGATAAATCCTCCCATCTCTAGTCTTGGCAACACTATTCCTTCTTTTGAAAAATTTCCCTGTTCCTAACACTGGTCCAGCTCCGCCGGTGGGAGTGCTAATGTAGACAATGCAACAGTGTTTTTATCACTGTGTCTCATAAATCTGCTTTGAGCAGGCTTTGTGTTGGTGGCCACCTTAAATCCTGTCTGCTTCTCCATTCGTTGCCACCCATAGAAGAGCTGAAGCAGTGTTTGCAAACGTGAGAGACTTTTCCAGCTAAAAGGCTAATGTAGATCTGGCATGTGACTATATGAGTTAGGAGATACTGCAGTTGGACATTCTCTCTACAGGAACCAGGATAGGTTGGAAGAGCATGTGCTGGACCAGGCTCTGTAGACTGAAAGACCTAGTGACATGGAAAACAAGGTTGGAAAAGAGCAGAGAGAAAACCGGGAGATATGGACATAGAAGGAAGGGAGAGAATCCGTCCTGCCAGAGCTCTCACCCGCGACCTTCAACTATCGTAGGAAGTGCAGCTTCAGGAAAGCCAGTTCCGATATCTAGGTTGTCCAATACTTCCAAAGCACATGACCTAAGGTGGTGTATGTATATGTGTGATAATGTGCATATGGGTTGGGGGGATTGAAAGTAGAGGAGTATTATCAAATAATGTGAAGATTTCTATGAGGTTCATGCTTCTGTCTAGCACTAGTTCTTTTTTACTCAATACACTAAATGTGGATGCAGAATTTCTTCAAGATGCCCTTCAAATTAGAATATCCTCTTTATTAATAATTAAATGGGACTATTTTTTGCAACCTTGTTTTTTCTACTGTAGCTTGATCAGTTAATGGTTGTCACCTAGAAAGAACAGCAAGTGGCGACCTGGGAAGGGAAATAAAGCAATGGAAGTATTTTCACAGTGCTCCATTTTTGCACTTTGTCAGGGGTATTTGAATCAATTTTCAGGTGTCAACTTGACTTCCATCTGTAATCTTCATACCAACAAAGAGAAAAGCTGCTTTTGGAATTGGTGCCTTGGTACTGCCTGGACTCCTGCTAATCCCTTTCCCTGTAATCTGGGATCCCAGACAGTGTATTCAACAAGATTTGGCAGTACCCTTTCCCCTTTAAACATCATGCCCACTAAAATCTGAGCTCATGCTCAGTGCATAAAGGCATGCAGAAAGGGTGAACTGTTTCAGTGTGTTGCAACAAATCACTAAGGGGAATACAAAAGGTAGGAATCCATAATGTTCAGGAAAGTGAAAGAACAGTGTCCTTCTGTACAGCACTCAACATGATGGGTCCCCAATTTGACTGGGGCCTTTGGGTATTGCTATAGAATAAATATTTACTGCTACCAAAGTGAAGGACTGTGGAAGCGTATTATATAAGCTTCCTGGTAGCATAGCATTGCAGATGCACCTCATTCCTAACCTGCAATCTCTTGTGTAGTTTATTAGTAATATAAATTATTAGGATAGCACCTAGAGACCCAAGTTGAGCTAAATCTGGACCCTATTGTGCTGGGCACTGTACAAATATATAGTGAGACACAGCCCCAACACCAAAGACCTGACAACAGAGGGGAGGATAAATCAGACAAGCAGAGTGAACAAAGATATTGTTTGTAGCATGGGCAATTTTTTTTTTAATTAATCTGGCAGCACCCCTTTGCATTTAAAGCCTAAAATGTGGGTTGGTAAATCCATTAATCCTTGTAACCTGTATTTCTACCCCTGGCCCAGATGACAAATTCTATTACATGGTGCTATTTTAATGAGCCTTTTGATGTGCATGAATTAGAATTGTGACACCAGGAAATGTAGTGTGGGAAATAAATTCTGAATAGCTCAGTGAATAGGTCTGATAGTGTTTAAAAGGATGGTTGCCTTGTGTAGAGGAGCGGACTCACCCCTGCGGCGCCTCCTGCTGGTGATTTCTGGGAATTAGCTCTTCCAGCATCCTGGAGCACCCTCTGCAGGCCAGTGGTCCGCCTGTCCTCTGGCCCCCATGTCCCTCCCAGACCCCGGTGCTCTTTTATCTGGGGTTCTGCCCCCTGGCAGCATAACCCTCAGTACTAGGGTCTCCTCTCCCCAGGGAACCCCCACCCACTATCCCTATCTCACCTCAGAATAAGGCCACTGCCAGTCACCAACTAGCCCCCGCTCCCTGGGGCAGACTGCAGTATAGGCCACTCATCACAGGCAAGGTTGGGTTTGGACCTGCTGCCTTGGCCTACCCATGGGCTGCCCTCTGCAACCCCTAGTACCACTTGGTCTCCTACTAGGCCGCAGCCTGGGGCTATCCAGGCTGGAGCTCCCCAGCCTTTCCCCAGCCCTGCTCCACCCAGGTACTCTGTCTTAGCTCCCTGCAGCCAAGCCCTTCTCTCTCTGAGTGCAGAGAGAGACTGTTTGGCTTCTGGCTCCCAGCCTTTTTATACATGCCAGCTGTGGCCTGATTGGGGCGTGGACCTGCTGTGGCCGCTTCCCCAATCAGCCTAGCTTTTAGAGCTGCAGCCCTCTGCCAGGGCTGTTTTAAGCCCTTCCCGGCAAGAGCGGGGTAGCCACCCCGCTACACCTTGTTTGGGGTTAAAAGAGGATAATACTGATAGTTTAAAAAGCTATTTAGAAATCAAAACAAACTGCTCTAGCATGGCAGGACAGATTCATCAATAAAATACCTATTGATGATGAACCAAGCCAAGCACTGCCTCATTTTCCTGTGCCATGAGGAAGGACCCAGATTTTGGGTGTGATCTCCAAATTCTTTCTAATTCCATTGGTTCAAACTTAAAGTGTCATTGAGTGAGTTGACACCAAGGGCTTGTCTTCTTTTACCATGGATCTACACTGTGATGATTGATTCACCAGGGGGCGATTTAGCGGGTCTGCTAAATCGACCGCCAATCGCTCTCCCGTCAACTCTGGTACTCCACCAGAACGAGAAGCATAAAGTAAGCATAAGAAGCATAAGGGGAGTTTCTCCCGTCGACCCAGCACAGTATAGATACCAGTAAGTCGACCTAAGGTACGTCGACTCTAGCTACGTTATTCACATATAGCCCCGTAGCGTAGATCTGCCCCAAGAGTCTTCAGAGAGGGCATATGAGGCTACATTACATCAAGGGATGAGGCTGTCGGCTCAGTATTCTCTCATCCTGGCCAGCGCAAAGCAAAATCTTGTCTCTCACTTCACAGTTATTTCTGCAATGCAGCTGCTGGGAAAGGGAAACAGAATCACCAAATGTGAGTGTGTGTTTGGGGACACAGAGAAGGAATTAGTCCAGAATGAAGGGGTGGGTGAAAACCCAAGATTCGTGCTTGAATAACTTATTTTCCCAGGTTACTGCATGAGAGAGGTGAGAGTGCCTTGCTATATACAGGTTTCAGAGTAGCAGTAGTGTTAGTCTGTATCTGCAAAAAGAACAGGAATACTTGTGGCACCTTAGAGACTAACAAATTTATTAGAGCCACAAGTACTCCTGTTCTTTTTTTGGTATATACAATGACTTGGAGAGTGGATTTACAAGGGACAGTCAATATTTGGGTAACTGCTTCAAAGTGACACTTGTATCTTGGCAATTTTAAAAAGCAAGTGCAATTAAATAATATAAGAATGGTCATAATGGGTCAGACCAAAGGTCCATCTAGCCCAGTATCCTGTCTTCAGACCGTGGCCAATGCCAGGTGCCCCAGAGGGAATGAACAGAACAGGTAATCATTAAGTGATCCATCCCCTGTCGCCCATTCCCAGCCTCTGGCAAACAGAAGTGAGGGACTCCATCCTGGCTAATAGCCATTGATGGACCTATCCTCCATGAACTTACCTAGTTCTCTTTTGAACCCTGTTATAGTCTTGGGAGTTCCACAGGTTGGCTGTGCATTGTGTGAAAAAATACTTCCTTATGTTTGTTTCAAATCTGCTGCCTATTAATTTCATTTGGTGATCCCTAGTTCTTGTGATATGAGAAGGAGTAAATAATGCTTCCTTATTTACTTTTTCCACACCAGTTATGATTTTATAGATCTCTTTCATATCCCCCCTTAGTCATCTCTTTTCCAAGATAAAACGTTCCAGTCTTTTTTAATCTCTCCTCAGATGTTGCCCCTTTCTGAACCTTTTCCAATTCCAATATGTCTTTGAGATGTGGCGACCACATCTGCATGCAGTATTCAAGATGTGGGCATACCTTCCCTCTTATCCCATGACATCTTACTTTGCTTAAGAGCCTTTGGTGTGGGAGCTTGTCAAAGGCTTTCTGAAAATCTAAGTACACTATATCAGGTTGGATAAAAATCAATGATTTTCTTTAAAAATTAAAAAAAAATCGGATGTTTTTATTTAAATCAGATTTTTTTAATAAAATGTTTTTGAGGAAAAAACCTATCTAAAGATAGTTTTAATTAAGATACATTATAGCTCAATTATACTATTCTAATTCTATAGTATGAGACAATCTATTCATTTAATGTTTAAGAAAAGTTTTGTAAATGAGTTCCAATAGTTCATGGATTAGGGACCCAATCTTATGGGGTTCCAGGTGCTTCTGTATAGATTATTTAGGTTAATCTTTCTATCTACCTAATGGGACTCGGTGCTCAGTCTAGAAGATACCATTAGAGATGCTTAGTTTTGCAGTTCTCAAACTGTGGATTTGTGTCTCCAGAGGTAACATGCTTGTTAGCAGCAAAAATATTTTAAATAAATAATATATAGAGGTGAGAAATAACAGATCTCAACCCTATTGTCCCTCTGCAAATTTGTGTACACAGACTCAATTCCTTACCTCTCTCTAAAAATGCAAAGCTTCAAAAAGTTCAATGAATAGAAGATTGTTGGGGCGGAGTAGATCTGGACAAGGAGAAGAAGTCCGAAGATAAATGTGAGAAGGGAGTGACAGGCAGTAGAAATAAAAGTGAAACTGTTTGAGCAGCATATTCCAGAAGTCTTGAGGTCTTTGAGTGTAGCTTTCATTGATTTGAGATCTACCATACTATTCTCTTACTAGAAGAGAGAACCTATAATGGCAGCAGGCCGTAAAAGAGACCAATGAACTGGTGGAAGTCACTTAAGCACTTGGATTCAGAGACTGTTGAAGTGATAATCTTTAACAGCAGTAGCTTCTTCTGACGGTGTAGAAAGAATATTTTCTTCCTTTGGACTAATTCATTCCAAATTAAGAAATCGTTTGGGACCTGAAAAAGCAGGAAAGCTTGTTTTTCTTTTCCAGATTATGAACAAACAGGAAAATGAAGGTGAAGAGGACTGAGTTAGCTGCAGAAGCCAATATTTCTCATGTTGACCTGGCTGACATAGTCAATTAAATGTGTTTGGTTTTTTTTTAAATATTTCATTTAACTATTTTAGTAAAAAAGCAATTTTAACAAAAATAAACCTGATTTTAAAAGACTTGAATGTTTAACTAAACTCAAAAATTCATATGCTTGTTTTGTTAAAATATTATGTTTGCTGTTGAAGAAAAAAATCCAGAATACATAAAGTTGTTGTTTTAGTTAAATAAAACAATTTAAATGTCTGTCTGGTGATGTTCTCCTCCTAATACAGAATGGCAAGAAAATCCTCCAAATATTAATGATTAACCTGTTGAACTGGAGATAGTTCACCTCCCAATGACTTCATAAATATCTGCTTCAATTACCCTTGGTAAATGAACTAACCAAACAATTATTCATTTTTTGATATAGCAGTAAAACTAATCTGAAAAGTTTTCAAAATAAATCACTTTAAAAATGTATAGTGTGTACCTTCTAAAAATAAAACCTACATCTATCTCTTAGTTGTTAAGAATATGTATTAAGATTAAAACAACCAACAAGAAATGCACTTTTATGTAGAAATCCATGATTAAAGCGAGTCTTCCTGACTAGTGATTTAAATAATGATTTAAATCAATTTGATTTAAATCAAATCCACTGAACTATATCCATCTTTGTAGGTGACAAACCTTTTGTACTATTTTTTTCTTCCTATTCTTAAAGCCAGAATAACTATTCTTTTTGCATGTCTGTCTGCAGCCACAGGAAGTGAGCAACTGTTCTTGTTCGTTAATTGTAACCAGTATCCTAATTTTTAAATGGCCACACATGCAGGTACAATGTCTCCATTTCAACCCAAAGGGTGAGATTCTGATCTCAGTAAATAGGAGAAGTAACTATGGACTTACACTTCTGTAACTGAGATCAGAATCTGGCCCTCAGTATCTGCAGTCAGGCCCGCCAACAGAAGGGGGGGCAAAGGGGTCATTTGCCCAGGGGCCCGGTAGCGGATGGGATAGATAAGTATATTTTTTTAAATAAAAATTAAGATAAAGAAATCTGGTCTCCTCCTCCTGCTGCACTGGACAGAGCACCAGCCCTCATTGTGACAATAACAGTTTGCCAGAACGTTGCTGCACCCTATTGGTCTGGCAGAGCATCAGCAACAGCAGCCTGGAAACCACGGTGCTTGCTGCCTCCTCTGACTGCTCAGGAGCCGCTGTGCCTGCCATGCTGGCTCTCTGGCTGCGGGGCTGAGGACAGGGAGACTTTTTAAAGAGGAACAAGCTTCCTCTGTGCTACCAGATTTTCTCCACCAGGGCTGCAGCCCCTCACCAAACACAAGCCAGCAAGTTCAGCCACCCAATTGAGCCTCCCTAAGTTTGCCAAAAGGCAGCCGGGGCTAGCCCTCCCTTCACTGCCACTAGAACTGGTTGACGAGCCACTATCATGAGCACAGGATGAGGGGCCACCTTCACCACTCAACCAGGGAACGAGGTGCAGGTTTTCCCTCTGCCTTCGCCCTGGCCACCTCCTCAGATATCTTCCAGTGGATGTGGCACACCATGCCTGCCGTCTCCTCATTGCTCTGGGTGTTGATGTCCCACAACACCAGCAGTGCAAGTATTGTATCGTGTAGTTTAACTTTATTGTTCATTTTCAGTTACATGTGGTATATCGTCTTTTTCCTGGTCTTTAGATCACACACGAATCATGATTAGGTGTTTAATTAGCCTACTTGATACTTCAGGTGTTTTCTTACTTTGCGCTTCTTTAAATGTTTTATATAGTAATTAATTTCATTCCATAATGTATTTATTTAATTTGAATATATAATTCAGAACAACAAATTCTACATCTTAAACAAACTGTGAGCCTAAATATAATACTGGTGCTGTAACTGGAAAAAAATTAACTAGATCTAGCAACGCCACAACTAACGTATAGTGGGTTCTAATGTGCTATCAAAGTACATAGGATAAAAAGTTGTGTCGTAAACCTCAGCCATCCCTTTCTATGGGGGCCATTAACTTTTCTGCATTGGGGCCTGGAATTGCTGTCTGGAGGCCTGTCCACAGTGGCATTGTGGGACTCCGTCTCCAGACAGAGGTGAAACTGATTATAAACATCCTGAGTGTTGGGGGGGTGTTCATATTTTTATAATTATAATTATTTTTTAAAATCAGCTTGTGATTAAATATGTGGGGGTTTCAAATGAAAGACAAACAGTGCCGGTGTAAACAGATATAGTGTAAACATCTGCAACATTATTTTGCTAGTCTACCTCCATCTGGATGTGCAGCTCTCCTTCTCAATCTTAGCTTGCCATTCTTGAGTCCTTCTGGAATGCAGCCAGGACTGGAATGTCTAACAGCATCATAAAATATCTGAAATGAGGGAAAATGCTATTCAAGAGATATCCAGTACTGATTATTAGAGGGTCCAAATCACTGCTTTATTTGTGTCTCTTACCTCTTCACATTATAAGAATGTTACTTGTTACTCTGTGTTTGATGTGGGTAAGAAGGGGGGAGAGATGCTTGTCGTGAGTTGAATTTTGGAGTGGCTTTTGTGTAGGCTCTGCCCCATACACCATCTACATCACTGAAATTATTCCCTTCCTCTGAAACGGAGCTTGGGGCCAAGCTGCACCAGTGCTGGGTCCCTGTATGGCATCTCTCTAAACAGTGAGATCAGGGCACTCATATCCAAGCTGGGAGGTGCTCTTATTAGAGTGATCACCTTTGAAATGAGCAGCAAAAAAAAAAAAAAAAAAGCATCCCCCCTTCCCCCGCAACCCCAGCCACAAGGCAACTTCGCAACCCCACCTCGACAGCTGCTTATAGTATCTAGATAGGGAAGCCATATAGATAAGATTGATAACATCATTGATAACAAACGGGGGTTTGTTTTATTAGCACATTTTGCTAGCCAGTCCTTGTAGTCTGTTTCATTTAGCCAGTTGTCAGTGAATCAGCAGTTTCTGATGCTAGCTTTTTTTCAGGGATGTAGTAGGAGCACTTGCACCATTGCCCTGATCTTCCATTGTTTAATATACCTTGCATATCTCCTCATTTTCGCATGACTTAAACCCTCTCTCACATGTGTGGTGTGCTTGAGTGTTGGTGGGCAAAGAGCTGCTGTATTTTCAACAGTTTTGAGCTGTTATCACTTAAACTGCAGAAGTTGGAAAACTGCAGCATCTTCAGTTGGACACAAACCTTTAACATTAGATATCCCAGTGTATTGTGATGATAATGCAAATTTTTAGACCCAGGTAAAAAAACCTCAGAAGATTATATTATTTTTCGGGCAACTGGCAAATCTATTTAAAAAAAAAAAACGGCTCAGGACAGTCAAATGCTGGCTAGGTAATCCTAGCTCCTGTGGCCCTATTCAGTACTTAGTCAGTTTCTTGACTGATCCAAGGAAGTAGCAGATTGCTTGACTCTGCTGTGGGAAGGCAGAGAGAGAACCTGAGAGTCCATGCTTGACTATGTGTGAGACACAGCAAGGTCATTGAGAAGTCTGGGGAAGTGTGTGTATGGTAGGAATTCCAGCTGATGGGCAGCCTCAGCACAGTCAAAGCAAAGAGAAGGAAGGATGTTTGGGCTTTTTTGTTATTCCCCCCTCTTTCGCCCATGCATTATAAACACATGCATGCTCTTGCTGACACCTTTGTTCAGTGTGCATATTGTTTTTTTGATATCATAGAAGCAGGCAGATGCACAATGGGCCAGAAGTAATAGGCAAGAAGGAACTTGTGCATGTGCAACTTTCCAAACCTTTAGAGGCAAGGCTGGGATGGATATGGAAGGAGGAAGATAAGGGGAGAGAGAGAAACTCTACACACCCAGTAGGAAGAGAATTGGGAATTTGTACAGAAGAAGAGCAAATAATGAGGACTCAGTGAAGTGAGAAGTAAAGATAAAAGGAAGGGCTTTCTGGGGTAGGATAGATAACACATTTTCTACACACCCAGCTTTTTAGTGTATGGGCCAGTCTTTACATTCCAAGAAAGGTCCTTGTGTATTTTCAGAGAGATAATATCTCCCTGTGTTTTTCTGTGTCTTGATTTCCATATTCATGTAATCCTGTCTAGCCAAAAGTCCTGCAATAACATGTCAATACTTGTCCTCTCTGTGCTGAGGAATGAACCAAGTTCAGATGACATACAGGCAATATTTTAAGCAAACTCAAGAAGCTTCTGAGTAAGGTCATAGACTGTGTCCTGATTATCTGAATGTAGTGGTTGTATAGAGTGCAGTTTCTTAAGAATTATGATTTTCACTCCTCTGTACGGCCATTGGTGTGAATGCAGGAAATCTGCAGTGCAAATGTTCCTGAACTGTCTGTTAAATGACTTGGAACAGCTCCTAAGGTTAAGTTTTATTATACTGTTGGGGGAGGGGAGAGAAAGTAACTGATTTATTAGATGTGGTCAAAATCCACAAATGGCTCTGATATAATGGATTTCTACATGCCAGTTAGTAAGCTGGCGTTGCAGGCTTGCAATGGTGTTCCCAAAGTATGTCATAAAACTTCAGCTTCTGATTAACTTTCTGCCATTAACTAGAAGCAGCAAGGGAGGAGGTGCAGGCTGCAGTATTTCTTGTTCAAAGCTTCAGTAGATCATCAAAGGATATTGACTTGGCAATGTCCAGTAAAATTACTTTATTGTTTAACCCTACACTCGAGTCTCACTTATAATGGTTGTTTTACAGGTGAGAGGATAAACTTTGGACTGTCACCTTTTTTGAGCAGTCTACAACAATGCTCCCACTGCATAGCTGAGCACAAGAGAAGTTAAAATACAATCCAAGAACAACTTAAGGAAACATCCTTAAGGAAAGTGCTCTTCTGACCTATTGCACTGGGGCTGTTTGTTTCAGCATACTGTCAATGAAAAATAAAAATTCCAGTTTGCAGAGTCTGTAACAACTAAAATGCCAGACCTCATGGCTTATTTCTTCCACTGTCCAAATAGGCCAAATTCATCCCTGTGTAACTTCTCTGAAGCCACAGTGAATTTAGCTCAATGTTTTAGAAAGATTGCTACATTACCGATGTTCATCAGTGCCTTTCTAAAATGACAGGTTTCAGAATAGCAGCCGTGTTAGTCTGTATCCGCAAAAAGAACAGGAGTACTTGTGGCACCTTAGAGACTAACAAATTTATTAGAGCATAAGCTTTCGTGGGCTACAGCCCACTTCTTCGGATGCATATAGAATGGAACATATATTGAGGAGATATATATACACACATACAGAGAGCATGAACAGGTGGGAGTTGTCTTACCACCTCTGAGAGGCCAATTAAGTAAGTGGAAAAAAAAAAACCTTTTGAAGTGATAATCAAGATAGTCCAGTACAGACAGTTTGATAAGAAGTGTGAGAATACTTACAAGGGGAGATAGATTCAATGTTTGTAATGGCTCAGCCATCAAGTAATTGGGACAGGCTTGTCTGACAGTGCAGAAAACTAAAGAGACAAGGTGAATGACGTGATATCTTCTATTGAACCAACTTCTGTTGGTGGGAGAGAGAAACTTTTGAGCTTACACAGAGCTCTTATAAAAGATATTACCTACCCACCTTGTGTCTCTAATATCCTGGGACCAACATCGCTACCGCACTGCGTAGTGCAGAAAATGTCTAATTTTCATCTCACCCCAGAGTAAAAGAGGCTTGACTTCGGAATTCATGAAGGCCTCCGATTTAGCAGTCCATCTCTATTCAGCAAAGCATTTAAATACTGTATATGCCTGAGGTTAAATTAGGGCCTAATTCAGGAATCTACATAATCTGGATGTTACAGCTCTTATAGGGAGAGTCTGTCAGCAGTGTGAGGTGAAGGAAGGCTCTTGGAGTATAAGAGAGACTTCAGAATGTTGACTGCCTTTTTTCTCCTCTATACTACCTCCTCTTTTATCTAGCCTCCAAATAAAAAACGTCTACCTGTAATATTTGTTCTTTTGTATCGCATTCCACAGCAGCACATAGCTTATTTTGAGATTTCTATTCTCCTAACTATAGAAATTAGTTCTCCTTGTAAGGCACCCCTCCAATTTAGGGGTGGACTGAGCCTGTTCTCTAGAGCTTATTGTAAAAACACAGCTTGGGAGGTTTTCTCTTAGAATAAATTGAAATGAATATGATGAAAGAATTGTCATTGGAACCATGAATCTTTAGCAGAATGAAGTTTGACTATGTCAAGTGACTTGTAAAAAGGACTGGAAACTTTTTTTTATGTTGTAGTTCTCGCTATCAAAATCCTCTCATTCAGCAAGGAAATTCTGCAGTTATTCAGATCTTTCCCTTTAAAAGTTATGGTCAAGAAATGTGGATTGAGATGAGAGCTTTAAAGGTGGATTCCACTTGCCACACAACAAATGTCAAACATATGGCAGCTGTCTTTTTCTCATGGGAATGTCAGCAAATAAATATAGACTTTCCTAATGTTTACTCAAAAAATACTAAAGCTAGCAGACAGTCTCTTGCAGTATCTCTAGGCTATCACACTATCCTCCTTCCTCTTGCAGAAAGCTTTTCCTCCCCACGTGTTGTCTCTAAGTCAACTGTGGGATATTTGCTTTTCTGAAACCTATTACACAAATTTGCATGATCTATCCGGAGGGGGAAAGGGCTTTTCATTAAAAGAGAGACTAGAAACCCCAAAGTCTGATTCAGCTAAATTTCAGTTAGGGAAATTACATGCTGCCTACTTAAATACCTTGGCATGGAAGATGCTGTATAAATGTTGATGTGCAGGTGCAGCAAAGTCAGAAAAATAATATGGCAAAGTGTAATGTACACTTCTATTCTAAAGCTCTTTTGGGAAGCTAAGGCCCCACTTACTTAATTTTCTACCATGAGTAACTCCATTGATTTCAACGGGCTTACTCATTTACAGTAAAGTTATACATGTATGTAAGTGTTTGGATTGAGGCCTCAATGTAGATTTACAGTTGAACTGAATTCAAAGCTGCCAATGTCTGTTCATTTGCTTTCTCAATTGATGTAGATGACTGAAGCTGGAACTAACTTGCTTTGAAAAGGTTTGTGTGGGAGGTATGGCACATAGTGAGTGCTGTCGCAGTCTGATGTTGTAGTGGAAGATGAATCAAGGTTGTTTGAATAACAACATCTGAACATGTATGAGTTGACTGTTGTTCAAGTAGCTGCTCCTCAGCAGTCAGACAATATTTTCCCCCAAACCCCTAAAAAGCTTTTGTTTTTCCATGTCTACATTTGATTGACCATACACCATAATTCCCATTCCCTGCCCTGGCCAACTGAGATGTGTAACAGGATTTCAAGGGAAGGGGAGACAGTGCCATCATTTTGACATTTAAATGAGTAGAATACATAAACATCACTAGGAGAATGTATTGCGGGGATCAGTCCTGCATTAGCAGGGAGCTGGACAGCCTGACCAAATAGGCCATCTCCATTTCTAACTGCTATGAATCTATAATTAAAATAGGTATTTTACACAGGCGGACACATTTCTCAAAGCTTCAGTAATTGCCATGTTGGGTGGAACACAGACTGTTTTCTTGGGAAGGGGGCAGCTCTTGTCAGCCATTGTATATCTGATCTGTCATTCTGCAACCATGGGAGAAAAGGTGTTTACTTTCAGAAATGGGAAATATCTTCTGTAGCTATTGAGATCTGCTGGGCTTGGGTTTTGTCTTAAGAGCAAATGTGTAATTACAGGCATTGAATACATTCTTATTTTCATATCAAACTGGAACTTGATATATACCTTGGTAAACTGGGATATAGGCGACTGTGTATAAAGAGAAGTGGACAGTTACCAAAGTCTTAGGGTATGCAGGGGCTAGGATGACCCATCCCTGCTACATGTGCTTGAAAACTCCAATCTTGCATGTTAAGTTTGATTAGCGTAGAATTGAATTGATGCATTTAATCTTTTGTCTTCCTGTGACTTATTAAAGAGTTAACAAACTCTCCTGCTGCAAAAATAATATAATATATGAACTGATGTTGCATTATAAACATTGATACTGATGTCATAAGAGGAAATGAAGAAGAGTGTAGGAAATAACCTCCCAGCTCATTATCTGGACTCTGGTGGGGATTGCTATTATGCCAGTATATTAAATTGGCTGGAAATGTAATAGAAAGATTAAAAATGAAATTAACTGCCCAAAGTTTAGTAGACATGAATGTGCTTCTTTTGAAAGAGTTAGGTGGCTAAAAAGAAACTAAAATATGAGCTGGGCTATTTCATGTTTGCCTACTCCATGCATCTTGTAATTCTCCCCCACACAAAAAAGATCATTTATTCCCATTTTTCATCAGATCTGTTAGCAGTTGTAATAATAGCTTAATTATTTTGTCAAAATGTACTGCAGACAATTACACTATGATCGTTAAACTACACTTGTCAAATAAGTGAATATAGTGCAGTTTGGATTTAGTTGCCAAGCCTTTTTCTTTGTTGCCTTGCTGATTTGCAGTATTTGCTGATTTCCACTGAGTCTTCCAGATATTTGTGAGGTTCTGCACTGTGGCCGAGAGTTGGTAAAATACTTAAGCTCATGAGTAATCTTAAGCACGAGTAGTCTCATTTATCTCATTGAGACTATTCATATGCTTAAAGTTGCACATGAGCTTAAGTACCTTATTGAATTAGATCAATGTTAATTTAATTCTGCCTTCCAAGCAGTCTCATCAGCTGGAGTCTGGAGATGGTTGTTGAGGTTTTCAAAACAGTTTTAGGGGATTTAGACACATTTTCCATTACACTTATTAGAACAGATATGTGTCTGGCTTTGAAAATCTCAAGCTGAATGCTGCAAGGTTTGCTTCGGCCTAATTCTGACAAGCGGGAAATGATGAAATAATGTTGGGAGTATAGGTATGCGAGACCCTACCTGATTTCTGTGTAGCCCTTTAGTTCATCCTTTCACACTATTTAACCTTTTTTTAAAAAAGGTTTAAGACTTCTCTCCTCTTTGATGTGAATTTAAGTAGCTAGTGTCTAAACGGCTTTGACACTTGTTATGCCAAATTAGTCCTAAAACGGAGATTGGGCCACTGATTTTGTTATGTCTGAGTGAATTGTATCATATAGCTGATACTTGAGTGACACTATGCAAACCTGCCCCTGCCATGCATACATACACACATCCATCCCTCAAATTTGTTGGAAAATAACAGGTTCCTAGTGATGTACTGAGGTTGATTGCACTGAATATCCAGCATTTACTATGCTTATTTTCTCTTCAGAGAGGACAGTTGCCTCCTGAAAATTAGTTTAGCTTCAAAGCTTGAAAGAGTTCAGTAGTATGGGACACAGTTTTCTAGTCAGCCATAGATGGAAGAGGGCATTTTTCACCACTGTGGCTATTTGGGTATCCACTGAAATTGAGCAATCCAACGCTGGTGTTTTTTTTTTCTCCCACTCCATTTTCTGATGTGCCTTTCTCTGAGGTCATCCCATCACTTTTGTCAAAATAAGGTTCAAACTCTTCTCCCCAGTTTCTACTTGCTAGAAAATTGCATGTTGTTTACAATATTAATTCCTTTTTTGTGAGCTGCAGTAGGTATGTTTTGTTTTTGGTAGCTCTTGCACCAGTGAGTATAGGAAAAATGCCACCATCAAAACATTTAAGTTCTAAAGGGCAAAGAATATGCCAGGCCAACTTAATTTTTAGCCAGTGTTTCATATATTCCCTTCCAGCTACACTGAAAGACTTCATAGCTATAGTTTACAGTTAAGCTAGTGATCAAACTAGTTAGGCTAGTTATCGTATTGATTATTACAAAGGATAACCTAAGTTTGTAGACTATTTATAGTGATTGGGGACCAAATTTTGCTCTTAATTATGCATACAAGCTAATTGGCTTAATTAGGGTTGCACATGTATAATAGAAAGTGGTATTGGGCCATGGGTCCCTCTGCATGTGATTTTCTGCCACATCACTCCCCATAATTACTCCTGGGGGAATTCTGCGCCACTGCGCAATGCATAATTTTGCAGAAATTAACGTGCATTTTTCCTTTCCACCATAGAAATGGGCTGCAGTGCTGCTAGCTGCCACTAGGGACCACTGGACCTGGCAGAGCCCAGATCGCACATAGAAGACACTGTCGGGGAGAGGGAGAGGGAGCTAGAGGGTTCCTGTCAGTTGCAGATCCCAGCATGCCCTGAGGGAAGGAGAGGGTGGCATGTAAGCCTGGGACCGAGCATCAGGCTGTTTCTCCCTCTGGATCCCTCGGCTCTGGGTGGGGAGAAGGGTGGGTGTCTGGGCTGGGGGGGCCACGGCTGGTCTCTAGGGAGGAGGGCGTACAGGTGTCTGGGCAAGGGGTGGCCCTGAGTCTGGGCTCTGGTGTGGGGAGTGCGGGTATCTGGGCCTGGAGGCCTCCATGGCTGAGCTATGGAGGGGAGAGGGTGCGGGTATCTGGGAAAAGGGGGGGACCCGTGGCTGGACCCTGGGTTGGGGAGTGGGTGCAGGTATCTGGCCAGGAGAGGGTGCATGTATCTGGGCAAGGGGAAGCCCCGCAGCTGGATCTCGGGGGAGGGGCTTTGGGTATCTGGGCCTGAGTGGTGGCCATGGCTGGCCTCTGCAGGGAGGGATTGTAGGTGCCTGGCTCCCCGGCTGGGCTGTGGTGGGGGGAAGGGGGCAGAGAAACAGGAACTGGGTTGTCATAGGGGTTTCTTTAACTCTCTACTCCAGGGAGAATTTTTGTGTGTCTGTATTGTTACAGACATACTTGCTGACAGGTATTTTGAAATAAATTACCAAAATAATTGAAAATGGCATTATTATGTAGGGTTATTTTGATAAATAAAATTTGCAGAATTTTAAAATATTGTGTGCAGAATTTTTAATTTTTTGGCACAGAATGCCCCGAGGAGTAATCATAATAACTGATCCTATCCCCGATAGGGTGCTGAGAGACAGGAAAGTCCTTTATTAGTGACGACGAAGACAAATTTATACGTTGTCCAGAGGTGTTTCTTCCTCTCCCTGAAATGGTGGCTTGGCTCAAGGAGTCAAATAGCTGATTAAGGAAGATAGGGCCATAAAGTTCTGCAATCCCTTTGCTGCAGGAATCTTAAAGGTTTGATTTCCTGTGTCAGGAGCAGTCATAAATAGAAATGATTGTCTACCTCCTGTTAGTGTATGTGGTGTGCCTCTTTATGGAAGACACCTATGATATAATCAAATCACTCTGATTGTAGTAGTTGTCAGTATGTAAATATTGATTTGATACTCCAGTGAAAACAAGATGCTCATTCCTTTTCAAGGACGGCAGGCATTTTAAATGAGTGACACATTTCCTCCTCAAAAAGTTTGGAGTTCTCAGGGCTTACTTTTTAGTCCCTTAGCAAGTCAGTGTTCTAAATTATGAACAGAATGTGGCGGTGAATGTCCCAGTTTGTTTTGTCCTTTACTGCTTGATGCTGATGTGTTCTGTTTCTATTTCTTGAAGGCATATATGACATTTATGTTTTTGACATTTTGTCTCTACCCCCTAGGAGCTGCTGTATCTGGGTATTTTGTTTTAATCAAGTGTTAAAGTCCTGTGCATTGTATGGAACATTTTGTATTTCCTAACAGGTCTCTGGCTGTTGCTTTCTAATGTGTCGGAGCCACTTCCTATTGAAGGCTTATAAAATAAATCATCCTTTTCTTTGCTAGTATGTCTGGTCACTTATAGTAAAACCATGTGTCTGTAAATATCACAGCAATCAGTAACATGACTAGATCTTATATTACTGGGAGTAAAAATAACCTGTCTTCGTAGTTACCTTGTGCTTTCATTTGCTGCTGTGCACCAATCTTTCTAGATCTTGATCCTTTTCCTTTTAGCACATGCTCTCATGATAATACACTGAAACTGATGCACATATAAAAGAATAAATTTATTTGATAGAAAAGTGCTTTTGAATAAGAACATAATAAGTAGAAGGATCAGTTCAAAAGAGCAGAAAATATACTATAAGTTTCCCTGGAAAAATCCAGTGTGCTGTTTTGAGATTGCACTACTACTTTCATTGGTTGGCTATGTTCTTTCCTTCAACATGCTACTCAAACAGGACTTGTTACCAACATTAGTCCTGATGAGTTAGTGTTGACGTCAATGGCTGGCTTGTGTTATGAGCCATAGTTTTGTTGCAATCATGAAAAGAATGATAGTCCTGTTAGATTACTGGACTGGATCTCAGCATATCTGAGTTCAGTTCCTTGCTCTGCCACAGACTTTCCGTGTGACCTTGGGTATGTTGTTTAATATCTCATGCATTGGGTCCCCAGCTGTGAAAATGGGGATGATAATGCTTCCTGACCTCACAGGGTCGTTAAGGATACATTTGTTAATGTCTGTGAGATGTTCAAATATTATAGTGATGGGGAAGCCTAAGCATCTAGATGGATATTGGTGTAGAAAATGCATGTGGTAAAATGTAGAGTGGGAAAAAAAGGGATTCAGAGCAGCCCCACCTTCTTTCAGAACGTACATTCCAGCTTGAGATGGGTAGGAAGATATAATTTAGTCTTTTTACGTTGACACTTTTGGTGCAGGAATTACAAAATCGGTCTCTAGTGTTGAATTCAATGGTGATACCTTTGGAGCAGGGGGCTGTGTTTTATACAGTGCTTAGCACAACGGGGTCCCTATCCTGACTGGGGCCTCTGGGTGCTACTGCAATGTAAATAATAATAATAATAATAATAATTACTATAATGCTTTGAGCTTTGATAGCACCTTCTAGCCAAGGATTCAAATTCTTATAAACCTTAATGAATTCAGCTATACCCCATCAAGCAGAGTGTTTGCCACCGGCGATGTAATATCTCCATAATTCTGTCTCCATACAGCCCATCTTGGGAGTCGTTATCCTGGCTGTTCAGCCACATAACTCAGAGTAGTAAATTTCTTGGAGAAACCCCAGCATTCTATAGATTGTGGGTATAACTACCTACCACTCCCAACTCCTCACAGTCCTCCTCACTCTCTGCTAGCTGATATGGTCATGAAAATAACCTTCTGTTTGCACAGGAATATTTATTTCTTCTTAGCTAGTGATTAAAGTAGTTTCATAGTGTAGCTAGTTACTTGGTTCGCTACAAAGCCAATATTACAGTTGCTTCTATTTTTCCCAGCAACCAGATAAGGCAAGAGGCTTTTGTCTCCATAAATTAACTGTTTATATTAGGGTGACCAGAGGACAAGAACAAAATATCGGGACACACGGGAGGGCAGGGCTCAAGCAAAAAAAAAGCCAGAGTGCCGCCGAAGCAAAAAAGGAGGAGTGCCCCGAGCCAAAATATTGGGACAAATGGCGTCCCGACCATACATCCGTCGGGACGCGGGACAAACAACTGAATATCAGACAGTCCCGATTTTATCGGGACGTCTGGTCACCCTAATTTATATTAATAATAATATATGGGATAACTGATATGTTTAAACAGATATTCAACTAAGTAATCTGCATTCAGCACTAGAATAAAAGGGGTAAGGGATTAACATCAGTATTTAATCCAAATCATCTTGAACGCCTGTGATCTGTGGATTGCTTGGTATACTTCTGGCAAATGACTGACATTTGTGATACCATTGATAGATTCCAAGGCCTGAAAGGAGCATTGTGATCATGTCATCTGACCCTCCTGTATAAAACAGGCCAGAGAACATCCCCAAAATAATAAAAATATCCAATCTTGATTTTAAAATTGCCAGTGATGGAGAAGCTGCCACGACCCTTGGTAAATTGTTCCAATAGTTAATCACCCTCACTGTTAAAAATTTACATGTTATTACCAGTCTGAATTTGTCTAGTTTGAACTTCCAGCCATTGGATCATGTCTTACCTTTCTCTGCTAGATTGAGAAGACCATTATCAAATATTTGTTCCCCATGTAGTTACTTATAGACTGTAATCAAGTCGTGCCTTAACCTTCCCTTTAAGATAAATAGATTGATCCCCTGAGTCTACCATTATAAGGCACGTTTTCTAATCCTTTGATCGTTCTTGTGGCTTCTTCTCTGAATCCTCTCCAATTTATCAGCATCATTCTTGAATTGTGGACAACGGAACTGAACACAGTATTCCAGCAGCAGTTGCACCAGTGCCAAATAAGAGGTAACATAACCTCTCTACTCCTGCTTGAGATTCCTGTGGTTATGCATCCTTTTGGCCCCAGTGTCGCACTGGGAGCTCACGTTCGGCTGATTATCCATCACAACCCCAAAATCGTTTTCAGATTCACTGCTTCCCAGGGTAGGCTCCTCCATCTTGTTAGTATTGCCTATATTCTTTGTTCCTAGATATGTGTTTACGTTTACAATGTTAAAACACATACTGTTTGCTTGCATCCGGTTTACCAAGTAATCCAATCCACTCTGTATCAGAGACGTGTCCTCTTCATTATTTACCACTCCTGCAATTTTTGTGTTACTTGCATACTTTATCAGCGATTAGTTTGCTTTCTTTCAGGTCATTGATTAAAATATTAAATAGTGTAGTGCCAAGAATTGATCTCTCTGGGATTCCATTGGAAACACATCCAATTGATGATTCGCCATTTACAGTGATATTATGAGACCTGTTAGCCAGTTTTTAATCCATTTATTATGTGCCATGTTAATTTTATATCACTATAGTTTTTAATCAAAATGTTATATGGTAGTAAGCTAAACACCTTACAGAAGTCTAAGTATATTACATCAACATTATTACCTTTATCAACTTGACTTGTAATAGCAGGTTCAGTTTAGAGTGATCCCTGCAATCAGGGCATTCTAAACACAGTTTTGCTGCCCTTTACTCATACAGTAAGGATAACAACATTTCATTACCCCTGCATTCAAATACTAGAGTGAGTTATAACACAAAACCAGCCAAAATTGATCATTTTGGCAAAGCAGCTCCATCTGCTGCATGACTGGGCATCTCTATGCAAATATGATCTGCTCCTGAAGCCTCTTCCCCCAGCTCATAACAAAATGTCATGGGAGAGCTCATTCAGACCCTGCTTACATCCTGTTTAATCTTTTTAAAAATTGACACAGCGTTAGCTTTCCTCCAGTTATCTGGAACTTCCCTGGTATTCCAAGACTTATTGTTCTGATTAATAGGCTTCATGTGGAATGTGTCTGCTATTTGGCAGTGTGGTCTGTAGTTCACATAGAAGGTGATAAGAATCCTCTAAGATCTTCTCCAAAGCCTGCCGTCACTAGAGCTTGAGCTCAGGGGTTTTTGGCGTTTCCTTGGCTATATCCAAAGGTCAGAAGAACACATCAGACCTGCAACCAATTTAGACTTCATAATTCCATACACCGTTGAACAAATAAGACATACTGAACCAAAATGTGCATAATCACTAGGATTATCCATCAGTGAAAAATTTAGCTTATAATAAAATGTGGTATGTTAGCAAGTGACAGTTTTCTTTTTAACACATTTGTTACCCAGCAAGTTTAAAAAAAAAAATCAGTATGTGAAATAAAGATTTGTATTTAAAGTACAGAGATTATTGCCAAAGACAACTGAATAGTAAATAGTCAAAGGTTACTAGATGTGGTATACCTTAAATATTATTTTGTGATGTTAAAGAAAATCCATATGTACAGTGCACACATACATATATGCACAAAAGGTTGATCACTTTCCAATGATTTCCAAGGAGGGATGGAGTGGCATGCTACTCCTGTGATGTGATATCACCACTCTCTGCTTTTCCTGGCTCCGTGTATACCCTTTCACAGATTTTTCAGAGTGGAGGACAGGCTGATCCATTTTCTAAGTCACCATGTCTTGCTCAGTGTTTAGACTTCCACATTGGCATAGGCAACATAGCAGGGATCTATACTGCCTCCGTCTGTGTTCCCTCCCTGGCTGCTATCAAGGAGCCACTTGAGGTCCCAGGCAATGGTTGCATGGCCAAGGAGAGGGGAGCAACAGCCTCCCCTGGCTCTGTGCAGAAGGGGGTTCCCTTCCTTATAGGTATCAGTATTCCTACTGGCAGTGAGTCTGGATGTTGTCAGTTGGCCATTTATTACAGGAGGTCTTGAGGAGGGAATTAAAGAACAGTGTAGTGATGTTTAAATCATGCATGGTATACAGTTTAATTCCTCTTCCTTCTTGAATCCAGCTCCATGGTTTTCTTCCCTTCTAAGATTGCATGTGTCTAAGTGTAGTGAGGCTGAGTGGCCTTCCTCCAACCGGGAGAGCGAGAGAGCATTACACGCCCCTTGGAGGGCGGAGTCTAGATCGCCCCCACCCCCCTCACCGGAAGTACTGGGGCGTGGCCAAAAGTATAAGAGGCCAGCCCTGCAGCACAGATGGGGGGAGAGCCTGTAACAGAGGAGGACGCTCAGCCTGTTCTCCAGAGGCCCCGAGAGGAGCCTGTGCCTGGCTGTTCCCGATCCCCAGATGTGGATGATGACTGGCCTGGAGTACCTGCTGCAGTTTACCCTGAAGAGCCGGAAGGGGCCTGGACGCTGCAGGTACCAAACCCCGGGGAGGCAGGAAGTAGCCCAGGGGCAGCCACGGAGCAGCCGGCTGCAGAGCCCGGCGTGGCTCAGTCGGCGTGTTGCGGCTGTATCCCCGCTGACACAGGGGCAGCCAATCCTGCCTGTGCCAGGGCCCTGGGCTGGGACGCGGTGGAATAGGGTGGGCCTCCGTCCCCCTGCCAGCCCACCCCGGGTGGCTGACCCCCTACACGGTGCAAGGAGACTCTAGCCCAGGACAGAGACTGTTTGTTTGCTGGCTGCCTTAGCTCCGCCCAGGCCAAAGCCAGCCCTGTGAGAGTGGTGTTTGCTGGCTGCCTGAGTTCCGCCCAGGCCCCAACCAGCCCTGATAGACTGTAGTTAAAGGGTGAGTACTTGAGCTACCCCAGTCCAGGCTAAAGCCTGGTATTGACTATTAACCGCGCAGCTGTATTGGGGTTTTTGCCTGTCTTACAGACTCTGGTCCTGACCCCACAGGACTAGCCTGAGTGGCTTCCCTCCGACCGGGAGAGTGAGGGAGCATTACACTAAGCATTGCTTTAATGCAAAGCAGCTGGACTTGGCTACCTAGAGCTGTTAGAAAAAACTCTTGCTGAGACATAGTGTGAAGCAACAAAGACTGGATCTTGCTTGCATTTCGTTCTGGCGTGGCACTGCAGCAGATATGGCTCGATGACCCTGCATTATTCCATAGTGGTTAGGAGTTCATGACAGCTTGAATCACTGTAATGTGCTGATTACTGAACTGGGTAAGTCACTATCTCCCTTGTAATAATTACAGATTTCCTCTGTGATTTTTCTCCTATTTGTTACCACAGCAACCATGTAATAGCTCAGCTGAAGAGCTGTCACAGTGATTTAAAACTGAAATAGCTCAGCCTTTTACTGCACACTGGTTCATTTTTCCTCTTGTTTCCTCCCCTGCCCCCTTGCAGCCATGGCAACCCATCAGTGGCGTTCAAGTCTGCTGTGTTTCGGTGCAACTAGCAAGACCGCCAGCTCTTGGTTTTTGTTACTGCTACTACATAGCCACTGCTTTTATTGTGTGTGCATATGTATTTCTCTTTAACTCCACAGTTCAGAGAATGAATGCAGCATGGGAAGATGAAAGTACATTGCATCGTGATGGCTAATTATATATACATACATGCATTCATGCATGCATGCTTACTGTGCAGGATATCAAGGAAACAAATATAAGACTAGATATTTTGTAGGAATCGTGTTCACCGATATTACAGCTGTGGCATTATAAGCCAGAGCACAAGTGATGCGTTACAGAGCTAATCTTTAGAGACACATGCTATTTTTTAATCCCACAGTTACAAGGAAGATACAGTATTTGGAAACTAGGAGGTCATTTGAAACAAATACATTCCAGTTCTAGATCTGTCACTACTTTATTTCTGGACAAGAACATTCATTGAGTTGATTTTGAATCTTATACAGATGTGAGTTAAAGTGCTACCTGATGTGTTAAGTGACAGAGCAGGTACCCTCTATGCCAGGGGTAGGCAACCTTTCAGAAGTGGTGTGCTGAGTCTTCATTTATTCACTTTAATTTAAGGTTTCGTGTGCCGGTAATACATGTTAACATTTTTTAGAAGGTCTGTCTCTATAAGTCGGGGGGGGGGCGGTGGAGGTGCAGGGCAGAAGGCTGGGTGTTGGGCGGAGGTCAGGGCAGAAGGCTGGGGGAGGTGTGGAGGGGCAGGGCAGAAGGCTGGGTGTTGGGGGGACTCGAGGTCAGGGTAGAGGACTGGGGGTATGTGGGGGTGCAGGGCAGAAGGCTGGGTGTTGGGGGGACTCGAGGTCAGGGCAGAGAACTGGGGGTCTGTGGGGGTGCAGGGCAGAAGGCTGGGTGTTGCGGGGAGGTCAGGGCAGAAGGCTGGGGGCAGTGTGGGGGTGCAGGGAAGAAGGCTGGGTGTTGGGAGGAGGTCAGGGCAGAGGGCTGGGGTGTGTGTGGACGTGCAGGGCAGAAGGCTGGGTGTTGGGAGGAGGTCAGGGCAGAGGGCTGGGGGTGTGTGGAGGTGCAGGGCAAAAGGCTGGGGTGCTCGGCTCATGGGGGTGCTCCCAGCCCCCTGCCCTGAACGGCTCATAGCAGGGGGCTGGGAGGGATATGCCCTGTTCCACCCCCTTCCCCCAGGCTCTGTCCCTACCTCTCTCTGCGTCCTCTACAGAACAGGGAGCACGCTGCTGCTCGGCTCGGCTCTGCTCCATGCCCCCTCCCCCTCGCAAGGCCCATCGCTGAGAGGGAGGGGGAGGAGGAGGAGGGGCCGGAATGCACCACGCTGGGGGAAGAAGCGGGGGAGGAGGGAAGCTTGGCTGCCACAGGACCAAGCGTCTGCCTCCTGGCATCGCAGGGGAGAGCGCTGTGGGGGAGGTCCCGGCCCCCCGCCCCACTCAGCCCACCGCTCTCCCCTGCGGGGGCAGGAGGCAGAAGCTTGGTCCTGCGGCAGCCAAGCTTCCCTCCTCCCCTGCTTCTTCCCCCAGCGTGGCGCTTTCCGGCCCCTCCTCCTCCTCCTCTCACCGGGCAGGCAGCGTGCCACTCAAAATCGGCTCGCGTGCCATGTTTGGCACGCTTACTGTAGGTTGCCGACCCCTGCTCTATGCAGGCATGTGGCCTTGTTTTGAACTGAAGTGACTATCTTTCTCTCCGACTTCACTCAGCCTGGGTTTAGATTGAGCACTGGCAATTTGTAAGAGCTAGATACATTAAAATAGATGGCTGTTTTTTCTCCTCAGTTGAACTGCAGAGTTGCTGCTATATTCTTTTCTCTGATGGATCTCTGGTCTTATGGCAGTTACTGAAGGAAGCTGACATCAATGATATTTCTCAACAATGCAGTTAACAGCAGCTGTTTTCAAAGGAATAAAAAAAAGTACAATTTAAACTTACATATTTTCATCCAAGCAATGTAAGGGTCATAAACTTTGTGTGTGTGTGTGTGTGTGTGTGTGTGGCTGGGTGTATTGGAAGGAGTACTGTATCTATTGTGTTAAGATGTTAAGAATTTACTTGGAATGCTTTTGACAAAATGACAAATTGAAGGATTTAATTACTAAGAAGAAAATTTGTTGTTGAAAGGTGTGTGCGTCTGTATGTATTTAGATATACATAGAATCATAGAAGATTAGAGTTGATTAGTCCAATCCCCTGCTCAAAGCAGGACCAACACCAACTAAATCATCCCAGCCAAGGCTTTGTCAAACCGGGCCATTAAAATCTCTAAGGATGGAGATTTCACCACCCTCCTAGTGAAATAGTGTTTCCTAATATCCAACCTAGACCTCCCCCACTGTAATTTGAGACCATTGCTTCTTGTTCTGTCATCTGCCACTACTGAGAACAGCCTGGCTCCATCCTCTTTGGAATCCCCCTTCAGATACTTGGGGACTGCTGTCAAATCCTCCCTCACTCTTCTCTTCTGCAGACTAAACAAGCCCAGTTCCCTCAGCCTCTCCTCGTAAGTCATGTGCCCCCAGCACCTTGATCATTTTTGTTGCCCTCCGCTGGATGTGCTCCAATTTGTCCACATTCTTTCTATAGTGGGAGGCCCCAAACTGGACACGATACTCCAGATGTGGCCTCACCAGTGCTGAATAGAGGGGAATAATCACTTCCCTCAATCTGCTGGCAGTGCTCCTACTAATGCAGCCCAATATGCCGTTAGCCTTCTTGACAACAAGGGCACACTGCTGACTCGTATCCAGCTTCTCATCCACTGTAATCCCCAGGACCTTTTCTGCAGAACTGCTGCCTAGCCATTTGGTCCCTAGTCTGTAACAGTGAATGGGATTCTTCCGTCCTAAGTGCAGGACTTTGCACTTGTCCTTGTTGAACCTCATTGGGTTTCTTTTGGCCCAATCCTCCAATTTGTCTAGGTCACTCTGGACCCTATCCGTACCCTCCAGCATATCTACCTCTCCCCGCAGCTTAGTGTCATCTGCAAACTTGCTGAGGTTGCAATCCATCCCATCGTCAGATCATTAATAAAGATGTTGAACAAAACTGGGCCCAGGACTGACCCCTGGGGCTCTCCGCTTGATACCAGCTGCCAACTAGACATTGAGCCGTTGATCACTGCCCCTTGAGTCCGACAATCTAGCCAGCTTTCTATCCATCTTATAGTCCATTCATCCAATCCATATTTTTTTAACTTACTGGCAAGAATACTGTGGCAGACTGTATCAAAAGCTTTGCTAAAGTCAAGATATCATGTTCACTGCTTTCACCATATCCACAGAGCTAGTTATGTCATCATAGAAGGCAATCAGGTTGGTCAGGCATGACTTGCCTTGGTGAATCCACGTTGACTGTTCCTGATCACCTTCCTCTTCTCCAAGTGCTTCAAAATGGTTTCCTTGAGGACCTGCTCCTGGAAAAATCATGGGACTGAGGTGAGGCTGACCAGTCTGTAGTTCCCTGGGTTCTCCTTCTTCCCTTTTTTAAAGAGAGACACTATATTTGCCATTTTCCAATCATCTGGGACCTTCCCCGATCGCCACGAGTTTTCAAAGATAATGGCCAATGACTCTGCAATCACATCAGCCAATTCCCTCAGCACCCTCGGTTGCATTAGATCTGGACCCATGGACTTGTCATGTCCAGGTTTTGTAAATAATCCTTAACCCGTTCTTTCACCACTGAGGGTTCCTCACCTCCTCTCTCTACTGTGTTGCCCAGGACAGCAGTGTGGGAGCTGACCTTGTCTGTGAAGACGGGCCAAAAAAAGCATTGAGTACTTCAGCTTTTTCCACATCATCTGTCACTATATTGCCTCCCCCATTCATTAAGGGTCCCATACTCTCCCTGACCTTTTTCTTGTTGCAAACATACCTGTAGAAACCCTTCTTGTTACCATTAACATCCCTTGCTATATTCAAAGGTGTGTCTTTGTACATGTGTGTGTAACTATTTTTTTAAATGTTTGCTAGTCACCGTATAGTCACCATTTGCTTTCCTGTTCCTTCAATTAAAATGAGGGTCACCTTAAGGAAGCTAGAGTTCTCTCTTACATTTTTATTCCTCCCTACATAATGTGTGGGGTGTTTTTTGTTTTGTATAGATTAGTTTTGTCTTCAGGAAACAGAAGAATGAATGACACTTTTAGAATCAGTTTCATTTGACAATTTATATCTTGTTAGTTTCATGATCTCTTAGAAAGCTTAGGTGGGATGTTGGGTTGGTGAACAAATACAGATAAGGTTTGAGCAGATAAACCTTTACTTTAGGTTTAGCATTCTGGGGGGTTGGAAATAATTGTGGGACAATTAATCTAAAAGTATGAGTCTGTCATTATGGGGTTGGTTTGTTTGACCCCTTTGAAAACTAGACTGGATGTTCCTTTTTGTGAAACATCAGAAGCTTCATAATGAGGTTTTAATTTGGGGTATTTTTCCAGTTTTTTTAAATGAATAAAAATTAAGTGCACAGTTGATTCAGAATATGCCAGTTTAAGGAAGTATTTGAGACTTAGGATTTGTACATACAGATTAGTAAACAAGGTAATCATTGCAATCTCAATTTTATGCATTTTAAGACATTTTTTAAAATTTGGCTGCTAACAGGGTAATAAGTGTATAGTTTTATGTGTTTTACCAGTCATTTATCCATGAACCTAACAGATAGGTTTATGCCAAATATAAGGATAGTTCCACAACTGTAACCAGAACTTGCTGAACTTGTAAGAAACTGATTCTAAACCCTCAAACATACCTCCCGCATTTGATTCTGTTCCAGTACAGTTTTAGACCTGTACTCTGATTCTCCAGTGTTTCCTTTGGGAAGGCTGTACTATGTTCCAAAGAGGAGAAAGTAATGAGGTTGTCCTCACAAGTGGCTTCAATAGTATGTTAATTAAGTCATGTATCTTTCATTTAGCTCAAGATTTGAGAAATGAAAAGTTGTTAATATCTGATGGCTCTTTGGGCTGGAGATCACAGGGTGGTAGTTTGTTCAGATCTTTGTTTGTTTGTTTTAAAATCACCACCCCCTCACTCAGGGCTATATTAATGGAGAATCACTGGATGAGGACACTGGGATTAGAGGGGGTCCAACTCCACATGCAACAGTGACTCACAAGTGTACCAGTAGGAAGTGACCCAGTGCATATCTAATTTCTGTCAGCTGGCACAGCCTGCCAGGGAACTGGGCTTGAGCAGCCTCATTTAGAGGAATACGAAGGGCTCAAAAAGTGGAAGTGGGGACACAGTGCTAGAGCAGTATTTCCCAAACTTGGGACGTCGCTTGTATAGGGAAAGCCCCTGGCGGGCCAGGCCAGTTTGTTTATCTGCCGCGTCTGCAGGTTCGGCTGATCGCGGCTCCCACTGGCCGCGGTTCGCTGCTCCAGGCCAATGGGAGCTGCTGGAAGCGGCCGAGGGACGTACTGGCTGCCGCTTCCAGCAGCTCCCATTGGCCTGGGGCAGCGAACCACAGCCAGTGGGAGCCGCGATCGGCCGAACCTGCGGACGCGGCAGGTAAACAAACTGTCCTGGCCCGCCAGGGGCTTTCCCTACACAAGCGATGTCCCAAGTTTGGGAAACGCTGTGCTAGAGGATGAGGGCTGGGGGGAAGAATCTGCCTTGGGAAAACTTAAGTATTTGAAGTCAGGTCTTGTTTAGCCTAAATCCACTTCTGAACGGAAGTGGCACAATAGTTATAGGTTTGCATTTCTGTAGCACCAAGGAGCCACACTCATGGACTTGTACCCCATTGTGCTAGACACTGAACAAACACAAAACAGACAATCCCTGTTCTAACTGGTATCTAAATGGTCTTAGTAAACAGGGAAGGACTAAAGTGGCTATTTAGATTGAACTATACTCTGACCCCCAAAGTTGTCCCTGTAGGTCTGTATGGAAGCGTCAACTGCTGTTGCCCTTGCTGTATCTGTTCTATGGCTAAATAAAGGTCTTCTGTCTCCAGGGCTGTCCATCTGGCATCTTTCAATAGCATTACAATTCACTTAAAATATAGATATTAATTATTATACTTCAGAGGAGAAATTTTTTAAATATAAATAAAAACCAAACATTTTAAATCTGTACCTTCTTGTAACTCTATTATAAGGGCACAGAAACTGACAACTCTATCAGATTTTTACTGATGTTCCACTTCCTTGTCAAATCCACAATCTACCCAAAACCCTATCTTGGCAAGAAGTAGGAAGTTCTTTGGGTTTATAGATAAGTGCGAAGTAGATGTCATGAGAAAGAACTTTGCTTCAGGTTTATACCTCTTAATTTATTTCTTGTCTTGTGAATGTATGTACTTTATAATGCAATATGTTGTTAATTTCACATTAAGATGTAACAGCTTACACTAGCTCCCGTGCTTTTCAAGTGACACATGGCCTTATGTATTAGGTATTTATGTTGTTCCTCAAATAGCAATGGCTGGAACTTAAGTTGTTAAAACTATAGTAAGATGCTTCAGCCTTGATGTGAAGACCTACATTTTGTCACTCCTATATTACATGCTTCCCAAATTGTGCATCTTTATGCATCTGTGGCCTTGGTTCTCAGAAGGCTTTTGAAGATTTTTTAAATTTCATTTTGTTCCTCAAAACTTCTTAGAGAATTAGATCAATTCAATTTAAAATCTCCTCAGTTTTGTAACGTCTCTTTCTGTAGCTTTTGTGGGATGGAAAGAAATGCTGTTCACATCATGATTCTTCCTGGTTCACAGGCACCATCACTACTACTACTCTGTAAGATCCATGAGGCCAGGAGCACCCTTTGGCACAGCTGACCTGCTGCATGGTCTGAGATGTGCAAGCTAACACATATGCTATTTATTTCCGTTATGTATACTACTTTAGTGGATCGTTAGTGTTAAGTCTGCATCCTTGTGCTGACACACTATACAAAGCCTATGTCCTCTCCCTACCAACTCCTTCCTTCTAGACCCCCAGTCTCTGGGGTCTCCAGCCTGAGTCCTAACCATCCCTATTTCCACCTTGCCCCCGGGTCCTTGATGTTTCTCGGTCCTTTCTTCCCCCACATTAATACAGATTCTGCCCAGCACACACATCTGGTTCACTAAAACTCCCAGCAAGTCTAGGCACCACCAACTTCTATTGAGTGGCTTCTGAGCAGTTGGGAAAGATTGAACACCAGTAGTGGGCTATTTTCTTTGTTCCAGTAGACATGATTTGATCGAGACACAGGATACATTGTTCTCAGTCTAATTAATCAGAGAAATATGTGAATTGTTGATAAGCGATATCAGATGATAAAAGGAAAACCTAACTTATAATTTACATATAGCACAATGCTCTTACAACTCTAGCAAACTGCTCCGATCAAGTACTCAGTCAGACTGTGTTCTTTTGATTAATGCTACATCCAAGACACTACTCCCACTTCTGCAGTATTTCTGCATTTACCTCTTTCCAACTCATTCTGTTTGTTTTTTGTGGTAAAGCTGTTACTACACCTCACCTCTTCCACAAAGTGTTATCACTCAGAATAACTCAGGGCTTCAAATTAATGTGTCTAAATTTAGGCTTCATGCTTCCCCCCCCAGGGCTTTATGTAGACTTGGATTAAAGATGTGATGTTAGATCATATTAACTAGCTCAATCTATTGAACACCTTCTAAAGGCAGTAAGATACACTAAATTGTACTTTAGCAGATGCTAAACTGGCCAAATTAAAACCTCAAATGGAAACTAGGCCTTAACTTAACTAGGTGGCTTCTTGTTGTTTGGTATTTGTACTGCAGCAGCACTTAGAGGCCTTAGGGCACCCTTGTGCCCTACGTGCTATATAAACATGTAACAAAAAGATGGTCCCCGTTGTGGAGAGTTTGCTGTCAAAACATATGCTAAAGTATAACTTGTCTTGTCCTGATGAGTCTTAGAAAGTGTTGGAATGAGATACTTAAACCAGTCAAACAGCACACCTTTAAATTCTAGTCTACACAAAGCCTTAGAGTGGAGTCCTGGCATCACTGATTTCAATGGCATAACTACCTTCTTTTCTGCTTAGTATGTTTGAAAAGAAACTCTGCTTTTGGATTGATAAGTGAGGCATTAGTTGACATAAAGATGATCTAAATTTCGCCATTGATGTTCCTTTAAGCAGTGGTTCATTAGCTCATTGGATTAGCATATTTAGGATATTTTGTGACTGGTTTTACTGTTCTGTTGGGAATCCCATCTCATATATATTATTTCATGATGTTTCATATCTTTACCATTTTTACTGCAATATTCTGGTTAATAGATAAGGAGCATGGTGGAGACATAATTGTTGCCAAGTATTTGAAGAATATAAGCACCAAGAAAAGCAAGGCATAGTTCAGGGTGATACAGTGAGTTATATGGCAGCCATCCGTCTCAAAAGACGATGGTGTAAGCACCAAAGCAGTTCAGTTACTGCATGTCATGCTGCAGCATCGCAAGTGGCTAAAAAGTCCAATTCTCAAGCAATAGTCCTTGCCATAAATAATGCAGGTAAAAAGTGCAAGACCAGAGGATGAAACTAGTGTGCTACTAGCCCTTGATGCCGTCTTCGCTTTCCTCTCTCTTCAGCCTCTTTGACGCCCTGGTGCAGCACAACCTTCTATTGTGGCCTGTTGCTAGCTGCATCTTCCCAGCTTGCAGTGTTGATGTTCAAACTTTTCAAGTCCTGCTTACAAATGTCCTTGAACCTAAGCCTAGGTCATCCCAGTGGTCTTGGATCTTCTGCAAGTTTTCATACAAGAGATCCTTTGGAATGCATCCATTGTCCATCCAGTACAAATGACCAACCCAACAGAAACATATGAGTTGGAGAAAAAATTAGAGTTGGCAATTTTGCTTTCTCAAGGACTGTGGTGTCAGGAACTCGGGTTTCTCACTTGATATTTAGAATAAAACAAAGAGAGCAAGTGTGGAAAGTGATTAGTCTTCTCTAATCCTGTAAGTGGTCTAGGTCTCACTACCATGCAGCAGCATTCTCAGCGTGCATGTCTGATAGACCCATATCTTAGTGTTCAATGTTTAGTTTCCTGTTTTCCCACATGCATTTGGTCAGTGGGCCAAATGAGGTAGCTGCCTTTCTGGTGCAAGAATTAACTTACCTCTAGGTGACAAGCTTATCCAAAGTTGATCTTGGATAGCAGAACTTATGCACAACTTCTAGTGTGGAGCTAGCTGTTAAAACATCTGATGCAGTCGGCACACCTTGTGCCATAATCATTATCTTCTTTAGAGTGATGGTTAGTCAAAATTCAACAAAAGCTAGAGCAAAGCTATTGCCAAGGTGCTGGAACTCCTGTGTATGTGATGAACACTGCATCATTGGTGGGAAAAAAAGTTCTGCTACCAGCAGGAGTTTGACTTTGCTTTTTGCTCTTACATGTGTAAAGTTGAAGAGTTTTCCATCTGATCTGTTATGGTGTCATAAACATACAGCTAAGGGTAGGATAAAATCCCTCCTTACCTGTAAAGGGTTAAGAAGCTAGGATAACGTGGTTGGCACCCGATCAAAAGGACCAATAAGGGGAGAAGATACTTTCAAATCTGTGGGGGAAGGTCTTTGTTTTGTTCTCTCGGAGTCAGCAAAGGAACCAGGGCAGGGCAAATACATCACCCTAAGCATATCTGGACTAAGCATCTAGTAGTAGCAAAGAAATGCATTAGATTATCTTTTGTTTTAGCTTGTGAATTTTCCCTGTGCTCAGAGGGAGGCTTATCCCTGTTTTTGTAACTTAAAAGTTTTACCTAGAGGGGAAATCCTCTGTATTTCAATCTGATTGCCATGTAAAGTTATCTTTCATTCTGATTTTACAGAGGTGCTTCTTTTACTTTTTCTTTCTTTATAATAAAGTCTTTTTTTTTTTTTTTAAGAATCTGGTTGGGTTTTAGTGTCCTAAAACCCAAAGGTCTGGTCTGTGCTCACTTCGTTACCTATCTGGTTGGTAGAGTATTCTCAAGCCTCCCCAGGAAAGGGGGTGAAGGGCTTGGGGGATATTTTGGGGAAACAGGAACTCCAAGTGGTCCTTTTCCTGAATCTTTGTCTAACTCACTTGGTGGTGGCAGCATACTGTTCAAGGACAAGGTGAAATTTGTGCCTTGGGAAAGTTTTTAACCTAAGATGGTAAAAATAAGCTTAGGGGGTCTTTCATGCGGGTCCTCACATCTGTACCTTAGAGTTTAGAGTGGGGAAGGAACCCTGACATATGGTGACATACATTGCTGGTGCTAGATGAGAAAGCATGATGAAGCAGAGAAAGAAGAATGTACTGAAGAGTGTTGGTGCCAAAACACATCGCTGTTTGACACCACTGCAGATTTCAAAGCTGTAGGTTGGTCACCATAATATTGAACTTCAGACATCATGCCACTGGGGAAGGATTGAATCAGACTGAGGAGAATGGGGTGCAACCACATCTCTCTAGCAGTTGGAAAAGACTTTCAGCTGACCAGGTCAAAAGCCTTCATAAGGTTAGGCTGAATATTGTGGGGAAGATTTTTCGAATAGTGTGATCCATTAGGATATATCTTCACCGCTGAATTAACTTGTCTGATCAACTTCCACGTCTGAGCACCCAGATTGACCTAGCGTGGGTGTGAGCAGCCACGCTGCCAAAGCCCTTCCATGTCATTGTGTCCTCACTGTTGCTATGTTCACCTGTGTGTCACTACCATGGCAAATCTGCTGCTGCTCACTGCCAAGACTGGGAAAAGTAGAACAGGCCCACTTATTTTCTGAACGGTAAACATCTTGTAGGGTGGTGGTGGGAAGGTGTGTTCGATCAATAAAATGAAAGTAAATAAGCACATAGGAAGAACAGAAAACTCAGGCTTGTTTGTAACTATGATAACCTGTGTACTTGAGAACTCAAATGCAATTGTGGCGTTCCCAATTATATCCTGTTCTACAGAGAACTTTTAAGACTATTAGAGGAACAAATAGTCAAAAGTAAATATCAGTGTGCAAAATGTATCCCTGGCTAAAATGGCAGTAAGGGCAGCAGCTTGCGCCGGCTGCCTGAGTACAAACCTGCCTGGAACCCCTGGGCTAGCCTGCGCTGCTGCCTGTGCTACCGCCAGCTAAACTGCTCGAGTAGAACTAACGTTTGTCTGCCTCAGCTGGGAAGCATGCTCCCAGGTGCAATGTGGATGTACCCTGTGGAAATGCATGTTTCCATTCCCAGATAGTCATTGCTCATTCCATTATTAATAATGCTGGTGATAATGCTTCTGGTGAATTGTGCAATCCAAAGTAGAACACTCCACTCACTGGTGGTTCTTTTTTGTGCTGGCTTTCTGACTATTTCCTGGGAAACTTTGTCTGTCAAATAAGTGACTCCCCCTCTTTCAAATGCTGAGAGGCCTTGAGGAATCCTGTTCTCTCTGAGATGCTGATGGCTGTGGACTGTCGTACCATGAACCCAGCACATACTGAGCAGAATCCTTCCACTGAGCATGGCTCAGTTGCTATAGGTTTCAGTGGTAGCCGTGTTAGTCTGTATCAGCAAAAAAACAAAAAACGAGGAGTCCTTGTGGCACCTTAGAGACTAACAAATGTATTTGGGCATAAGCTTTTGTGGGTTAGAACCCACTTCATGAGATGTATGAAGTAAAAGATACAGGAGCAGGTATAAATACATGAAAGGATGGGAGTTGCTTTACCAAGTGTTAGGTCAGTCTAAGGAGATAAGACAATTAACAGCAGGATACCAAGGGAGGAAAAATAACTTTTGAAGTGGTAAGAGAGTGGCCCATTACAGACAGTTGACAAGAAAGTGTGAGTAACAGTAGGAAGAAATTAGTACTGGGGAAATTAAGTTCAGGTTTTATAATGACCCAACCACTCCCAGTCTTTATTCAGGCCTAATCTGATGGTATCTAGTTTGCAAATTAATTCCAGTTCTGCAGCTTCACGTTGGAGTCTGTTTTTGAAGTTTTTTGTTGTTGAAGAATTACCACTTTGAGATCTGTTATTGAGTGACCAGAGAGATTGAAGTGTTCTCCTACTGGTTTTTGAATGTTATGATTCCTGATGACAGATTTGTGTCCATTTATTCTTTTGCGTAGACTGTCCGGTTTCACCAGTGTACATGGCAGAGGTGCATTGCTGGCACATGATGGCATATATCACATTGGTAGATGTGTAGGTGAACGAGCCCCGGATGGTGTGGCTGATGTGGTTAGGTCCTATGATGGTGTCCCTTGAATAGATATGTGGACAGAATTGGCACCAGGGTTTGTAGTAGGGTTTGGCTCCTGGGTTGGTGTTTTTGTTGTGTGGTGTTTAGTTGCTGGTGAGTATTTGCTTCAGGGTGGGGGGCTGTCTGTAAGTGAGGACTGGCCTATCTCCCAAGGTCTGTGAGAGTGAGAGATCGTCCTTCAGGATAGGTTATAGATCTTTGAGGATGCACTGCAGAGGTTTTAGTTGCGGGCTGTAGGTGACGGCTAGTGGCATTCTGTTACTTTCTTTGTTGGGCCTTGTAGTAGGTTTGGGCCGAGGTTCGGCCCTCAGCGGGGCTGTGGGATGTCCCACCGCCTCGCTCTGGTCCGGTGGCAGCCTGGGACAACAGGCACACGGTTAGGGGCTCAGGCCCATAAGCAGGGGCTGAATCAAGCAGTCCGAAACCCAAGCCCTTAAGCAAGCGCTGAGGCAAAGTCTATAGTGGCCCAGGCCCTAAGTCAGGGCGGGCAGCAAGCAAACAGTCTGTCAGAGGCCCAGGCCCTTAAGCAGGGGCTGGGTGAGTTTGTGATAGCCCAGGCCCTAGGTCAGGGCGGGACAGCAAACAAATAGTCAATCAGTGGCCCAGGCCGTGTAGCAGGGGCTGGGTCAGTTTGGGGCAGCCCAGGCCCTAGGACAGGGCGGGGCAGCAAACAAATAGACAATCAGGTACCCAGCCTCTCTAGGCCAGGGGAAATGGGGGGAGTCTGCCACCCAAGGAGTGGGTGGCAGGGGGGACGCAAGCCCTCCCACTCCACTGCGTCCTCGCCCAGGGCCCTAGCAGCGACGGAAACTCGCTGCTGTCAGTGGGGATCTTGGCCGCAACACACTGACATCGGCTCTGGCAGTGCAGCAGCCAGACTGGGGTCGGCTGCCCCCGGGCTACTTCTACACTCCCCCTCGTATGGTACCTGGGCTGTCTTGGTGTCGTCGGTGCTCTCCACCAGCATTGGCTCCTCGGGGTAGCTGGCACGGGGCAGGCTCGGCTCCTCCTCAGGATAGCTGGCACAGGGCAGGCTCGGCTCCTCCTCGGGGTAGCTGGCACGGGGCAGGCTTGGCCAGTCCTCCTCGGGGTACCTGGCGAGAGGTAGGCTCGACTGGCCCGGTGACTCAGCAGGTTGGTCGCGGCCTACAGCTGTTTCCCAAGCGGGAGCTCGGCCACGGACGTCTGCTCTCTCTGCCGGCCTGGGCTCCACTGAGCTCTGCAGGCGAGCTTTTATACTTCCGGGTCGGGGTTGTGACCTTGGAGGGGTGGGCGCCGGACCCAGTGGCTCCGCCCACGTTGGGCTTAGGGGAGGTTCGGCCCTCAGCGGGGCTGTGGGATGTCCCACCGCCTTGCTACAGGCCTATACTGTAGTAGGTGATTTCTTGGTACTCTTCTGGCTCTGTCAATCTGTTTCTTCACTTCACCAGGTGGGTATTGCAGTTTTAAGAACGCTTGATAGAGATTCTGTAGGTGTCATCAGGAATAACATGCCTGATACCATCACGGCAAACCTGGTGGCTGAACTTTGTGACTTTGTCCTCACCCACAACTATTTCAGATTTGGGGACAATTTATACCTTCCAAGTCAGCGGGACTGCTAGGGGTACCCGCATGGTCCCTCAATAAGCCAACATTTTTATGGCTGACTTAGAACAACACTTCCTCAGCTCTCGTCCCCTTATGCCCCTACTCTACTTGCACTACATTGATGACATCTTCATCATCTGGACTCATGGGAAGGAGGCCCTTGAGGAATTCCACCAAGATTTCAACGATTTCCACCCTACCATCAACCTCATCCTGGACCAGTCCACACAAGAGGTCCATTTCCTAGATACTACAGTGCTAATAAGTGATGGTCACATAAACACCACCCTATACCGGAAACCTGCTGACTACTATACTTACCTACATGCCTCCAGCTTTCATCCAGACCACATCACACAATCCATTGTCTACAGCCAAGCTCTCAGATACAACCGCATTTGCTCCGATCTCTCAGACAGAGACAAACACCTACAGAATCTCTATCAAGCGTTCTTAAAACAGCAATACCCACCTGGTGAAGTGAAGAAACAGATTGACAGAGACAGAAGGGTATCGAGAGGTCACCTACTACAAGACAGGCTCAACAAAGACAGTAACAGAACACCACTAGCCGTCACTTACAGCCCCCAACTAAAACCTCTCCAGTAGAGTCTATAACCTCCTTGATGCACTGAGCTCACATGGATGCTAGAGGGAAGATATCTGGCTCCTGTTCAAAGCCACTCCCATTTGGTAGGATTTTCCTACTTCCTGCATTGTGGGTTTTAAGGAAACCTTATCTTGGCCATTGGTTATTACACTCCTGCAGTTCCCTGGGCTTTGAATATTCAGTGTGAAAGCTTTCAAATTTGGTACATTTCATATCAGTTGTATTTTTTTTTTAAGAAAAAGATGGTTTAAAAAAAACCCCTAAAAACAACTTCCTCTTTTACACCTTTATATGATTTTTTTTTAAAAAGATGCACAAGGGTACATAATTCAATGATCATTTTAATTAGACTTCTCAAAGTCTGACCAATAGAAAAAGAAGACTCCTGACAGAAGGAGCATGTGGAACTTGAATCATAGAATATCAGGGTTGGAAGGGACCTCAGGAGGTCATCTAGTCCAACTCCCTGCTCAAAGCAGGACCAATCCCCAACTAAATCATCCCAGCCAGGGCTTTGTCAAGCCTGACCTTAAAAACCTCTAAGGAAGGAGATTCCACCACCTCCCTAGGTAACCCATTCCAGTGCTTCAACACCCTCCTAGTGAAAGAGTTTTTCCTAATATCCAACCTAAACCTCCTCCACTGCAACTTAAGACCATTACCCCTTGTTCTGTCATCTGGTACCACTGAGAACAGTCTAGATCCATCATCTTTGGAACCCCCTTTCAGGTAGTTGAAAGCAGCTATCAAATCCCCCCTCATTGTTCTCTTCTGCAGACTAAATAACCTGTTCCCCCAGCCTCTCCTCACAAGTAATGTGCTCCAGCCCCCTAATCATTGTTGTTGCCCTCCGCTGGACTCTTTCTAATTTTTCCACATCCTTCTTGTAGTGTGGGGCCCAAAACTGGACACAGTACTCTGGATGAGGTCTCACCATTGCTGAATAGAGGGAAATGATCACGTCCCTTGATCTGCTGGCAGTGCTCCTACTTGTACAGCCCAAAATGATGTTAGCCTTCTTTGGAAGATGGCTTCTTGCGTTTGTTTGTTTGTTTTTCAAATTCACAGTCAGGCTCAGGCTCAGCATTTGGAAGTGGGAGCCATATTTTACCAGTGTGCCATTCATTGCCAGTTTTGGACATGCAGACAGAGAATAACCAACATGAATGACCTGAGAAAAAGTCTTGAAGAAAAAAGACTTAATGTGATCTATTGTACTTTCATTTCACATACACAGACTGAATTCTTCACTCTCTTCCTGTGGCTGAGTGAATTACAATTAAACCATCCCCAAATATCCTTAGCTAACATACTGCCAGATTTTTTTCCTTTTTTTTTTTTTTTTAAGTGGTTAGATCAGTAAGTCAGGATTTCTAGGTACCATCCTTAGCTCTGCTAATAACTATGTGTAATCCTCAGGCAAGTTGCTTACTTTCTCTCTGCTTTGATATATTCACCTGTCATCATCTTTGTATGGCAAAAGAAGTGATTAGCAATGTTCAAATAGCCGAGTCTAGATAAATAAGTAGCTTCAGAAGTGGCTTGGTGTAAGTCTGAGATGCCACCAGCAAAAGATCGACACGGGCACTATTTTTTACAGTGTGGTCCATAGTTTGTGACTGGTGTCCACAGTTACATTGTGTGTCATCTTCCAGAAATGTAAGAGATGACCGCATCAGCCACGCTATGTTCTGAAAATGTTCAATGTGGATCATTGTTTCTGGCATAGATTGAAGCCAGGAAGTTCATTTGTGGGTTGGCAATCAGATGTTGTTTGAGACATTAGTATTAGCCCAGAATTCTTTCCAGTGTGCCTCCAGATTGAATTAGGACAGCGGTTCTTAAACTGTGGGTTGGAACCCCAGAGTAGGTCATGACCCCATGTTAAAGGGTTTGCCAGGGCCAGCATTAGACTTGCTGGGACCTGGGGCTGAAGCTGAAGCCCAAGCTCCACCCTCATCCAGGGTGGCAGGGTTTGGGCTCCACGCCTCCCTCACCCCCGGGGTCATGTAGTAACTTTGTTATCAGAAGGGGTCCCCGGGCAATGAAGTTTGAGAACCCCTGAATTAGGACATTTTTAAGAGTTTTAGCCCAATGCCAAAAAGGCTTGCAAGATTTCATGCATGTCTTTGTAAAGTTCTGGAGGTCCTCATGGATTGGTAAGTTCAAGTTGGTCATGGTTCACTTGTAACTGTCTCTCCGGATGCCTGTCACTCCAGATCTTGGGTGCAGCCAGATATACATGCCAGAGTGGGCAACCATTGAACAGATGTTGATTTTAATGTTCCAGCTGTAATTCTCTTTGTGGCAATAAGCTACACATGCAGAGATTTGGAATGTGAGAGCTGCCTGCCCAAACTGGTGTACTAAATTTAGTGATCAAGTATATCACTTCTACAGTGGCTGTTCAAAGTGTGTGCGCACTGGCACCCCATGTTGCGCCTATGAGTTTTCATATGAGGCTAATTGTTGCTTTTACCTTTTCACATGTCTTTTCCAGATGAGCTTTAAAAGACAAGCTTCTCTCTAGAGTTACACTTCAGACAGGGCTCATTTCGGATCTGTTGATGGTGAAAGAGGACATTAAGTGGTTCCTTGACAGCTTTGTTGTTTAGGGAAAAGGCTATTACCAAGCTTTTGGAGGCATTGGGGCAGAGCTTCCAGTACTGAAAGTATTCCTATGTTATCTTGAGGCTGGTGGAGAGAATGTCACTGATGGCAATGAGGTCTCTGCCTGTACTGCAAGAGTGATGTTATCAGCATAAATGAACATATGCAAAATTGTGTCAGGTAAGACATTAATATAGGTATTGTATAGTGAAAGGGGGACAACGCAGATCCTTGAGGTAAACCACTACAGAGGGCATGTGCTTTGCTGATCTCCCATTCAAAAGGACACCGTAGCTACATTTGCTCAACATTGTGGCCAGGAGTCACATAGTGCTATGGTATTTGATGACCCTTGATGCCTTGGGCAATAGCCCATATCTCCATACTGCATCACAGGCAATGGATAAATCAGTCAATGCTGTTTTGATTCATACATTCTGCTGGAAGCCACCCTCAATATAACTATTAGTGGTGAGAACCTGGCTGCAGCAACTTCACCCCAGTCCGAAACTGGCCTGTTCCTTTGGTAGAATGACTTCAAAGATGGGGTGAGATGGGCCAATAAAACCCTCTCCATTAACTTACAATTTAACATGGGAATCTCTATTGCTGACCTAAGAATTGGACAACAGACCATAATGAACATCCTGGATTCCTCCAGGATAGACATCTTAAGGCCATGCCTGATGTACTTGGTGAGGCCATATTTTGCATCATTCATGGTGGCAATGAGTTCATAGCCATTAATTTTATATTTTACAGCTTGCTTATAGTCTGCAGCATGAGTTTCTTGCAGAGCAACAACATCAGTGTCCTTTTCCTTAAGAACTCTTAAGCATTAAGTCGGTACATACACCGCGCTTGTTTTGTGTTCTTTGATGCTAATCTGGACAAGGGCTCTTAACAGATTTCACGTTTAGCTACATATATGGACCCTAGCTTTGAAAACAACTGGATCCTTATGCTCTAAAAAGAGATTTATTGGCACTTTTGCAGACTTACTGTTCGTGTTTTTTTTCTTGTCATATTCACACAGAGTAATTCTGTTTTGCATCCAAATGCGCAGTCTGTTTTGCAAAGAGTGCATTGAGGTGACACATCTACATCTCTCTCCTTTTGGATTATTGTGTCTGTGAGTTGGGAGAACTGCTCTCGTAAGTGCCACTTCCCTATGTAGGAGACAATGATAATTTATTTGCAGTGTGAATGCGGGTATATACATATTTGTACATTATTCGGGACACTTGGTCTTACCATGACTATTCTTGCGAAGAAGTATGGAAAAGGTTTGTATAGATCGTCCTAGCAAATTCAGGGGTTATTCAAAACAGTATTTATGAATCCTCTTTGCAGTATTTGCCCAGCTCCTAATTATGTCCCTTCTTGCTGTGAATAGTGCCATTTAGGACTGTTGACTCCAGGATCAGGAGCTGATTTGGGGCTTGTCTATGCTTAAAATGCTACAGCAGCACATTGGCATAAAGATGCAGCAGCTAGATTGATGGAAGAATTCTTCCATTGACCTAATGCTGTCTACACTTTGCCCTCCCTAAAGTGTCACCTGACAACAGTGTACTGAATTGTGAAATGACCTACTCATCTCCGCTTTTGGGTAAATATCTATCATGCAAACGATCCAAGGTGCTTGGAAAAGGAGCTACTCTTTTGCTTTTGGAGGTTGTATTTCCACTTCTGTCTTTAGACATGTTGATGGAACAGTATAGGGAAGTTTGCACTGTGGCTGCCTACTTGGAACCAGGTCGATGGATAATGACAGAACTGCAGTCCCTAGGGCTGTCAGTCTTCCACCTTTCACCAGCACTAAATTTTCTACATGAAATTAAAAAGCCCTTCTTGCTCTCAGATCTGCGTTGGAAGTAAATGAAGTGTGTGAGCTTGAGGGTAGGAACAGTTAACTCAGGGGTAGGCAACCTATGGCATTCATGCCAAAGGCGGCATGTGAGCTGATTTTCAGTGGCACTCACACTGCCCAGGTCCTGGCCACCGGTCCGGGGGGCTCTGCATTTTAATTTTAAATGAAGCTTCTTAAATATTTTAAAAACCTTATTTACTTTACATACAACAATAGTTTAGTGTTCTATTATAATCTTATAGAAAGAGACCTTCTAAAAACGTTAACATGTATTACTGGCACGCGAAACCTTAACTTAGACTGAATAAATGAAGACTCGGCACACCACTTCTGAAAGGTTGCCGACCCCTGAGTTAACTCCTTGCATAGTGGCATAACTGCCATGCCTGCCTAGCAAAGTCAAGGTTTTTTATAAGTGAGGGCAGCTAAAGGAAAGAGCCCATTCTCCCCAAATTGTTGTTCAGATCTTTGGTGTAATTCCACTGCACAGCCTGTACTGCAATTTACTAAACCATTTCATTGTCCCCAGTTAAATGGTTTTTCAGCAGTTGAGAGAGAAATGAATCTGCTCCCATGAATTTAAAGCAGGCTCCTGTGTTTTAAACAGAAAGAATGAGCTAGAAGGCTGCAGTCAGCAGCAACGATATCTTCTGTCTCGCATTCTTGAAATACGTGTGTTTCACCTCTTACTCTGGCACTTTTGCTGAACAGTGGTTTCAGATACAGATCCTGTGACCTTCATTCTGAAATGTAGATTTGTCTTGCAGGGTATGTTTTAGTAAAATGCAAAGTACTTCCAATACTAAACTGGGTGTATGTATTTAAAACAACAAATAAACCTAAAATAAATAAAAACCTATGCCCTTAAATTTACATGCCCTATAGAGTGAATTATACTGAGATTGCTTGCATTGATAGTGCTACACTAGTGGGAAATTAGAAGAGAAATCCTAAGTGCAGACAGGATTCACAAATGGCAACAACTTAATGGACATTTAGGCAAATGTACCAATCAGATAAAAGATCCAGCGTAGTGAGAGGAGCTATGCATAATGGAAGTAGAGAGGGAGTTGGTTTTCTTTACTATGTGATAAAGGATAGTTAAGCTGAAGAACAGGTTACCAAGGGAGATTGTGGAATCCCTGTTAGTCGAGGTTTCTAAGAACGGTTTAGGTGAATACCTGTTAGGAATGGTCTAAATGTACTTATTCCTGCCTCAGCATGGGGGATGGGTTATATGACCTCTTGAGGTGCCTTCCAGATCTACATTTCTATGATTCTACGATTAAGGCTGTGATTCTTTTATGGAAGTCATAGAAGTCACTGATTCCATTACTTCAAGCTCAGGCACCCTGTGGCCAGCCACACCGGCCGTTGCCGGAGTGACCCAGGACTAGCTGCTACGGTGGTCCTGGCCAGCAGTGGCCAGTGCAGCTGGTCATGGGGACCACCCATATAGCAGTTCTGGGGAGCCCCAGGGAGTGTCTGAGCAGCGGTCCTGGGGGCTGCCCCAGGGCCAGCCGCACCGGCCATTGCTCAGGCAACCCTGGGTAGTTGGAACAGCGGCCAGCGTGGCTGATTCCGGGAAGTGCCCGAACAGCGGTCCCTGGGCAGCTGGAGTAGCAGCCCTGGGGTGCCTGGAGGCCATCCAGAGAGTAGTCCCCAATGGCAGGGTGACAGTCAACCCCCAGCACTGGAGCAGGCTCCCCCCCGGAACAGCAGGGTCCCAGAAGTAGAGATTTAGTCAGGGGTATTTTTGGTAAAAGTCATGGGCAGGCTGTGATTTTTGTTTGTTGCCCCATGACTTGTCCATGACTTACCAAAAATACCCATGATTAAATTTTAGCCTTACCTATGATATATTCTGACCTCAGGCTGCAAAATAATAAAACTTTTTAAAACAGCTGTCAAGCAAAATTAAAGCAAGCTACTTAATTCTTAAACTCTTGTAATAATAATTTTGTGTTGTTTTCAAGGAGCTTTTACATAAAGCCAATACCATCTCAAAATGTAATTTTAAACATTGAATGAACATTATAATTTAAAGGATGCTAGATAGGGAATAATAAAATAAGATTCTGCCAGCAAAAATATGAGCTAATCTGTTCAGGGAAAACAGTTGGTAACACAGAGATTTAGTGAGAAGGAAGATGTGTGAAAGCAATAATGCTGAAAGAGAACTAGGGATGGTAGTGGAAAGAAAGTAGATATGCAGTGTGATATGGCTGCAAAACTAAAGCCAGTGTGTGTTTGATCTGCATACACAGAAGCATCTCATAATTCAGAAGGAAGGTGGCCAAGATAAGCTACTGCAGAACATGCAGAAGGGATCAATCCTGAAAGGGACTAGACTAGATGACCTAATAAACGTTATAAATCCATTATTTTTCCCCAAGTTAAATTTTAGCCTTGTGCCATGGGTAGAACTTCATTGCCATGTTTTGTGTTATTACAGAAAATAATGGCTGATTACAGTTTTGTCAGTTTCCTAGGGAGGTTTGTGAGGCCATGTCTTATAAAGCAAATTTAGTTAAGGGATGTGAAGGAAACCAGGAATTACAGTAGTAAAGAACAAGTAGATAGCTTAGAGCTGTAATATCCTGGCTTATTAACTAGTGGGGCAGTGGGTGGGGACATGACTTTTTTGTCCTGAAAACAGTTCCCTACCACAGTGACATTGGCTTTTGACCCAGGCATATGCCAGAAAAACAGAATATATCATAAAATCATTGTATAATGTACAATTCAGATACAGCACTTAACTTTTTACACACTAGTGAGGGGTCTCATTGAAGTAAATGGGAATACACAGTGTGTGAAGTTCAGCAGGTGTGTAAGTCTTTGAAGGGTCTGAGCCTATATGGAGGAAATTGAGAGGAATTGTGATGGAAAATATTAATAGGCATTAAGGGGACCAAATTAAATGAACCTTCTGCTGGAAACCAAGTAACTCTGCTTTCTACAAGTGGTAACTCCAGCTTCATTAAACTCCTGATCCAAAATTAATAAATGTATATCGTGAGTATGATGGGGTGGACTAGGCCCAGAGGCCCCCTTCTGGAGGCGTCAGGGTCCTGTCATGCCCATCCGAGGAACGGAGCAGTGGAGCTAAGTCCTCCAAGCGGCCTAGAGAGACTGCAAAGGGCTAGCCAATCAGAGAGGCTGCAGGGAGCAGCCAGTGAGTTTCTTCCTGGAGCCAGAGGAGTGCAGCTGATTACTCCTGGGGGAATTTTGCGCCACTGCACATGCACAAAATTTATGTCTCCCGCAGATTTCTTTGTTTCCCTGCAGAAAAGTGACTTTCTGACTGGGAAGCAAAGGGAAGCCACAAGAGCGGTCATAAGACCCTCCCCAGCAGTATGTTTTGGGTGCCAAGGGCACCTGGCAGAGAGGTAAATCACTGTGGGGCAGGGGACGGGACGTGGGAAGACCCGGCTGGTGGCTCCTACTCTCCACCAGACTCAGCTGCTAGTCTCAGCTGGGCTGGGGAAGATGAGACTTCCTCGTCCCCTGCATGGCATCCAGGGATGTCAGACCCACCCCCAGATCTCTTTCCCAGCTGTAGTAAGCTCTGAACCCCCCCACCCCCGGTGCTCCCTGCACCCATTGCTCCTCAGCTGCAGGGGGAAGGATCACTGTACAGGGAGCTGCTCCCCCTTCCACCCAACCCCCATGCATCCAGACCCCTTCATACCAAGACCCTCCCACCGAGCCTCACCCCCACACACACCTAGAACCCCCCCCAACAAGCCCCACTCCCTCTGCACCTGGATTACCCCAATGAGCCATCCACACCCAGATCCCCACCCTAACCGAGCCCCAACCAGCTGCACCTGGATCCCCACCCCATTGAGCCCAGCTCCCCCAGCATCTGAACCATTCCCACTGAGCTTCTCACACAGAGACCCTCCTGCTGAGCTCTATCCCCCTGACACTCAGACCCTGCCGCTGAGCCGCAACCACCTTTCATCTGGACCCCCCTGTTGAGTACTATTACCATTGCACCCAGAACTCCCCAACAAGCCCCTGTGCATCCAGATCCCCCCTGCACCTGGATCCCTCACTGAGCCGCCCACACACAGATTGCCCCACGCAGAACCCTCTCAACCCACACCTGGATCTCCCCACACTAAGCCCCTCCACACTTGGATACTGCCATGCTGAGCCTGCCTGCCCACACCTGGTGCACCTGGCATGGAGGGGCAGGGCCCTGGGGTATTTCTGGGGCAAGTCCAGTCCTTGCGCTGTGTCAGGGTTTGGCGCAGCCTCACCGCTGAGTCTGTGTCCTGGGGAGGGGGGGGGGGGGGCTGCACAGTGATCTCCCACCTCTGTGCAGCCAGTGGCCTGTGCTCCCCGCTGCCATGCTGGAGCCTCCCCATTTGACAAATAACATTTGCAGAATTTTAAAATACTGTGCACAGAATTTTTATTTTTTTGGTGCAGAATGCCCTCAGGAGTAGATGATGTTCCAGGCTGGCTAAAGGGAACTGCAGCACCATGGACTGTGCTGGAGGATGGGGGTGGGAGTGTGGAAGAGCACCTGGCTGGCTACTGGGCCTGAATACAGGAGGGCCCTGAGCTATGGGTGAAGGCTGGGACTGCGGGGAAGTGGCCGAAGGAACTGAAAGTAGTTTTGTGAAAGGGACAGGGTCGTGTGTGGCTGCTATTCTTGAGGTCCTTGGCTGGGACCCGGAGTAGTGAGTGGGTCTGGTGGTGTGTGTCTCCCCCCCACCCACCCCCCATAGACCACTGGGGAAATGGCCTACAATCGGACAGCGGTAGACCTCCAGAAGGGGATCTGAACTACTTAGTGGCCCAGCTGGGACCAGAAGGGCCCAGAAATGGCAAAATCATTGCCTCCAGGGAGGAAGCCCTGTGGGTACGGCCTGATACCAGGTCTGGGACTGTTTAAAGACCACAGACACATCTGACCAGAAGAGGCGCTCATGAGAAAGTGGGTGTCATGTCGTTGCAGTGAGTTTCTAACTTTTCCAAAGTATACAACAAATATTACGTAAGTGTTTTCTCAGGTTGGCAAATTTCAAAATAGGTTTGATTTTAAATTTAACTATGTCTAATCTAAGTGCAACCAAGTGTCAGGCTGATTGTCTTAGGGAAGACATAGGGGCTCTTTTCAACACAAAAATTGTCTTTCCGAATTAATAAACTCAGATTGGCAGGGACTGTCTGGAACTGTCAAAAAATAATGATGTGTAAAGTAAAGCAAATGCCATCTTGGTTAATGGTAACCTAGAAATTAAACTTCTGACCTTTTTAGTGTTTGCTAAAACATACTTTTCATCCATGCAACAATAAACTAGCAGCTTCCTGGGCATCTAGTCATAAGCGTATGTTCAAATATTTTATTAGATAAATGCAGTAAAGGCAGAATGCTTCTGTGACAGGAGGCTGGAAAAGCAGATACATTTTCATGGCATATCACATAACAAGATATAGGTCTGTTCCCACGGGGACCTATGGAGGGCACAAGTGACATTGCCTGTGAACTGCATATTTATACCTGAAACTTCATAAAACTATTCCAACAACTTCTGACAATCAAGAGGAGGTCCATATGAAGAAGCAGCATAAGAATTGCCATGAGTTGTGTTGGGGGAGGGAAGTTGGTGGGAAGATACTTGCTGCACTGAGTCGAACATGAGTTCGTTTTTAAGAATAAGATTTTAATTTAAACCCCCTTGCCCGCATTGGCTAATTGGTCATGAATGGAGATGATAGCTCAGCTAGACACTATTCCCATTACTGTAGATAATTCAGAGTAAAAAAAAACGTTACAGTCCACATCCAAGTCTTCACTAGCAAGGCTACTTAGATTGCAGTGTCTTCCCTTGGATACCTGTGCGCAGCACTGTCACCATGCCTCAATGGGTCACAGCTGAGAATACCAGATTCAAGACAAGCTGCTGATAAATAGGGCAGACTCACCCAAAACTGGTGGTTATTCTCCCATTTGGTATACCAAGCCAGTAACAAAAGTAAACTTCTGTCTCACCACACTGGTTAGCAAGAAGTCAGAAATGCAGCCTCCTTAGGCATTCCAACCCTTGTCTCACCACCCAGACACTGAACTCTATGATGAGTTGTTGCTGAAAACCATCACATACAGGCTCCTCTAATCCCAAGAGATTAGCCACATAGCCAGGTCAGTATATAACTCAGATCTTACCCAATAATCACACTGTTGCCAATCTTTAGCATCTAATATCTAAAGGTTTATTTATAAGAGAAAAGAAGAAGAGAATTAAAAAGGTTAAGGAAGTCATATACATAACAATCATTGAAAAGTACTTGAATCAGGTTTATAGCAGTGATATTACAGATTGCCAGCTTGTAAAGACTCTGGTAACTTCCAAAAAATTGGAAGGTCTTCAGTCAATATGCTTCTTTTAGTGTAAGTCCATAGTTCAGAGATCAGAGCAGGAAAGAGGCAAAATTGATATACTTCTACAGTCCTTTACTATACCTTCTCCCATGTGGAGGGAATTCTCTCAGTCTTAGTTTGTGGGAAATTATAGGCACAAGATGGAGTCCACAGTCACATGCCCTTGCATGCTTTGATGACTCATAGGAGCAGCCATTACGCATATTCTGGCTAAAGCCTCCACAGGAAGGCTCGCTATGCTGGATGAATTTCTTCTATGTCCCATTGTGAGAGTTAAGTGTTCTTTAATGAGCCATCAACTTGAATGGTCCATTCACACTGTGCTGGCTATACTGGATGTAAACTATCTTGTGGGTGTTACCCCAGGAGCAAACACATTTGAAATACTGGTACATAGTCAATATTCATAACTTTAGATCCAAAGTTCATACATGCATACAAAAGGATAATCGTACTCAGCAAATCATAGCTTTCCCACTAACACATCACATGATACTACTTTGTACAAGATTTGTTGCAGTTGTCCAGAATTAATGGACACAAATCTGACATCAGGAATCATAATACTCAAAAACCAGTGGGAGAACACTTTAACCTGTCTGGTCATTCAATGACAGACCTGCGGGTGGCTATATTACAACAGAAAAACTTCAAAAACAGACTCCAACGAGAGACTGCTGAGCTGGAATTGATATGCAAACTAGACACAATCAACTCAGGATTGAATAAGGACTGGGAATGGCTGAGCCATTACAAACATTGAATTTATCTCCCCTTGTAAGTATTCTCACACTTCTTATCAAACTGTCTGTACTGGGCTATCTTGATTATCACTTCAAAAGTTTTTTTTCTCTTACTTAATTGGCCTCTCAGAGTTGGTAAGACAACTCCCACCTGTTTATGCTCTCTGTATGTGTGTGTATATATCTCCTCAATATTTATTCCACTCTATATGCATCCGAAGAAGTGGGCTGTAGTCCATGAAAGCTTATGCTCTAATAAATTTGTTAGTCTCTAAGGTGCCACAAGTACTCCTAATATTAATTATATAAATGGTCATGTTCCAATCATACAGCATCACAAGCACCCATGGCTTTGGTGATGGAATTTGGTCTTTAAACCATCTGTAGAAGATACTAAATGTTTTCAGGGGATTTGTTCTGCCCCCCCATCTTCCCCCTTCCTGATGTCCTTTCCTTCATCTTGGCTTTGTAGCTTCTTTTGCAGAATCTCTCTGGATGTTTTTTTATTATGTGAAGTCAAAAGGAAAAATAGTCACAACCACTTCCCATAATTTATGATGAATCTAAATGACAAATCTCTTTAAGAGCCATGGACTAGTAACAATTTTTAAAGCCCTCATCAATCTAGTTCCACAACAAAGCATGCCAGAGAGAGAACGTAAAATGAAAGATGATCTTTTGTTCAAAAAAGTGCCTTTTAGTGTTAGATGGTGAACCTTAGTTCATAACATAAAGGGGATCTTGTATCTTGCTTGGCATTTGCAATTCCTGGAAGCACAAGGGTCACAAATTGTAAGTTGCCAACAGGAATAGACGATACCACAGGGAGGCACTGTGGCTTAGTAGATAGGGCCCTGGACTGGGAATTAGAAGGACCTGAGTATTAATTCTGGTTCTGTCACTAGTTTGCTGGGTAACCGTGGCAAGTCACTTGCTCTGCCTGTACCTCCGTTTCCCCATGTGCAATAATGATACTGACATTTTTTAAGAGCTTTGAGAGCTACTAATGAAAGTGCTATATAAGAGCTAGGTAACAATAATAATTTTTTTACCTTGTAATAATAATAAGGGTGAGGGAAAGCCCCTTCTCTCAGTTAACTTATGGCTTGTTGATCTTGTTCCATGTTGCTATAATGAGCTCTGTGGCTGATGTAAATTGTAAGATTTGGTATGGCATCCATGGGACTTGTAAGCCTTTATTAGGGATAAAAGGTATAGATGATGGCTCAGAGTCATTTGCCTGGAGAAGAAGACGTCCTTGGATAGGTTGTGTTCTCAGTCCTTGCGCTCTCGTTAGACTCCAGCAGCAACCCGCTGTATTTGACATCCTTTCTGGCTTTCTCCATTTGGATGCGTGAAATGGTAATCGTGATGACTAGATCAACGGGAACATAGATACATTATTATTATTTTTTTTCAGAACATCAGCTGGAATAAGGTGCTCTCTCCAGTTTGAGGTTTTTCTGGTTAAAGAAAGAGTAAAATGGCCTTGATGTTGCTCAGTCGACAGCCTGGAATTCTGTTGCAGAGAACAAGTCAGCTATTTGCATGTGGTAAGTATTCCCTTCATGCTTATGTAAAATATTATCAATGTAATTTACTATTGCCAGGTTTTGTCTAATAGTCTTCGATCCTCCAGATTTTGAAGAATTACCACTGCATTCAGCAGCATTAGCTAATGCTGCTGTCATAGCCCAGAAATGTCAGAAACAGTTGTTCTTAAAGACTGCAAGCAGTGGAAGAAATACTCAGGAGCTGTTTTGTACTACTATAGAATTTTTACTAACTGAAACAAATTTCTTTTTTCAAACACTGAATTCTGCTTTTATGGGACATCTTTCTGACATTGAACAGTGTGGAAATGAGAAATCAACCATCAACAGTGGCCTTTATTATTTTTTTCTTTATGCACTTTATGTATGATCCTGCATTCCCTACTTCAGTGAAGTCAGTGGGAGTTTTGCATTAGTAAGAGCTCCCTTATTGAGAACACATTACTTTTCTGACAGTGCACCAGTTAGCTATCTATTTCATGCAAGAGCTATATAAAGTGTTAAACTATTATCTGATCCTAGGTGTATAATGAAAAAATTCTTGCTTGGATACTGCTCTATATGTTAGTATACTATTTAGAAATATTAAACCTACAATCTCTTCAAAGCAAATATTAAACTCCTTGGCCCTCATGATCTTTTCTAACGGTGTAGATTGAGCTGGGTTTTGTATGATAGATAAAACAGTATAAAATTTAGATCTGCATCTGTTTTATCCAGTTTTATATCAAATAGAATTTGGACTGAATGGCTGCTTCTTCTTTGCTAATAAATGTTAAACCCACTGTGAAAAAACCCAGACAAACAAAAAAGCCTCACCTCCACTCAAAAACTAAACTTCATGCTGAAGGAATTGACTTCCTTTCAAATGCTGTACTTCAGAGAGCAGCTGACCTCTGCTTGACATACTCAGTCTATTCTTGTAACCATGTGAATGCATCAGGTCAATGCTGCAGTCAGGAAAATACAGTTGTATTCATGCCTGTGACGCACTGATGGTCTGTGGTGTATAAATCAGGGATCATCCAGTCAATAATGGACAAAGAAAAGTGCTTGGAGCAACCAAGCCCTTATTGGCTATCAGTGCTTTGAGCTCATTTGTCTCTTGGAATTATGCTTCCCAAACCAGGACAATAATTACATTGCAGTGGGGGGGGGGAGGGCTGAGGGGTTTGGAGTAGTAGGTCATCCACCTCCATGGCATTTTCCACCCGTCCCTGGGTCTGGGGATCCACTTTGGTGAGAGTGTGATGTGGGATGCGGTGGATGAGCACTGGACTGTCTTCCTTGCCAATCCACCACAAATGGCAGTAAATCTGCAGCAAATAGCTCCACCAACTTGTCAGAAGTGTTCCCTCTACATTGGGGAACTTCCTTGAGTGTGGAGAAGCCCCACCATGGAGTTAGAGGGAAGAGCAGATGATCCTTCTGTGCTGTGAATGTATCCCCCGAGATTGAAGAGTATAGTAGGATTGGGGGCAAGCATCTGTAACCCCACACACTTTTTGTGGTTCTCTGTCCCCTTCTAGTGGTGACTGGGCCACATCGAGATTGATGAGCCTACTACATCCTTGGCTAACAGAGTGGTGTCTTTTAGCTCAGGCAGTGGAAGCAGGCTCATGTTAGAGGCAGAGATCCTAGGTTTAATCCCTGCTGTTTGCAAGATACCCAGGAGCATGATGTTACACCTCTCCTCTCTGAAGAACAATATGTGGAAACCTTCTTGAGTATGCTACCACTGAAACCCTCTCCCATAGATTTTTCCATTATTATTAAGCACTCAGAGTATGCAGTGCTGTACAGAACAGAGAAAGACCTGCCCCTCGGAGCTTTATTGATAATTGGGCCATAAATTTATTTCAGTTGTGACCTTAACTGTGGGAACAGTGAATAAAAGTTCATAAAATGTCAGAATAACTTGTCACAATAAATGTTGGTGGGAAAAGTTACAAAAGGGGCACAGACTAATTAGTCTAAACCAGGGGTCGGCAACCTATGGCACTTGTGCCAAAGACGGCACACCAGCCGATTTTTAATGGCACGCTGCTGTCTGCCGGGGTCCCGCTCAGCCCGCTGCCAAACCCTGGTAGGCAGCAGCGTGCCATTAAAAATCCTGCCCAACCCAGCCCACTCTTCTCCGCCCCCCACCTACCGCTCTCTCTGGCGGGGGCAGAAGCAAGCTTGGTCCTGCTGGCTGCTGCAGTACGGCAGGCTCCGCCAGCAGCCAAGCTTCCCCCTCCCCCGCCTCTTCCCCCAGTGTGCTGCGTCGAGCCCCGTCTCTTCTCCCTCCCTGCCGCCGATGGCCCTTGCGAGGGATGGGAGAAGAGCAGCCCCAGCGCCCTCGCTGCTCAGACCGTTAAGGAGGCGGAGAAGAGGCAGGGGGAAGGAGGGTATGAGCGGGGCGTATCCCTCCAGCTCCCTGCTGTGAGCTGCTCAGGGGGCTGGGAGCACCCCCCTGATCCCAGCCCAGCCCTCTGCCCGGACCCCTGCACCGCCCTTGCACCCCAGCCCCCTGCATCTCCCACATGCCCTGACTCCTGCACCCCCTCACACGCCCTCTGCCCTGACCCCTGCACCCCCTGGCACCCCAGCTCCGTGCATCCCCCCGCGACCCCATCCCTGACTCCTGCATCCTCAACACATACCCAGCCCTTCCCACACCCCATGCCCTGACTCCTGCACCCCCTCACATGCCCCCAGCCCTCTGCCCTGACTCCTGCACCCTCCACACATACCCACTCCCCACACCCCATGCCCTGACTCTTGCACCCCCCACATCTCCACCCTGAGCACCAGGTTGGCAGCGAGCTGAGCGCCAACGGGGGCTGGGACCCCAGCTGGCAAGGGGCCGGCAGCCAGAACCCCAGACCAGCAGTGGGCTGAGCGGGGCCGACAGCCAGGACCCTGGATGGCAGGAGCCAATGGACAGAACCCCAGACTGGCAGCGGGCTGAGCCGCTTGGTCCGCTGCTGGTCTGGGGTGTCGGCGCCACTCAGCCTGCTGACGGTCTGGGATCCTGGCCCCCGGCCCCACTCAGCCCGCTGCCGGTCTAGGTGAACGGAACCCCAGGCTGGAAGCAGGCTGAGCAGGCCAGCGGCTTAAGATCAGCATTTTAATTTAATTTTAAATGAAGCTTCTTAAACATTTTGAAAACCTTGTTTACTTTTAAATACAACAGTAGTTTAGTTATATATAGACTTATAGAGAGAGACCTTCTATAAAATGTATTACCAGCACGCGAAACCTTACATTAAAGTGAATAAATGAAGACTCGGCACACCACTTCTGAAAGGTTGCCGACCCCTTGTCTAAACAAAAAGACTTACTGATATAACTCAAGGACTATGTTAATATCATGTCTGATAAATAAGAGAAATGTGGGACTGGAAATTAACAGACCAAAATTGGTATGTTGGAAATTAGGTCTAACTGGTGGACAAAATAATGAGGGGCTGTGCTATTCCACCCATCACTCCCTTTTGGGGTCCTTTAAAAAAAAAAAAGAGAGAGAGAGAGAGACTTTGGAAGGAAAATTGGTGATCATGGGCACTGGCTTACTGAAAGAGAGAACAACAGGAAGGAGTGAGTTTCACCATCATGGCTGTCACCTCCACTGTCTCTCAGGATCCATCATTGGGCCTTCCTGTCCTAATCCTGAGTGTTGTCCTGACCAGAACAGACCAGAAAGAGGGACCCAAATGACATTGCCACCTCCACCGGTGTGTGTGCTCACTATCACATGCTCTCTTCCGCCCCCCCTCCCTCCAACTTGTGTGTCTTTTTCTTTCCCTAACTTATTTCTTCTCTTTCTTATCCCTCTTCTTTTGCTTTTTGTTTAATAAGAATCTGGCTTAGCTGGCCAAGACTGCATATTTTTCAACACTGCTGTGAGTCTTAGACCAGAAAGGCAGCTAACAGCAATGCCTTAAACAGCCCAATGCTGGTACAAGTTTGCCAAGTCTCGGAGTGGCTGCTAAGACTGTGTGCTGTGCCTGTGTTTCTCCAGCAGTGAGGCTGCAAGTGAGAACTAACATCAGGCATAGAAGCTGCGTTTTCTATTTTTGCTGTTCTTTTCTCTTCACTCTTGTGTGTTTGTGTCTTGTTTTGTCTCTTAGGAAATGGGATAAGATTTTAACAGCTCCAGCCCATCTCAACTAACTTCTCTTTTCTTCAAAAAGGACAGTTATTACTATCTAGAAGACTGTCAAATAGGGCAGTATTCCTTCTAAAAATTCTCTCCAGCTAAAGGGAAAAGGAATAAGGGATGTTGTTAAAAAGAAAGCTTCACTTAATATTTTATATTTCAGATGCTTTAACTTTTTCCTTTTTTCTTTATCTTTAATAAAAGGTTAAAAGAATTTTTAATGGTGTGTTTGCCATGGTACCAAACCTGGAACCTTGTTTAAAACTCTTTTTAATGTTGGACGGTGACAGGGTCATATATTTACTCCTTTGGGCTCATTTATTCCATCAAAATTAATATAACAGATTGCCGTGGTTTTCAATTGCAGCAAAACCTAAAGCTCTCAGATGGGTATCAAAGCCATTACAGTGATTTTCAATAAGTTGGATGTTTGTATATTTCAATATTTAAATGACAAAATTTAAGTTTGAGGGGGGGAGAAATTGACTGTTCCCTGGTAGAAATCTGTGTGGCTGTGCGCTGTCATGCTTCAGCTGCGAGCACATATTGAGCAGAATAATTATGTACAGCTTGCCTCTACAACAAATGTATTCTCAATAAAAGGATCGCTATGCTTGATTATTCCTGACTTCAAAAGCACAAGTATGGGAGTCTGCATTGTGTTGCCCATCAGAGTGAAATAAACCAGTCATCTGACAAAGGGGTATGTGTGAAGAAATGGGGAAATTGATTAGCTGAAATTCAGTGCAGCAGGCAAATGTAAAAAAGATGAGTAACCCCAAAATTAAGTGTTGAAGAGTGTGTGGGAGAAAAGTTTCACTAGAACATAATATTAATCAAAAAAAATTTCAGGAAACTTGTGTCAGTGGGAAAAGAAATGGTTGCATTTAAGCTAAGATAGATATTAACTCCCCAGAAGCTTTAGGGAGGGGTGGAGATCTGACTCTGGGATGGGAGCCCATTTCTAATGTAAACGTCCCCTGCAGTGTTTTCAGAGCAATGGGTGTGCAGGACTGTGCTAGTCCATGAGAAGAGAACCAGAAAGGGAACTGACTAGTATGTTCACAGTCCAAGCTGATTGATGCTGTTGGCTTTGATTTTACATTTTAATCTGAAAAGCAAGCTGAACTTTTAAATGTTTGTTTTGGTATCTAAAGTATTTATATAAAAACACCCATTAAAATATTTGTTATTTTTAAAAGGACTTTTAATCAGTCTCCCCTTATTTTTCTTCATTACTTGATCTTAAGATGGCTGTCCCTAAAAATAGTTTCTATCCCAGAAATGAAAAGATGGCAGATTTAACTTAAACAAAATAGACTGAGTACACAGGATGTGTGGATTTGTATGAAATATATGTAATCCTGTCTTAATGTTTCCTGAGATATCAGTAGAATAACTTGCAGGAAATCTGTGTATGAGAGCTTTTATATTACAGAAACAATAGTGACTCTAGGTCAGGGGCAGGCAAATTTTTTGGCCTGAGGGCTGCATTGGGTTTCCGAAATTGTATGGAGGGCTAGTTAGGGAAGGCTGGGCCTCCCCAAAGAGTCAGGCGTGGCATGGCCCAGCCCCCGTCCCCTATCCAACCCCTCCTGCTTCTCGCCCCCTGGGACTCATGTCCCATCCAACTCCCGCTCTTCCCTGTCCCCTGACAGCTCCTGGAACCCCCGTCCCTGACTGCCCCCACCCACCCCATCCAACCCCTCCTCTCATTCCTGACTGCCCCCTGGTACCCTTGCCCCATCCAACCACCCCTTCCTCCCTGTCCCCTGACCACTCCAGGAACTCCTGCCCCTGACTGCACCCCGCAATCCCATCCAACGCCTCCTCTCATTCCTGACTGCCTCCCCGGGACACCTGCCCCATCCAACCACTCCCAGAACCCCTACCCCTGACTGCCCCCTGCCGCCCAATCCAACCCCCCCTTCCTGACTGCCCCTGGGGACACCTGCCCCCATTCAACCCCCCTGTTCCCCGCCCTCTGACCGCTCCGACCCCTAGCCACCCCCCCACACCCCAACCACTACCCTGAACTCCCCTGCCGTCTATCCAACCCCTCCTGCTCCCTGCCCCCTTACTGCGCTGCCTGGAGCACTGGCAGCTGGTGGCGCTACAGCCACGCTGCCCAGAGCACCAGGACAGGCAGCCGTGCCACCCGGCTGGAGCCAGCCACACCACCGCGCAGCACGGAGCACCGGGTCAGGCCCTGGCTCTGCAGCTGCGCTGCCCCAGGAGCTCGCAGCTGCGCTGCCCCAGGAGCTCGCAGCCCCGCTGCCCAGTGCATTGCGCCGGCAGCGGGATGAGCTGAGGTTGTGGGGGAGGGGAGAGGCCGGGGGCTAGCCTCCCAGGCCAGGAGCTCAGGGGCCAGGCAGGAGGGTCCCGTGGGCCGGATGTGGCCCGTAGGCCGTAGTTTGCCCACCTCTGCTCTAGGTGGTTCCTCCTCTCTGGATTGCATGTGATTTAGATTCTTAATAAAATTAAAATTTTGTTTCTGTCACAAGTCCAACACACTGCAAATTGATCGGAATTGGTAACTTCAGTCTAAATATTTGTTCCACTTCACACTAGCACTGGCAGAGTTTTTGCTGTGCTCTCAGATGCATATACTCACTGTGGTATGAACAGTCTTCTGCCACACTCACACTCTCTCTCTCACACACTGAAAAAGCAGTTGTAGAGAGGCAGGATGATCCAGTGGTAGGGCACTAGCCTGGGACTTGAGAGACCTGGGTTCATTTTGCTGCTCAGCCACAGTCTGCCTGTGTGACCTTGGGGAAGTCACTTTCCTTGTGCCTCCATTGCCTCAGCACTAAAATGGGAATTATGGCACTTCCCTGCTTCACAGGAATGTTGTGAGGATAAACATGTGAAAGGTTGTGGGGCTTTCAGATACTATTGATCTTTGATGGATTGTAAAATGAAAAGCCCTGAAGATTCCTCACTGTCAGTCCTACTCTTTTCTCTATATTAATATTTGCCGCCCTTCTTCCTTCCCCACCCTGCACTTTCAAAGTTTGCTTTTAGTTTTTTATAGATGTAAGGGAGGTGCCTAAAGTGAAATGCTGAACAAATTAGGGTCTGGGACAGTGTGATCTGTACTCTCACGGGGGGAGGGAGGGGAAGGAGAGAGCAGTGGGTCTGGGATCCCTGGGTATATACAGGCTCTCTGCCTTTTCCAGTCTAGGGGTTTTGTCCCTTTTACCTTCTAGGGGACAGTTTACATTGTGCACCCTGTTTCTCTCGTATCTTGAGACAGATTCTAGTAGTTCATTCTTCTTGGGGCGGGGGAGGTGATTTTGGTTAGAGCAGTTCTGCTCTGTTTTGTGTCCAGTTCAGTGTGTGAAAGGACATAGTCATGACTGTGGCTCCCATTGCTCTGCAGGGTGTTTGGAGCATCATAGTCCTCACTGATACTACATACGTTTCATGAGCAGCTGTCCACTCATCATGGCCCTCTTTCTCTTTCATAGGTTTGCATTGGCCTGGCACCTGCTGTTGCCTTGCTCTTTGGGGCGAGCATTTCCACTGTACAGCCTGTTTGTATCAGGTCTCTGTTACTCTGTGGTGGGGAATTCTTTCCCTATTCCTAGCTAGCCCTGAGTGGGGGACGGGGTACCAAAGCACAAGCCACTTCATATGGCATTTGTTGCACTTATTGGTTTCTAATGTTACACTGTATCATTCTGTATAAACAGTCTCAGTTTGCAGGGTGTGATGCCATAACAGTATTCGCTCTCCAAGCAGCTCATGCTAGCCTGGCCTATTACATCTCCCTGTCAAGATCCCTTAGTAATAGATTCTGCTTCCAGCAGCTGAAAGAGAGAGCTTGGAAAATCAAAATCGTTCTTGTATAGGCTTGCAGCCTTCCAGCTCCTAACTGTTTTTTTTTTTTAATCAAACACAATGAAGTAGGACAGTGAATATTGCAGTAATAGATCTGCATGTGTTGTTATGATATGCAGTATTACTGCTATCATGTGGCAATGCAGAAAGACCGTCTGCCTTCTTTGGGGAAAAGGAGCTCTCACTCCCCATGCTTTGCAGAGGGAAGGATAGTGTGACCAGATAGCAAGTGTGAAAAATCGGGACGGGAGTGAGGGATAATAGGCCTCTATATAAGAAAAAGGCCCAAATATCGGGACTGTGCCTATAAAATAGGGACATCTGGTCACCCTAGGGAAGGATGAGGATTCCTAAATGTAAGTTTTTATTCCCACACCCTGTTTTCTCTCCTCCTTCCTTGAATTGGTTTTTCCTCTTGATTACACTGGTTTAACTCCACTGCCTTCAGTGAAGTTACTGCTGATTTACATTCTGAGAGACCAGAATTGAACCGTGGTGTTTACACCCATCCTCCTCTTGGCCTTTCAGGGGTAAGCACTCCCTCTGCAGGCCTATACTAAGCACAGCTCCCTCCATCACTGCTGCCCTTTTACCATGGAGACATGTAACCACAAGCCTGGAGCACAAGGAGCGGCACTGCTGATGACACTGCAGGGCTATTAAAAGGATGAACCTATTAATTAATGTCTGAGATCTTTGGCTGGAAGTTTCTATAGTAATGTGAAGTATTGTTACACTTGGTAGAACTTGATTTTTATTTTGTTACTTTTTATGGAAAATATCAGTTTATTAAGCAATTTTTATCTATTTAAATTTTCGCTGTCATGGGGAATTGGGGGGGGGGGAGATTATTGAGAATCAAAAAGTTCAAGCTTTAACCATTAAAACACAAATTGTCCACATCGTGTGTCCAAATATACAAAGTACATACATATCCTTAAATCAAACTCTAATTTAAAGTTTTCAAGTAGCCCTTTTCTTACTTTGCTTATCTATAAATTTTGATTATTTGATTATTGATGGAAATAATCTTTTGTCGGTTTGTGTGTATACAGTGAAATCTATGTTTATCAACATTTACTGATAAAAATCTAATCCTTTCAAGCCTAAGTATGATTATTAGAAATGCCGAGAGAGAAGGCTGGTGGGTGATGGTGGCAAATAGAAAAAGAGAGCAGAAAACTACCCTTTTCTGTCCTAAAGCAAACGATGCCATCCCTGTTATATTAAATGTTGCATTGTACTTATTTGTTAATGTTGCTGACATATTTAACAGCAAAATAAATGGGCTCTGTAGAAGTTTGAAAAGCCAGCAGTAGGCAGGGTGGAATTTAACTTAATAGTCTTTAAACTGCAGATTGTTTTGCTGCTAGAAAATTCTCTACAAATTATATACATCTCTACCCCGATATAATGCGACCCGATATAACACAAATTCGGATATAACATGGTAAAGCAGTGCTCCGGGGGGGTGGGGCTGCACACTCCGGTGGATCAAAGCAAGTTCAATATAACGCAGTTTCACCTATAATGCAGTAAGATTTTTTTGGCTCCCGAGGACAGCGTTATATCGAGGTAGAGGTGTAGTATATTAGTAATAATACTTATATTTACATAGCACCTTTCATCTGAGGATCTCCAAGGCCCTGTCTGAGAGGCAGAAAGGGTGCTGTCATGTTATGTTAGCCAAACACGATTGAAAAGCCCTCTTAATGCTTGTTCACAGGTTAACACTTCAGACTAAATACCTACAGCTATAACAGGAACAGCTAACAACTTCAGAGACATAGCCTGCATCATAACAAGCATACAGATGGCTTTACAATCGTGGTAAGCTAACACAGTTTAAGAAAGTACCTCTTTTGCCCGTCAAGACATTTCCTACGCATTTTACAAAAGTCAGTGAATGAATTTGGCCCATTGGATGAAATTTACAAACCCAGCTACAAGTTAGGCCTTGTTTACTCAAGAAAATTACACTAAACTAAACTGTGAATTTAACTCACCAGTATGCCACTGCACAGCCAATCTTATCCTGGTCTAAGAGTGGTTCGTTCGTTCTTTCTTTCTTTCTTACTTTTGTTTTTTGTTTGTTTATTTGTTTGTTCATCTTATATCACCTTTGGAGAAGTTTAAACTAAACCAAAAAAGCCACTCTTAGACCAAGATAATAGTGTCCACACAGGCGGTTATACTGGTGTAACAACATCAGTATAAATGGTAAAACTTCCCATGTAGACAAGCACTTAGTCTGCTACTGGCAAATGGTCAGCATAAGTATGCAAAGTACATGGGATTGTTGAGGGTTTCAGACACTAATGCTTTCTAGTTCTGAGGAGTAAGGCTGTAACATAACCCCAGTGACATTTCACATGTTTGAGCATCCTATAATAATAAAGACAGTATTAATAATCAATTGGGAGCAGGAAACACCTAAAACTGTATATTTTTTTTCAACCATGCAATTACAGTTACCTTTTAAGGACAAAGGCCACATTTTTCAAAATCTGATGCCCAGAGATAGGTCACTCCCATTTTATGTGCCTGATTTTAGAGCAACTCCAGCACTCCTGTTGCTTTCCTTTTGCAGGTACATTAATATTAAAATATCAGATTTGTTGGGAAATGTAGTTCAGGATCTGTCTGGTTATAATCTCAGTGTGCAAGTGTCTCTTGTTTGGATATATAGTACAAAGGTTCATTAAAAATAACCATAACATTGAACATAACAAGTAATTATCTGATAGGTCCTGACTCACTTGGATATAAGACCAGTTACAGAGAGCAAAGACTTTGGCTCAGTATGTTGGACAGGGTTCCAATAAGCCATAAAATTCCTAGAACTTATCCTGTTTTTGTTTAGTCTATTTGCGTTTATGTGGATCTTTTCATCCCAACAATTTAGATAATGATAAAGCTGGGAATATGTGGGTCAATGTGTAAACCAGTATGCGCTCAGGAATAACAGACACCTTTTTGGATATGTGTGGGAATGTTTGTGCAGAAAATTTTTATCTCTTACTCTCTTACAAAGTGACCTGGGCTCCTTAAATTTTGTCCGGCCAGTGTCCTTCAGAAGGGACCTGGATTTAACACATCTGAAAGACATCACCTTTAATAGGTATCAGAGGGTAGCCGTGTTAGTCTGAATCTGTAAAAAGCAACAGACGGTCCTGTGGCACCTTTGAGACTAACAGAAGTACTGGGAGCATAAGCTTTCGTGGGTAAGAACCTCACTTCTTCAGATGCAGAAGTGAGGTTCTTACCCACGAAAGCTTATGCTCCCAGTACTTCTGTTAGTCTCAAAGGTGCCACAGGACC